>NC_138369.1:40811253-40832946 GCF_054177405.1 Leptonychotes weddellii | reverse complement strand
ACTCTGAAAAACAAACAGGGTTCTAGAGGGGAGGGGGGTGGGGGGATGGGTTAGCCTGGTGGTGGGTATTGAGGAGGGCACGTTCTGCATGGAGCACTGGGTGTTATGCACAAACAATGAATCATGGAACACTTCATCTAAAACTAATGATGTAATGTATGGGGATTAACATAAGAATAAAAAAAAATTAAAAAAAAAAAAAACCTATTGCTCAGCTGTACCACAGACCAATTAAATATAAATCTCTAGGGAGCAACATTTTTTTTTTTTAAAGTTCTGGAGACAACGTATGCAGCCAAGGTTGTGACCCATTGTACCTAAATAAGGAACGCATCCTTAAATTTCTGGGTACAAAGAAACTAATTATACAGCAGGATCCGAAAGGAGGACATTTGCTGATTAAGGCATTGCCAGATGACTGGGTTTTATTCCCAGTTGGTTTAATCTTCCAACTGATCTCCAGATGTAGAATATCTCACACTTGCTTCCATGTTCATATGCTGATAAACCCTCAGAATTAATCAGTGCATTACAATCACAAGTGTGTTGTCTTCTTGATCCTGTTAATTTTTCATTTTACTTTAAGCAGACTAGGGCAGCAAGGAGTTTTTAAAGTATAATAATGGAGAAAGAAGTGTAAGGCTGTTTTGTTTTTCCTCTGGCTTGCTTGAAATATTCACATTATTGGAAAAAGTCACCAAAACAAAAACACCAGATAATAAAAATGTCCCCATTAGAAAGAAATTTATCACATCAAAGTTAATGATTTTCAGCCAGTAACAATGCCACTCTTTTGCTGTCAAGTTAACTCAGTTTCAATTTAACTGAGCCACTCTATCATCTGAATCAGAGTAACAGACAGAGATGAATTAAGGCGATTCAGAGGCTGCCTATACTATGTGTGCTGGATAAGAATTAATCCTGGGGAATGTTTTTATCTCCTCATATTCTCTTCTCTCTCTCTCTTCTCTAAGAGTTACCTTTCTTAAGTGCTATGATGAAGGTGTCATTATATTTATTCAATGTCTGTGATGTTCATTTTCTTCGTTAAAAAAATAACAAATAGATGGGGCACCTGGCTGGCTCAGTCGTTAAGCATCTGCCTTCAGCTCAGGTCATGATCTCAGGGTCCTGGGATCGAGCCCCGCATCTGGGGGTTTCCCTGCTCCGCGAGAAGCCTGCTTCTCCCTCTCCTGCTCCCCTTGCTTGTGTTCCCTCTCTCGCTGTGTCTCTCTCTGTCAAATAAATAAATAAAATCTTAAAAAAAAAATGACAGAGTAATACCACACTTTCAAGGGAACAGTTATGGGGTCTGGATTCCACCTAACATGATAATCTTTCTTTCTGCCTTCTCATGCAGTCTATGGCTATTTTAACAGATCACAGAAGCATATCTTTATTTAATTCTTTATGACATTAGAAAGCTTAAAGTCACTATATAAAAACAGTTCCATATTTTGTTTGTGGGAAGAGTGAAACAAGGGTGACTGGGTTCACAGGAAACTCAACCTGGCCTTCTTACTTGGGATGTTGATTGAATAATCACTTACTGAAAGTGTGGACATTGAGGCACTCTCTTGGGCCATAGGGATACAAAGATGAGTAAGTCATGGTCCCTATACTCAAGAGCAAGTGTAATACAGATTGGTAAGTCTGACCACATTCCCCCTGGCAAGAACTATGCAAGTTAGAGAACAGTGAGACTAGCCACCTCTGAAGACCTGTCTGTCCTCACTTCCCAGCTAGTTACACCAGGGCCTGAGGTGAGTCCAGTTTCCACACTTGGAGTACACTTGCAATCATGTCTTTTATTCATGTTTCTTTCTTTTTTTTAATTCCAGTGTAGTTAACATACAGTGTTACATTCATTTCAGGTGTTCAACATAGTGATTCAACACGTCACATATTATTCAGTGCTTATCAAGATGAATGTACTCTTAATCCCCATCACCTATTTCACTCATCACCCACCCCCTTCCCCTCTGGTAACCACCTGTTTTGTCTCTTTTTTTTCCTTTGTTCATTTGTTTTGTTTCTTAAATTCCACATTTGAGTAAAATCATATGGTATTTGTGTCTTTCTCTGACTGACTTATATCATTTAGCATTATACCCTCTAGATCCATCCATGTTGTTGCAAATGGTAAGATTTCATTCTTTTCTATGGCTGAGTAATATTCCATTGTGTATATATACCATATCTTCTTTATCCATTTATCTACCGATGGACACTTGGGCTGCTTCCATAGCTTGGCTATTGTAAAGAATGCTGCAATAAACATAAGGGTGCATGTATTCCTTCAAATTAGTCTTTTTGCATTCTTTGAAACTTGTACTCATGTTTCATGTCCACAACCAGACAGTGAGCATCTTGAGAATAGTCTACTTTTTTCCTATAACTTTAATAAATTTTGGAGCTTTCATGTGGCTCAGTCCTATACAGGATTGCATTTGAGAAACTCTTAATAGTCCAACAGCAAAAAAATAACTTAAAAGAAATCTCAGTCTTGGGGTACCTGGGTGGCTCAGTGGGTTAAGCGTCTGCCTTCAGCTCAGATCATGATGCCGGAGTCTGGGACTGAGCCCCACGTCAGGCTCCCTGCTCAGTGGGGAGCCTGTTTCTCCCCTCTCCCTCTGCCGCTCCCCCTACTTGTGGTCTCTCGCACTCTCTCACACTCTCTTTCTCAAATAAATGAATAAATAAAATCTTTAAAAATAAAAAAAAGAAATCCCAATCTTGCAAGTTTGGGAGACCCCAATCTTGCAAGATTGCAAGAATGCAAGACCATCCAATGGGACCCATTCATAAACCACAGCAAGTCTTCCCCAAGTCTCTCTGCTTCCCTCCCAAGGATCTCACATCTCACCACTGCCCTAATGCCAAAACTACTTCCCTCCTAATTTATCCCCTTCTCTCTGTTCCCTCTTTCCAGCCTTTCTCTCTGCCATCCTTTCCTCCATTTCTCTTTATATAATTGCTTTCATATTCTTCCTATTTCTTATTTTCTCTGGTTTTCTTTGGGCTTTAAGCAGAGAAACTGCTCTTTTTCTCTTGCCCTTCTAGTCTCATTTCTATCTACCTAGTCTCCTGATTCTGTTTAATAAAAAAAAAATCAGGGAAATGGGCAGGCAAATACAGAAGAGAGCAAGGAGAAAAAGCCTGAAGATGCTCACACTTTGGTCAAATAAATGCATTTCTGTCTCATATTGGAATCCTAAAAGCTCAGGACTGTACTTCTCAAAAATCTGGTTTTCAGATCACCTAGATCAATATTACCTGGAGGGCTAGTTAAAATTACAGATTCCCAGATCTCTTGGTTTGAAATCCCACCTCAGTCCTATTGATTCAAAACTCTGGGTAGGGAGCCTACCAGTCTGCTTTTTAATAAACACCCAGCAGGGTTTTTAAACAATTTGAGCATCTCTGACATAGGAAGGTGAAGGAGTCAGGGCATGATTGAGGGCTGGAGTTTCCAGGGAAGTCTGCATGGAACGTGTGGCTTTTGAGCCAAGTCTGGACAAGTGAGTAGGATTTAGGTAAGTGGAAGGTACAACAGAGGTGCAAAGTTATTCCAGGGAATTACAAGAAGCAGAGATGAATACAATGTAGTAATTAGATGATGTAAATTCTTCCAGGAGTGTGTGTGTGTGTGTGCGCGTGCGTGCGTGTGTGCATGTGACTGGCTGTGGGGTGTAGCACAGCCAGATAGATCCTCTGTGACTGAGATAAATCAGATAGCTTCGTAAGTGTCCGGTGTCTTTCACACCATGCATGTTTAATCTTCAACTTTCCCATCCTAACTTGTAAAACATTATCCTTGTTTATTACATAAAAATGATTCTTGTTTCTAATGTCTTTGTCACTGTTTGCTAATGATTTTCAAATGTCTGCTTATAGTTTCTCCTATATATTGAATGACTAAAATCCTAGTTGAACAATCACCATTGGTATACTCATTTATCTGGATTGTGTGATAAGTTTAGGGAAGAATGTGAACAACTTCAGTTGCTCTAACTCATGCTCTGCTAATGTGAAGACTGTTTCCCTGAATGACCCTCTCCTCCTGGAATCAGCTCTAACAATATGAGGGATTTTAAAAGATATGTTAGCTGTGTATAATGTTCTGAGAATCAAATAAAAGGGTTTAAGAAGACGGTCTTGGTATCATAAAGACCAGAATATCTGATCCCCTGTGGTGTGGCCTTAGGTTAGACTTCTAATTTCTCTAGTTTCCTGTTTGGTTAAAATTGGACTGAGAATAATTGTTACATCAGAATGTTCTGTGAGGATTAAATGTTATTATATGTGAACCACCGGCACATTGTCTAGCATGGTAAACATTCAAAAAGAGGTACTTATCATTGTTTAGCCCATTGTCTGTATGTTCATCTATTAATGACCATTAATGTAATTAATGTATTAGAATGTTAGGGATCATATGTTTCCAGGAATTATCATAGAATAGTCTCTGGAATCAGGCTGTTTGACTTCAAATTCCTCCAGACTTCACCAATATCAGTTGAGTGACCTTAAGCAGGTCACGTTCTTTCTTCCTCAACATCTAAAGGGGAATAAGAATAGCACTTTCTTCACAACATTGCTTTAAGGATTTAATTAGATAATCCATAGAGTACATTCAGAATAGTGCCTTCATAATTGTCGGTTATGATTATCATCACTGTATAAACAACTGTTTAGATGACATCCTCTATATTTTGCATTAAATCCTGATGAGGAAAGGGTCAAAATATAAATTTAAAACTTTAAAGTGACTCCTATACAAATATAGAATGATTATATGACAGTGATTTATTTATGAGGGAACCAGTAAGATGGTAAAGCTGATGCCAAGATCATGTAAAGAACTGAATATTTATTTATGTCTTAAGAAAAAAATCCATGTTAGAATCAGATGGCTAGGAAAACTGGTTACTGCCCTCTAAGGCAATAAAACTGTCACAATTTGAGTTATCTTTTCTATCATACAGAAATCTACAAGTAAACAGGTATGTGCATAGTATTTGAAGTCTGATTAATTAGTAAATAATTATATGATTATTATTAATAATTCTTGGATGGGCCTTTTAAACAGTACAGTAGCATGACTTTCAATGGATGTATTATAAATGCTTTTGCTTTATTTCCAAGTTTTGAAAATTTTTTAACAAATACAAGGTATAGCCACAGTGGTAATTAGGCTACAACCAGCTTGAAATAGAAAGCTTATCTTCTATATTTTGAGTATTCCTTGAAGTATTTATTCAATCACATTTATTAAATATCTATTATGGTCTCCATACTAGGTGCTGAGCATAAGGAGATAATATAGAAAAGGTCTCTGCCCTTGAAAGAGTCACAAAGTAGATACATTTAATACATTCTTGCCCATTGATGGAAAAGATGTGTACTCCATTTATCAAAAATTTTAAGAGCCCAGATTCCAAAGTCCGGCTGCCTGGATTGGAGTACTGTCTGGCTCTATGATCTTGGCAAGTTTCTTCCTCCTTCTGAATTTAGTCGCCTCAATTATAAACAGAAGATAATAATAATACCTCATAAAATGGGTAAGATTATTAGATGAATTAATACTTAGAAAAGTGCCTGGCACATAGTAAAGGCATGATAAATGCTAGCCAGCATTATTATTACTACAATAAACGATTGCAAATTGTGAAACTGGATTTCAAAGACAAAACTTGCCTGATCCTAAAATCTTAACAAGAGACTAATGCAATGCCTGGCTAATGAAAGAAAATCAATAAACATTTAGTGAAGGGGTGAATAAATGAATGAATGAATACTGACTTTTTTGTAATGCCTGCAAATAAAGTGACCTATTTTCCTCCTCTCCCGATGACAACAATTTTCCAATGCAGGTAGTACACGATTGTTAAAACTTCACCACCTATCATTTCTTCCACCTTAACTTCAATAGTTAGCTTAACAGGGTTAGTGTAGCCATAGACCTAGCATCCTATGACTTGCAAAAAAATTATTGAAAATTGAGTTCCAAACAAATTACTGAGCAGAGAGTTAATTATAAGAAATAGAGCTGCTGAATAAAATTGTTCTCTAAATGTTGTTTACTTTTCAGCTTATTGTTTGTTTATAACCTTCTTATCCTTCTTCCAATTATCAGCAGAAACCACATTCCCTCAAACAATCCAGTGGCTTTCAAACGACAGAAGCCTGAGTTTGCAGAGCTTATGCTGCTCTAAGTGGGGGGGGGGTGTGTGCTATTATAAATGCGTCCTGAGAGTCGAAAACATTCTTTGATTCCAGGCCTTTTTTTTTTCCTTCCTAAGTTTGTCAAACCCTCAAATTGTCAGCAACGATGCTAAAGCTGAGTGGGCCAGATGAAAGGACCACTGCTTTTGAGTCAGGACACATTAGAACATGATTTGCAGGAAGAACAAATCACATCATTGCCATTTAGCATTTTGCCCATAATATCCACACAAAAGTACCTGAATCCAGTTTTCTGATCTGAACACTATAATGAAAAAGAAACTATATTTATTTCTAGCAATCGCCACCTAGATAACACCCTTTCTTATTACCACTAGGAGATGTTAAAAAAAACCTCTATTCTTGTATATATTATACTAATTTTGTGATTGGTGACTTACTTGTTTGGTCCTTTCAGGAGATAGTGAGACTCTAGAGTATCAAATCCATCTTATTTTTGTAACCTCAATTGTTAAAGTGGTGCCCAGTAACCACAAGACATTTAATAAGTGTGTATTCCACATACACAATTTCTTTTTTAAAAAAAGACTTTATTTATTTGACAGAGAGAGAGAGAACCCACACAAGCAGGGGAAGTGGGAGGCAGAGGGAGAAGCGGGCTCCCTGCTGAGCAAGGAGCCCGATGCGGGGCTCGATCACAGGACCCTGGGATCATGATTGAGCCCAAGGCAGAAGCTTAACCGACGAAGCCACCCAGGTGTCCCCCACATTTTCACCTACTACTCACTAGCTTTCGAGTGCACTTGCTCATACTATCTGAGACATGTGGCAGCAATCCTCACTGTGCCTTATAAACTCAGGTGAAGTTTACGCACCTCCAGACCGGTTTGAAGCTGTTTCCCATGCCTACAGGGTTCTTTCTTTCCATTGGGACTTACTGGAAACATTCTTACCCTTTTAACATTTCTTCAAGCCTCACTCCACCCAATCCCCTGCTCCTCAGCTCTCCCTAAGTATTAACAGTGTTGCCACACTTGAACTCCACCATAGAGCCCCTGAATTGTTCCACATTGCTCATCATATGCCACATCATGATGTCTTCTTTTCTTTTGCACACTCCACTATGCCCAGTGCTATATACAGACTAAAAGCTCAATTTTTTTTTTCAAATTGAACTTGCTCACATCTCATAAACCAATCTCTTCCAGCAATTGCAACTGAAAGTGTCTTGTGTAAAATTGAAATCTCGGACCTAGAATAGGGGCGTCTGGGTGGCTCAGTCGTTAAGCCCCTCATTGGGCTCCCTGCTCAGCGGGAAGCCTGCTTCTCCCTCTCCCTCTGCCCCTGCTTGTGTTCCCTCTCTCGCTGTGTCTCTCTCTCTCTGTCAAATAAATAAATAAAATCTTTTTTTAAAAAAAAAAATACTTAGAATATATACTTAGAATATTTGATCATTGCAATAAGGCCAGTAATAGATTCCTTTCATTTTCAAAATCTTAAAAAAAAAAAAGAAAAAACTAGTGACCAATTTGAAAATATTAACTCATGGCTCCATTATAAAACAAAACTTTTTTTTTTAATTTCTTTAGAGTGTGCACACCAGTTGGCGGGGGGCTGGGGGAGCCGAGGGCTGGAGAGAGAGAGAATCAGGCGCGAACCCGGTGAGGGGTCTGATTCTACAGTTCAGAGTGGGGCTCTATCTCAAGACCCTGAGATCATTCCCTGAGCTGAAATCAAGTCGGATGCTTAACTGACTGAGCCACCCAGGCGCCCCCGCCCATTACTTTTTAAAACTCGGCTCCTCCACCCCTTTCCTCTCACTCAGGGTTATTTCATTGCTCGGGTGTACTTACTGCAAAAGGTGGTCTATTTCTTTCTTTACTTTTTTTTTTTTCAAAATTTTAATTTAGAAGAATACTGTTTAGAATCTATTTGAAAGACATAAAATTGTATTGCTAAGCTTTTTAAAGAGAGAGGAAACTGATTGATAGATCCCTTGTCTCTTCTGAAATCTCTTTTAACTCTTGTCTAATTTATTTATGTAATCATCAGGCTCCTTTTCTTTGTAACCCTCCTCCCTCTTCTACCCCCTCCTCTCTCTTTGAAATTTGATGGTTATAGTTCTTTTCAATAGTCTGAACTTTCTTGGAGCAAACCTATCCCCAATAAGATATTTAATTGTCTCAAAATAAGTAAATTAATAAATTTTAAAAATGAAGGAAAATGAAAGGAGAGGAAAAAAGACTAAGCTGCCTGGAGCAACTGTTCACTGATGTCTTCCTGCAGGTATTTTAGATCCCACGACTGATGGGAAAATCACTACAGAAACTAAGAGCATAGTACTTCATCTCATTAGGAGTGTATGAAAGCTCCAAGCCACAGCTATAAAAAGAGCAGACATCTTCCAGTAATATGCATGTCTGGGCCACAGTAGGTGCTACCTGTGGTCCCCTGTAATGGAAATAAAAAGATAAAATCACCATCACTTTGCTATTTTCAAATATAGTAAAAAAAACAAGTCTTGTGGTATTTAAATATTAACTCATAAATGCATGGTCGGGTCTAGATGAGAATAAACACTTCAAGGGCAGAGTACTGCTGGTTGCTGCTACTCAAGTTGTGATAATGGAAATACCTGATTCGATTTACACAGTGCCTCAAAGGGCATGTACACTTTAATATATCTCATTGAATCTCACTGTGTTTGCACTGGAAAATGACATGATTACCAGAACAAAATACTCCAAGTGTAAAACACTGATATCTCTTTGGGGGTGAATATCTTCTCAGATACTAACAGGGTGGTAAATGAATGCCCAGGACTACAGGCTGGTGGAGGAGGAAAAAATAACTCAGAGGAAGGAGGGGTAGAAAATGGGAGGACAAGAATGGACTTTATAAAAGGTGAGGTTGACATACAGAAGTGCAGAGTGGATAGGTGAAGAGAGGAGAGTGTTGGGTTAGGCATAAATAGAAGGGGAGAGAGAGAAGACTACATGAAAGAGAACAAAAGAGACATGTTGTAGAGAATGAATCAGTTACATTGGAGTGAATTTAGAAAGTCAGATAGTTTCCAAATCCACCATGATTTTGTTTTCTAATAGCCCTGACATTATTATTTCCATAATGAGGAATAGCTGTGAATGAGTAGATAGTTCCAAATTTGATTTCTTGCTGTATCCTGGTAAATGCAGTACTGTTTGGGACCAGTCACAGACCTCTATTCCTGAGAGTATAGTTAGAAAGGATAGTACTTATAAAGAAAGTATTCATAACCTTTAATTTTAGCATCTTGGTGTAGGGAGCCCTAGATTCTGGAATGGTCTATTTTAAAGGGTTAAAATAATGCAGAGGGGAGGACACAAGATTCCCTTGAGAAGCTGGCATCAAAAAGGTCTTTTTCTAAGCCTTTTGTTAAGTAGGTTTCCTTCTTGAAGGAAGAACCGGAAAAAAACTAGGAAAGTTTCACAGGTATCCATTTTTGATTTAGGCTTTGAGTGGGACATTGCCAACTCCCATGGTTTAATACATGCCATAATACCAATGTCATAATTTACATCATTTTATATTCTGTATCCCTTATTAGATCTTTATATAGTTATTCTTAATACCCTTGTCTTTTAATTTTTATACTAAAAGTAGAAGTGATTTATATGCCACTAGTAGTGTTACAACTTTCTGTATTTGTTTATATATTTTCCTTTACCAGTGAATTTTATACTTTTATAAGCTTTCATGTGGCTGTTTGGCACCCCTTAGTTTTAACTTAAAGAGTACACTTTATTTACATTTAAAAATAAGAAAGCTCTCAAATTAACAACCTAACTTTACACCACAAGGAACTAGAAAATAAAAAACAAACTAAGTTCGAAGTTAGCAGAGGAAGGAAACCATAAAGACCAGAGAAGAAATAAGTGAAATAGAGACTATAAAATCAAGAGAAAAAAATCAATGAAACAAAAAGTTTGTTTTTTAAAAGCAAATAAAATTGACCGATCTTTAGCTAGACCAAGAAAAAAGAGAAAAGACTGAAATAAATAAAATCATAAATAAAAAAGAAGACATTAGAACTGATGCTACAGAATTAGAAAGAACGATAAGAGTTTAATATGAACAATTATATGCCAAAAAATGGGATAACCTAAAAGAAATCAATAAAGTCCTAGTGATATACAACCAATAAAGAGTGAATCATGAAGAAATAGAAAATCTGAACATACCGATAATAAGTGTGAACACTGAAACAATAATAAGAGCCTCCCAACAATAACAACAAATAGTAGGACCACATGGTTTCCTTGGTGAACGCTATCAAACAATTAAAGAAGAATCAATAGTAATCCTTCTCAAAATCTTCCAAGAAAATGAAGAGGAAGGTGTACTCCCAGAGTTATTTTACTAGGTCAGCATTATCCTCATTTCAAAGTCAGATATAGACACTATAAGAAAATAAAATTACAGGGGCACCTGGGTGGCTCAGTCGTTAAGCGTCTGCCTTCAGCTCAGGTCATGATCCCAGGGTCCTGGGATCGAGCCCCGCATCGGGCTTCCTGCTCAGCAGGAAGCCTGCTTCTCCCTCTCCCACTCCCCCTGCTTGTGTTCCCTCTCTCGCTATCTCTCTCCCTGTCAAATAAATAAATAAAATCTTTAAAAAAAAAAAAAAAAGAAAAGAAAATTACAGACCAAAATCTTGATGGACAGAAAAATCCTCAACAAAATACTAGTGAACCGAATTCAACAGCACATTAAAAGGATCATACACCATGATCAAGTGGTATTTATCTCTAGAATACAAGGATGTTTCAACATATGCAAAGAAATAAATGTGATCTACCATACTAACACAACAAAGGGTAAAAATCATATAGTTATGTCAATAGATGCAGAAAAAGCATTTGACAAAATTCAACAGTTTTATCATACAAACACTCAACAAACAATATATAGGTGGAATTTCCCTCCACATACTAAAGGGCATAAAAGAAAAGCTCACAACTAACATTACACTCAATGATAAAACACTAAAATCGTTTTCTCTAAGTTTTAAAACAAAACATGGATTCCCATGCTTACTAATTCTTTTCAACATAGTACTGGAATTCCTACTCAGTGAAATTAGGCAATAAATAAATAAATAAATTTATAAATAAATAAATAAAAGGCATCCAAATCAGACAGGAAGAAGTAAAATTAACTATTTTCAGGTGACATGATCTTATATGCAGAAAATACTAAAGTCTCCTCAAAAACAAATGAACAAACAAAAATATTAGAATTAATAAACTCAGTAAATTTGCAGGATACAAAATCAACATTCAAAAAATCAGTTTCAGGGGTGCTTGGCTGGCTCAGTTGGAAGAGCATGTGACTCTTGATCTTGGGGTCATTAGTTTGAGCCCCACGTTGGGTATGGAGATTATGTAAATAAATAAAACTTTATTTATTTTTTAAAGATTTTATTTATTTATTTGACACAGAGAGAGAGAGAACAAGCAGGCAGAGCAGCAGGCAGAGGGAGAGGAGAAGCAGGCTCCCCGCTGAGCAGAAAGCCCAAGGCAGGACTCAATCCAGGACCCTGAGATCATGACCTGAGCCAAAGGCAGACACTTAACCGACTGAGCCACCCAGGCACCCCTAAAACTTAAAAAAAAAAAAATCAGTTTCATGTCTATATCCTAGCAATAAACTATCTAAAAGAAATTAAGAAAACAATTTCATTTATAGTCATGTCTAAAAGAATAAAATATTTAGGAATAAATTTAACCAAGGAGGTGAAAGATACATACACTGAACATGATAAAACATTGATGAAAGAAATTAAAGAAAACACAAATAAAGGAGAACACATTCCTTGTTAATGAATTGAAAAAATTAATATAATTAAAATATCCATGCTACCAAAAGTGACCTAAAGATGCAATGCTATCCCAATTAAATAACATTATTCACAAAAATAGAAAAAAAGAATCCTAAATATCATACAGGACCACAAAAGACTCCAAACAGACAAAGTAATCTTGAGAAACAAAGGCAGAGGTGGAGCTATTGACTTCTTGATTTAAAAATATACTACAAAGCTACACTAATCAAAACAATATGGCACTGACATAAAGGCAGACATATAGACCAGTAGCATAGAATAGAGAGCCCCCAAATAAATCCATACATATATAGTCAGTTGATCTTCCACAAGATGCCAAGAATACACGAGGGGGGAGGATAGTTTCTTCAATAAAGGGTGTTGGGAAAATTGGGTCATGATATGCAAAAGAATGAAGTTGGACCCCTATCTTACATCATAGAAAAAAATTAAACTCAAAATGGATTAAAGACTTAAATGTAAGAACTCCTAGGTGAACTATAAATTATAAATATAGTTAAATTATAAAACTCCTAGATGAAAACAGGAGAAAACATCTTAATGTTGGTCTTAACAATGATTTCTTGCATATGATACCAATAGCAGAGGCAACAAAAGCAAAAATAGACGAGTGGAACTATATCAAACTAAAAAGCTTCTGCACAGTAAACAATTAACAAAATGAAAGGGCAACCTACGAAATGGGAGAAAATATTTGCAAACCATATATAATAAGGGGCTAATATCCAAAATATATAGGCAATTCCTATAATTCAAGAGCAATAAATTAATGAATTAACTAATTTAAAATGGGCAAAGGGTTTGAAAAAACATTTCTCTAAAGAAGCCATAAAAGTGGCTAACTGGTATATGAAACATTGCTCAATATAACTAAGGGAAATACAAATCAAAACCACAATGATATATCACTTCACCTGTTAGGAGGGCTATTATAAAAGAAAAAAACCCCAAAAGACAAAAAAATTTCATGAGGATGTAGAGAAATTGGAACCCTTGTATACTGTTGATGGGAAAGCAAAATGTTGCAGCTACTATGGAAAACAGTACGGAGATTCCTTAAAAAATTAAAATTATAACTCTATATGATCCAGAAATCCCACTTCTGGGTATATATCCAGAATAATTGAAATTAATACCTCAAAGAAATATCTGTACCAGCATGTTTATTGCAGCATCATTCAAAATAGCCGAGATAGGGAAATAATCCAAATGTCCAATTATAGCTGAATGGATCAAGAAAATGTGGTATACTCATATAGGAGAATACTATTAAACCTTTAAAAAGAAAGGAATCCTGCCATTTGCGATAACATGTATTGATCTGAAGGACATTACATTAAGCGAAATAAGCCACTCACAGAAGGACAACTATTGCATGATTCCAACTAGGAGGTATCTAAAATAGGCAGACTCGCAGAAGAAAGAAAAGATTGGTGGTTGCCAGGGGCTGGGAGTAGGGAAAAATGAGTTGTTCAATGATGATAAAGTTTCAGTTATGCAGGATGACTAAGTTCTATAGACGTGCTATACAATATAGTGCCTATTCTTTTTTTTTTTTAAGATTTTATTTATTTATTTGAGAGAGAGAGAATGAGAGAGAGCACATGACAGTGGGGAGGGTCAGAGGGAGAAGCAGACTCCCTGCCGAGCAGGGAGCCCGATGCGGGACTCGATCCCGGGACTCCAGGATCATGACCTGAGCCGAAGGCAGTCGCTTAACCAACTGAGCCACCCAGGTGCCCTATAGTGCCTATTCTTAACAATATTTCATTGATCACTTAAAAATTTGTTCAGCCGGTAGATCCCATGTTAAACACTCTTATCACACACATATACACATACCCACAAACGAAAACAAAAACAAAACAAAGAGGCAGAAGGTAACTTGTGGGGGTGATGGGTATGTCTATTACTTTGATTGTGGTGATGGTTTCACAGGTGTGTGCCTATGTCCAAACACATCAAATTATATACATTCAATATGTGCAGTTTTTAATATCAATTATACCTCAACAAAGCTGCTTTAAACGTCAATATTTTCCAATAAAGGATCTTGCCAATATGCAGCTGGTTCTGCAGGAATCAGATTCCTTTTCCCACACTCTGTAGCTGAATGGACAATGTACTTCATACTGTTCAGCCTCAGCTCCTTGTGTGTGAAGCGGTAATAGTCATAGCTCACTGTATTGCTGGGAAGATTCAGTAAGATAATGTGTGCAAAGCACTTATCAATGTGCCTGACAAATATTAAGCATGCGCTGTGGGTTGGTTTTTGTTCGTATTATTTCAGGTTATGTTGGCAGTCTGATGCACCATCTGCTATGTCGAGTGTCAGCACCCCAACTACATCCTGGGCTCCATACTGGGAGCTGGGGCTGGGAGGCCATTAAAGGGACAATATATTACAGGTCTAGGAAAATTAAATTACTTACTATGATGAAAACAAATACTCTCCATCATCATCTCTCTTTGCTCGGGGATAATTTATAGGCAAATGTGATTTCTTTTGATTCCATAAAGTTACTTGGAAAGTTGTGTCAAACTATTTAATGGCGAACTTATGAATGCTAATGTTTAAAGTACACAGAAAATACTTTAAATACTATTGTGACTTTAATTTCCTAACACTAGGGTTTGAAGAAACACAGTATAATTTAGAACAATTCCAACAATTTCACTTAACCTTGGAGTCTGCCTACATGTGAAGTTCTGATCATTCTTCTACTTAGCTGGAAGCGCATAAAAGACCCACCTTCTCTTCTGCAAGGCCTGGCTCTCGGGCTCTTGGATTCCACGGGAACTACACCATTGACTCATCATAGTCTCCAACTTGCCAACTCACCCAGCAGATCTTGGAACTTGCTCACCTCCATACTCATGTGAGCCAATTCCTCGTAATCTCTTTCAGTATATGCACATCACATTTGTTCTGTTTCTCTGGAGAATTCTGACTTGTTACCCCTTCCTTTGGGTAGTATAATGGAACATGTTACCCAAACAAGAGGCACAGCTCCTAATACCCTGACTTGGGACTGCCTGGGGCAAGTACTTGAACATTCCTTTGGTAAAATAAGTTTAGTTTTTACTTCAGGTTAACATTTCTTTTCACTAAAACAAAACAAACGAAAACCAAAACTGCCAGTGCTGTTTAAGGAAAGGAATATCATCATATGGCCCTGCAGTCATCTGTTGAGCACTAAACCAGCCCTTTGTGGATTACTAGATGGACATATGGAGCCCCCAACAGGAGGTATCCCAGTTCTTAAGAAGGACCAGAATAATTATTTTTCTGTTGCTTGCCTCACATTTACAAAGGAAACTTAGAGACATCCTGAGACGGAATACGTGTGTGCATGTGTGTGTGCGTGTGGGGGAGCGGGAGGGAGTAGTGTTAGGAGGGAGAGGGTTGTACACAGACTATATGTACATATTTGCAAATCTCTTCCTTGCTTTTCCATGGACCCCAGTTTAATGAACCTCTGCCTTAAATATCTTGATATCTGTGTTTGTCAATGCATAACATTCAGGTCTCCAAAATCAGTGTTGAGATCTCATAATCAGATACTGGCCCTTTCAAAGTTTTATAAAATAAGGTTTCTTTATTTTTATTTCCAGAACAGGAATCTTAAAACTGTTCTAGTATATTTCCTCAAAAAGAGGCACATCCAAATCGAAGAGACCTCCAAAAAAAAGGAAGAAAGAAACTGCAGGTTTCTCTGCTTCTAGACCCTAAGCTTACTACAACTTTATTTTCCTTCCAGCTATCTCCCAAAGGACATTAGTGTCTGCATATAGCAGCAGTACCTCAGTAGATTTCTGTGAATGAACACACAAAGTTCAGAAAGGGTCATACCTATGACAAGTTAGAAGCCACACAGGACCTGACCAAATTATCATATCCCTAAACTTGCCTTATAGTTGGAAAGCTAGAAAACACTGAGAAAACTCTTTTCCACAATCATACTTGATCCTTATTGGCTCTCTGGTGCAGGCAGAGCACTGTAATGGGAGTCAGAAGGCTTGGATTCCAGTCCCAATCCCCCCATAAACCTAAACAAAAGAATAAACCAAAATAGTGACTTAAAAAAATTGTAATACATCTTTCTTTAAATAAAACCTCATACCAAAATTCAGAATATAGGGGCGCCTGGGTGGCTCAGTCGTTAAGCATCTGCCCTCGGCTCGGGTCATGGTCCCGGGGTCCTGGGATCGAGCCCCACGTGGGGCTCCCTGCTCGGCGGGAAGCCTGCTTCTCCCTCTCCCACTCCCCCTGCTTGTGTTCCCTCTCTCGCTGTGTCTCTCTGACAAAATAATAAATAAAATCTTTAAAAAATAATAATAATTAAAAAAACTCAGAATATAAAACAAATAAAAGTGGCAGTCATTGACAGATTGTCCATAGCCCTCATGATGATTCCCCAATCAGTGCACAGTTTGTAAACCAATGATTTTGATTTAGAGTGGTCCCTGATCTAGCTGAAAAGCCTTTTCATATAGTATGGATTCCTGGGCTCCATCCAGATCATCTGATTCAGAGTCAGAAAAGTATACTTAAGCACCTGGGTGACTCAGTAGGTTAAGCGTGTGCCTTTGGCTCAGGTCATGATCTCAGGTCCTGGGATCAAGCCTCGCTTTGGGCTCCCTGCTCAACAGGGAGTCTGATCCTCCCTCTCCCTCTGCCCCTCCCCCTTACTCACGTGCTCTCGTGCTCTCTCTCTCTCTCTCACGCTCTCTCTCAAATAAATAAAAAAAAAAATCTTAAAAAAAAAAGAAAGAAAAGTATACTTTCCATAAGCCCTTAGGTAATTCTTAAGATGCTCAGCTGGCTGGTATGGATCAGCATTTAAAACTACTACAGTAGCATCTCTCTAATTTTTCAAGTGTTCAAAACCTCTCCAAGGTATCAGACTATTGTTATTAGCTTCAAGTTAACCATATTTATAACAGATGTCTTGTGAATTGTGCCATGATTCCACCTGGGTCATACATGCTTATGTAATAACAAGCAAATACTGAATTCTTTGCAAGAAATTTCCATTCCTAATCCCCTTAAAGCTTCTCCTTTATCATCATCACAAATTTTTCATTGGTTCTTTCAAATTATGTCATCTCTTCTGAGAGAATAAGAGGGGCCACAAAAATGCATCCCACAAATAGAGGAAATGTACCTACTGAGTCACTAATCTAGGGATTATTACCAAGGTATCAAGAGCTCATTTCATCAAGACAGCGAATCCAAAAAAAATTCCACCCTACCAACTTTCAAAAAGGAAGCAATACATGTAAAGAAAGTGGTATGATCCCTGGTACATAATAAGCATTCAATGAAGCTTAGCTACTATTATTTTTACTGTTTATTGTTATTATTTTTATTATTAAAAGATTTTATTTATTTAAGAGAGAGAGAGAGAAAGCACTGGGGGAGGGAGGAGGTGCAGAGGGAGACAGAGAATCCCAAGCAGACTCTGTACTGAGCACAAGCGTGAGGCGGGACCCGATCCTATAACATTGAGATCATGACCTGAGCAGATACCAAGAGTCGGAGACTTACCTGACTGAGCCACCCAGGCACCCATGTTTATTGTTATTATTGAAAGAAAGTTTAAGACGTTTCCAGGCTGTATAGGTCTGGCAAGTTGTTTAGACAAGGAAGATTTTTGTGTGTGTGTGACAAACATTTTAAACATCATCACTCAAAAATGCTTTAAATACCTCTCATATAAAGAGGAAGGCATGCTTGATTCTACATCACTTCTCTACTTTTAGCATGCATTAGGATCACTTGGAGGGCTTGTTAAAACACAGATTGCTGGGCTCCATCTAGAGGTTCCAATTCAGTAAATCCTGGGAAGGGCCTAAGAATTTGCTTTTCTAACGAGTTCCCCTGTGAAGTGATGCTGCTGGTCCAGGACAGTGCTTTGAGAATCACTGCACTAAAATATGCTTCATACTCCATGATCCTTAGAGGAATGTCCTTTGTAGCCATGGCTAAAGGTTATGACTGGAGGAGAACTGTCCTTAAGATTTTTCAATTATGTGTAACAACACCTTTATGAGCTAACACTGGTTAAGTAAATGTATACTCAAATGCCCCCAAGTCTTTAAGACATGAGGTGTAATGATCAGATTATTTTGTTACAAAGCTGAAAAATATAACTCATACTCCCTTAATACTTCAAGAGACATTTATTAGCTTAATTAGGAAATCCAAGGCAAAGGTGGATCTAGGGCACGACACCATATAGTTTTGTGTTCCTACTCTCTCCACCACCTTAGTGTCTCCTTGTCTCCTGCCACAAACAGCTCGCTCTTCAAGAGCAAAAAGAGAAGGCATCTCACAGCTCAAGATCCAGAAGGAAGAAAGACACACTGTCTCCTCGTATCCTCAAGGGGAATCCCATAGACGATTTATGATTGGCCACCCTGGAAACATACACCCCCATTTTAGACCAATCACATGAACAGAGAAGCCAGATTGGCCAGCCCTTGATCACATGCTCAATATAGTGGCTGGGAGACACATAACGCTCTGATGGTTGGATCCGAGGAATGTGTGGAGAGATAGTGAGAACCACAATGCGACCAAAAAAAAAATCTAACAAAGAGGACTTTGTGTTGAAAATAGAGATTGAATGCCTGGATTGGAGAGAAGGTCATAAGTGCTGAAGACAAGGGACTGAGATCAGGAGAGCAGGCAACACCAGTTCCAATGGATTAAAAACTATAAGGTCTCCGCCACAGCATCCTACGACAGAAAACTTTTCACGGGAAACCTGTTCTTTTAGTTGATTGATGCCACGTTCCTTCGCCCCCGGGGCCTTCTCCTGCCTGAAATTCTGGATCCTGCTGCTGTAATTCCTGAGGTACTTAACTCATAAGCCTGCATCTCATAGACACTCGGGTTATGTGATTGAAGAAATAAAGGAGTAGAGCAAAGAAGGAAGGAAACAACCAATTCGAATTTGGGTGAGTCAATTGAGTTTTCCGAGCTCATTTTTCTTTTTCACCTAAAAAAAAAAAAAAAGGAGTATGTTTTCTGATTACTTTTGAAGGTAGTTTTGAGAATTAAATATACATGTGGCTTTGAAAATTGACAATGAAAATACAAATGTAATATTAACGATGCTGTGCAAAATTTGTTGGTCCCCTGTATAGCAGGACATCTATTAATGTTGCAAATTAAAAACCCATAATATTGCCCAGTATAGCTCTCTGAAACAGCTCAAATGTTACTGTAAGAGTCTTTTATTTCTTCACTTAAGCCACAGGTTCTCAACCCTGGCAGTATATACAAATCACATGGGGAGCTTTGTAACCTTCTCCTACCTAGACTCAACCCCAGAGATTTTGCTTAAAATCATGAGGGGGGGGGTGGTCTAAGCATTATGTTTTTAATCTCCCCACGTGATTCTTATATGCAGCCAGGATTGAGGACAGACTTCAGCCTGTTTTATACTCATTAGTACCTAAGTGCTTCTCTGCCTCTTGAAAATAGGCTTTTCACTTGACTTCAGGTGAGTTTCTTAAACCTTAGGTAGGGTACATGAAATTGTCATTTCCCTTAAGTCAGCATGCTCCTCTTCAAGAGTATGACAGGCTACTTTTGTAACAGTCTTTCAAGCAGAAAGTCTCTTCCAAATGTATCTTTCTTGCAGGGAACTGAAAGGAACAATAAAGTAGAACAATTTAACCCTGTAGCTAAATTGATGACATGCACTAGAGATGAAATTTTTGCCTAAGAGGTTTGCAGTTATTAAAATTTACTCCTGCTTGTAAACACTTAGTACATTAAGAGAAAGAAGCTGAGAGGCCAATTTAATTCAACTCAAAAAACTTGTAATCTGAATTCTAACTACAGATGTACTCCCAATTCACCAAGTATTCCTTGCAAAAATAACTGGGTTGGGGTACGGGGAGACAAACCATTCCTTTTGCTGCATTTAGTTAATCAAAATATTAAATACTGCCTCCCATATTCAGGCAAGGCATAATTGCTTGAGTCAGTGGGAGCCCGGGAAGGCAAGCAAACTTGGAAAGGAAGACAAATGCCCAAGCTTTATGCTCCCCTGGGAGAGTTAGTGATTGATACTGTAGGGTAGAGTGTCTCATTTGCAGCACTGTTGCATTTTATGTCAGATACTTCTGTGCTGTGGGGTGAGGCAAGGGGCTGTCCTGTGCATTATCGATTCTGGCAATATCTCTGGATTCTACCTACTAGAAGATAGTAGTTCCCACCAAGTTGTGACGACAAAACTGTCCACAGACCTTGCCAAATGTTCCCTCCAGCAACAAAATTGCCTCCAGGCAAGAATCACTGTTTTAGAGTGACCACAGAATTAAATCTTGATTAGAAAACCATTTTGCAGAAAGGCAATATTAGTCACTGCAAAAATAATAATAATATTAATTTCATTTATGCCATGTTTAATAGTCCCAGTCTTGGAACATGGGACTATATGATTTAATTCTCAAACCTTGGAGAGGTGAGATACTTCACTCTTGGTCATTTTGGTGATAACTGACAGACCTAGGATTCAATTTCAGGTCTTTCTTCCTCTGGAATCACATATTGGCTCTATATTCTGCTGCCTTCCCTGTGTCCCCCCACCCAAAAAAAGTTTGAGCTCTAAAAGGTAGGTTATATATGAGCCATATAGGGAGAAAAGACCAATAGATTCCAGTGTTTTAACATTCAGGCTGAGGGCGCCTGGGTGGCTCAGATGGTTAAGCGTCTGCCTTCGGCTCAGGTCATGATCTCAGGGTCCTGGGATCGAGTCCCACATCAGGCTCCCTGCTCCTTGGAAGCCTGCTTCTCCCTCTGCCTCTCTCTCTGTCTCTGTCTCTCATGAATGAATAAATAAAATCTTTAAAAAAAAAAAAAACACAAAACATTCAGGCTGAGGGTTTTGATCTTACAAAGCAGCCCTGGGATGAAAGTCCATGTGTTCCAACACCCAGCTCAGAGCTGCCGCCTCAGCTCCCCAAGAGCATTCTAGTACGAAATTCCCAGTATGGCAAGCCTGGGCTTGGCACACTACAGGAAATAAACACCTCCTTCCAGAGGAGTACAGCCCCACAAGCAAATTCCAGGAAGTCAGTCTTCTCCATTAAGAATTTATGCCTTCCCAAATTGTCAAGTTTTAACTGGTAAACTGTACATATATCTGTGGGTCCTCACAGAACAAAAGGGGCAGGAAGTGTGGGTGAGCCTTGGGGATGCTAGAATTCCACATAAAATATTACTTTTTTTTTTTTTTTAATATTTATTTATTTGAGAGAGAGAGAGCATGAGAGGGGGGAGGGTCAGAGGGAGAAGCAGACTCCCTGCCGAGCAGGGAGCCCGATGCGGGACTCGATCCCGGGACTCCAGGATCACGACCTGAGCCGAAGGCAGTCGCTTAACCAACTGAGCCACCCAGGCACCCCTATTTATTTTTTAAAGATTTTATTTATTTGAGACAGAGAGAATGAGAGACAGAGAGCATGAGAGGGAGGAGGGTCAGAGGGAGAGGCAGACTCCCTGCCGAGCAGGGAGCCCGATGCGGGACTCGATCCCGGGACTCCAGGATCATGACCTCAGCTGAAGGCAGTCGCCTAACCAACTGAGCCACCCAGGCGCCCCT
>NC_138369.1:40791476-40810753 GCF_054177405.1 Leptonychotes weddellii | reverse complement strand
CCAGTGCTCCATGCAGAACGTGCCCTCCTCAATACCCACCACCAGGCCAACCCATCCTCCCACCCCCCTCCCCTCTAGAACCCTCAGTTTGTTTTTCAGAGTCCATCTTCTCTCATGGTTCGTCCACCCCTCCGATTTCCCCCGCTTCATTCCTCCCCTCCCGCTACCTTCTTCTTCTTCTTTTTTTTTCTTAACATATAAGATGAAGAATTCTAAAGAAGGAATAGATGGGGGAGTAGGGATCATGGGAATCAGTAGCTCTATATACATATATACAATACATTTATATATATATATGAATATATGATGCATATTAGATAGTCCAGTGCCAGTGTCATTGGACAGTTGAGCCCTAACATGGAGAGCAGTGAAGACTAGAGAAATAAGTTTGAGAGTCAGCCTGTGATGGCTTTACAGCCCTGAGACCTGATGAGTCTACTTAGGAAGATAATCATCATAAATTCAAAAACTGAATACTGGAAAAACTCCAAAGTTAAAAATTGAGCAGAGAACAAGCAAATGAGACCAAAAATAACATCACTATAAAGTGAGGTAGGAAAAAAAAAAAAATAAGCAAACAAAAACTGCAGTATCCTTAAAGCTATTATATAAATGAAAATAAAAGACTCAGAAACTCGTACATAGCCCTTATTGCAGACCCCTTAAATGATTAGCTGTTGTGCAAGTGCCAAAAATGTTCTTTGACAATAAACCAGATACAGAAGCCTGAGGGAGGGAATCTACAGAAGTGCCCTAAAAGGGGATGGGGTAATATGACACTGACTTATTGGAGTGTGAAGGATAAATAAATGCAAAAATGATAAACGATCACTTTCCTTGGAGATTGGTCAGCCCTGGGGAATGGACCCTGGATGCAGATCTCTGGGCAGAGACCCCATGCACTTCAGAGAGATGAAGCTGACACCAGCTGGTACATACAGATCCAAGTAGCAAACCCTGGTAGTTGCTCCAGACATTTCCGTCCCTGCTTTAACCCTCTGCCTCCTTCTACCAACTTCTCCAATTTTTACTGCCAACTGCGTTAACCTGTGAATTATAAACATGTGAATCATAAACATGTGAATCTTGGGAATTATAATGGCATATATATAATACACACATATTTGTGTATAACATGGATATATGTATTATATGTATATATGCATAGTATATATATGTAATATGTAATATATGTACATAAATAATATGTGTTATGTATATCATCTGGAAATTATATATGCATATATGATACATGCTACCTACATATAAAATGTGCTATATGTAAAAATGAAAGGCAATCTAACTTCTCACCTGGTCAACATATCAACGATAGTAATAATGATAGTAGTTGCCAGTTATTAAGTCTGTTTTGTATCAGGCTGTGTTGGAAAACTTAAAAACCAGGAGCTCTTTCTGGCGAAGTGATAGAGAAATGACTAAGTTACACAGATGATTTAATAAATTTGCATAGCTAGTATAATTCTCTCCAAAATTTATGTTCCTTTTCCATGATCACTTTCTTTTGGAATTAATCATCTGAATAACTCTCAGTGCTCTACTTCATTTTATCTCAGCAGACTTAGCCCATCTCTTATTACTTCTAGATATGAATATAAAAATAAATTATAAAGCATTTCTTTCTTTTTTTTCCCAGAAATTTACTAAATTTCAGGAAACTAGCAAAGATAATTTGTAAACTATTGTCATCTTTGGTTGCCTTTTTCCTTTTTACACTGCTGTCAATTTTTACCATCCAGGGAAGCATTATATGTTGAGATTTGAGTTTTCAAATGAGGCTGCTTCCTTCCCACTTGCTACCCAGTACTTAACAAACCAAGATTCCACTTGTTTTGTTTTATAAAAAAGTTTTCTACTAGCGAACCAAGAAAAATAATTTCTTTTGGTTATATGCTTTTCTGAAATCCTCCCCTTCCCCTAGTGCATTTTGGTCTTGGGAAATTAAAACCATTCCCAGTCATGAGTAGATGTAAAATATCACCTAGAAATGGTAGCTGATTTTAAAAGAAATACCTATATGATGCCCTTTGAAACTAAGTTAAGGGATTTGCCGATATATCTAAGTGTCTTAAAAATTATTCAACTGGTCTGTAATTTATTTTGTACTTGGTAATTAAAACCAGACCAGAAAAGAAAATGCATGTATTATCAGTTATTTTCTATTTGAAGATGATATTCCCTCCTTTATTATATAAGCACAATTAGACTTAAATTTTCTGAGCAGAAAAATAGGTTGACAGGCTCTGTTTCTGAGCTTCCCTTTTGTTTGACAGTTATATGAAATGCTGTATAAATTAGGCCTTTTTCAAAGCTGTAGTGATAAAGACAGTATGGTATTGGCACAAAAATAGACCCACAGATCAGTGAAACAGAATAGAAAACCCAGAAATGGACCCACAGCTACATGGTCCACTAATATTTGACAAAGCAGGAAAGACTATCCAATGGAAAAAAGACAATGTCTTCAACAAATGGTATTGGGAAAACTGGACAGCAACACGCAAAAGCATGAAACTTAGCCACTTTCTTACACCATACACAAAAATAAATGCAAAATGGATGAAAGACCTAAATGTGAAACAGGAAACCATCAGAATCCTAGAAGAGAACACAGGCAACAACCTCTTTGACATCGGCGGTAGCCATTTCTTACTAGACAAGTTGCTGGAGGCAAGGGAAACAAAAGCAAAAATGAACTATTGGGACTTCATCAAGATAAAAGCTTTTTGCCCAGCAAAGTAAGCAATCAACAAAACTAAAAGCAACCTTCAGAATGGGAAAAAGATATTTGCAAATGACATCTGATAAAGGGTTAATATCCAAGATTTATAAAGAACTCATCAAACTCAACACCCAAAAAACAAATAATCCAGTTAAGAAATGGGCAGAAGAAAAAAATAAAAGAAAGAAATGAGCAGAATACATGAATAGACATTTTTCCAAAGAAGACATCCAGATGGCTAACAAACACATGAAAAGATGTTCAACATCACTCATCATCAGGGAAATACAAATCAAAGCCATGATGAAATACTACCTCATACTTGTCAGAATGGCTAAAATTAACAACTCAGGACAAAACAGATGTTGGCAATGATGCCAACAAAGGGGAACCCTCTTACACCATTGGTGGGAATGCAAACTGGTGCCACCACTCTGGAAAATCCTATTGAGGTTCCTCAAAAAGTTAAAAATAGAACTACCCTAAACCCAGTAATTGCACTACTAGGTATTTACCCAAAGGATGCAAAAATACTGATTCTAAGGGGCACATGCACCCTGATGTTTATAGCAGCACTATCAACAGTAGCCAAATTATGGAAAGAGCCCAAATGTCCATCAACTGATGAATAAATAAAGAAGTTGTGGTATGTATGTATGTATATATGTGTGTGTATAATGGAATATTACTCAGCTATAACAAAGAATGAACTCTTGCCATTTGCAATGACATGGATGGAACAAGAGTGTATTATGCTAAGAGATATGTCAGAGAAAGACAAATACCATATGATTTCACTTATATGTGGAATTTAAGAAACAAAACAGAAGAACATGAGGGGAAAAAAGACCAGCAAACCAAAAGACTCTTAACTATAGAGAACAAACTGAGATTTGCTGGAGGGGAGGTGGGCCAGGGAGTGGGTTAAATGGGTGATGGGTATTTAGGAGGGTACTTGTGATGAGCACTGGGTATTGTATCTGAGTGATGAATCACAGAATTCTACTGAAACTAACATAACACTATATGTTAACTAACTAGAATATAAATAAAATCTTAAGTAAATAAATAAGGCCTTTTTATGGTAAAATAAAAAATTGAACTCAAACTGGATCAAGACAGAGGGGAACTGAATTGAAATATACAAGGTTGGTTTGTGTTAGGCTTGGCTGAAACTTGGGGCTCTCTTCCCATTTCTGGGCTCCTCTTTGATGTAATCTTCCATGTCAAAGTTCTTAAATCCATGGTAACATTCCTACCAAATTCTATAATCCCAGAGGAAAGAACTCCCTTCTTATCTCTAAATTCCAACAAATTCCTGGCATTTTCTTTGTTCTAGTAGTTTGGGACCATTTCATGGTGGTCAGGAGGTTGGAACTTTCGATGGGCTAAGCTATTACTACATTCCAGCTACTTCAAACAAATTAATAATGGAGAATAGTTTCTCAAAAGAAAATGGGAACTTTATTACCAGAATCAAGAAGAATGGGTTTTGGGTAGTTTGGGTGTTTTTTTTTCCCCTACTACAGAATCAAAAAAAAAAAAAATCTCTTTTAGTTACATGTTTTTGTGGACAAATTATGTTGGACATCCAAGGTATAGCACACACTCGATGATTATACTGTATTTGCTTCCTAAAACTGACTTCAATTTTAAATACTTCTCTATATAGGCCAACCAGTCTCCTGATAATTTCAATTCCTATTTTAAACACAGCTCTACTGAGGGGCGCCTGGGTGGCTCAGATGGTTAAGTGTCTGCCTTCGGCTTAGGTCATGATCCCAGGGTCCTGGGATAGAGCCCCGCATCGGGCTCCCTGCTCCGCAGGAAGCCTGCTTCTCCCTCCTCCACTCCCCCTGCTTGTGTTCCCTCTCTCGCTGTGTCTCTCTCTGTCATATAAAAAACAAAACAAAAAAAAAAAAAAAACACAGCTCTACTGAGAAAGAATGCAGATGCATACTGTTTTTATTTACAAACCAGTATTTCACTTGTTTCTTTCTGATATCTGACTTTCTTCACAGTTTTTCTCTTTTTAAGTTTATAGTTCATTATCAAAAAGGTACATTATATAGATATCAAATTTTAAACAATAAGAATTTTAAAGACTTTGACTCCATGTATGAAAACCAGAATTCAGAATCAGTGAAGAAACCCAAGACAGTTGTATGGTAAGCATTTCTGAGGACTCATGGAAACTTGCTAAAATGAACATATGTTTAAGCATCTTTAAAAAAAAAACAAAACTACAAAATGCTAAAAGTAAGTTTTTATTACTATCTTAAAAGCCAAGAGTAGCACGCGTATTTTTTTTTATTATTATTATGTTATGTTAATCACCATACATTACATCATTAGTTTTTGATGTAGTGTTCCATGATTCATTGTTTGCGTATAACACCCAGTGCTCCATGCAGAACGTAGCCCGCATATGTTAAGAACTATATGGGGTGGGATTTTTTTTTTCAGTTTTATTGTAATATAATTGATATGCAGCACTGTGTTAAGTTTAAGGTGTACAGCACAATTAATTGACTAAAATATATCGGGAAATGATTACCCTAAAGAGTCTAGTTAACATTCATCATCTCTATGCAGATAAAAAAAGGAAAATTTTTTTTCCCCTTGTGATGACTACTCTTAGTTTCTTTTTTTTTATTAAAAGATTTTATTTATTTGTCAGAGAGAGAGTGAGCACACAAGTGTGAGCACAAGCAGGGGGAGCGGCAGGCAGAGGGAGAAGCAAGCTCTCCGCTGAGCAAGGAGCCCAATGTGGGACTTGATCCCATGACCCCAGGATCATGACCTGAGCCAAAGACAGACGCCTAACGGACTGAGCCACCCTACTCTTAGTTTCTACTCTCTTAACAACTTACGATTATACCATACAGTAGTAGTAACTATAGTCATCATGTTGTACATTACATCTATAGTTCTTACTTTTAACTGGAAATTTATAGCTTTTGACCATTTTCATCCAATTCACCCTCCTCTCCCCCACCCCACCTCTAGTAATGATAAATCTGATCTCCTTTTTATTTGAGTTTGGCAAGGTCCATTCATGTTGTCTCAAATAACAATATTTCTTTCTTTTTAATGGCTGAATAACATTCCTGTGTGTGTGTGTGTGTGTGTGTGTGTACACACCTCAACTTCCTTATACATCTGTCTTTTGATGGACACTTAGGTTGTTGCCATGTGTTAGCTATTGTAAATAATGCTGCTATAAGCATGAGGGTAAAGATAGCACTTCAACATAGTGTTTTTGTTTCCTTTAGCTATATTCCCAGAAGTCAAATTGCTGGATCATATGATAGTTGCATTTTTAATTTTTTGAAGAACTCCATACTATTTTCCACAGTGGCTGCACCAATTTACATTCCCACCAACAGTGCACAAGAGTTCCCTTTTCTGTACGTCCTCACTAGTATTTGTTATGTCTTATCTTTTCAATATGGCCTTTCTAACAAGCATGAGGTAATATTTCATTGTGGTTTTGATTTGTATTCCCCTAATGATAGTGATTTTGAGCACCTTTTTATGTCCCATTCATAAGCCAATTGTAGATCTTCTTTGGAAAAATGTCTTTTCAAGGGCTTTTCCCATTTTTAAGTTGGATTATTTGTTGTTTTGCTATTGAGTTGTCTGATTCATTGTATATTTTGGTTATTAATTCCTTATCAGATACATGGTTTGCAAAATATGTTTTTCCTATTCTGTAAATTTTCTTTTCATTTTGTTAGTCATTTTGCTGTGCAGAAGCTTTTTAATTTGATGTAGTACAACTTATTTATATTGTTGCTTATGCTTTAGGTGTTATATCCAAAAAGTCATTGCCAAGATCTATGTCAAGGATCATTTTTCCTAAGTTTTCTTCTACGAGTTTTCTGGTTTCCAGTCTTATATTTTGATCAGTAATTGCTTTTGAGTTAATTTTTGTGAGTGGTGTTAGGGGTCCAGTTTCATTCTTTTATATGTGAATATCCAATTTTCCCAGCATCATTTATCAAAGACACTGTCTTTTCTCCAGTGATTATTCTTGTTTCTCTTGTCAAATATTAGTTGATCATATATGCATGGATTTATTGGCTCTCAATTCTGTTCTTTTGGTCCATGTGTCTGTTTTTATACCAGTACCATATTATTTTGGTTAGTATAGCTTTATAATATAACTATAGCTTGAAATCAGGAAGTGTGATGCTTCCTGTTTTGTTCTTCTTTCTCAGCATTGCTTAGGTTATTTGAGGTTTTTTTGTGGTTCCATATACATTTGGGATTTTTTTTTTCTACTGCTATAAGAAATGTCATTGGAATTTTTTTTTATCATGTTAGTCACCATTATGTTAGTCATCATTAGTTTTTGATCTTGATAGGGATTGCATTGAATCTGTAGGTGGCTTTTTAGTAGTATGGACATTTTAACAATATTAATTCTTCTAATCCATGAACACAGATATATTACCATTTATTTGTGTCTTCTTTGATTTCTTTCATCAGTAATTAGTAATTTTCATTATAAAGACATTTTACCTCATTGGTTAAATTTATTCCTAAGTATTTTATTGTTTTTTATGCTACTGTAAATGGGATCATTTTCTTTATTTTGCAGATACTCTGTTGTTTGTGTGTAGAAAAGCTACTGATTTTTGTACATTAATTTTGTATCTTGAACTTTACTGATTTTGTTGACCAGATCTAACAGTTTTTTGGTGGAGTCTTTAGGATTTTCTCTATATAAAATCATGTCATCTGTAAATAGAGAAAATTTTACTTCTTTCCAATTATGATGTCTTTTATATCTTCTTCTTGCCTGATTGCTCTGGCTAGGACTTCCAATATTATGTTAAATAGAAATGATGAGTGTGGGCACCCTAGGCTTGTTCCTGATCTTAGAGGAAAAGCTCTCAACCTATCATCATTGGGTATGATGTTAGCTGTGGACTAGTCACATATGGTCTTTATTATGTTGAGGTATGTTCCTTCTGTACTTAATTTATTAAGAGTTTTTATAATGAATGGATGTTGAATTCTATAAAATGCTTTGTCTGCCTCTATTGAGATGATCATATGAAATTATATCTTTTCATTTTTTTTGGAGTCTTAGGGGAATGCATTCACAATTCAAAAATGGCAATCCATTTGATATCTTTAGATATGCCAAGACTTACTGGATAAGAGAGCCCACACTCACCAATCAGCTTGTTTGGATTTGGTGAGTAAGATTGAGAAGGCTTTAGCTTCTTCCCCTCACTGAAGTTTTCAATTTTCATGGGAATATTTGTTACATCTAGATCTCCAGACATGTTTTTCTTGATGAAAGTCAATTGCATCTCTGTGTTCAAAGGGAGAAGAAATTGGTAGGCTTGATAATTATTGAGTGATTTCATTTACACACAGCACTTTACATGTCTTGAGGTGAAGAAGGAGAAAAAAAAGACAATATTTCCTAAAGTTTAACCTGGTCATTCTGTATTTTCATATATCCCTAGAGGCTTAGTTGTTGTAATAGTGTGGGTGCCATTTTGCTTTTGCCCTTTTTCACTTAACATGTTTTTCATGTTTTAACACAGTCTTCCTAATTAACATTTTAAGACTTTCCTGGCTGTTATAGACATTTCAATGAATATCCTTCTACCTGTATATTTTGTGTATTTTTGTTTTTTAAATCAGGCTTTAAGTTCCTGGGAGTAGGATATTTGTGCCAAAGAGACCAAACACAGTTAGGGTTGTAACTCTCTAATAATATATTGTCTTCCAAAAGTGCCAGGTAATTCACCCTCCTGGTTACAGAGCAGGAGTGCCATGATTTCAGCATAAGGTTGAACCACAGGGTGTTAAGGAAAGCATGAATCCCATCAGATGGGTTTAACTCTTTGGAGATAGCTAGCATGGTTGAAGGGTCCTCAACTTGAAGCAAAAACTAAGGAATAGCAACTCTCACTTCAACGTTTAATAGAGATCATGACTTTAAATGCCTTCACAGTTCTGGCAGGGAGTATGAATTAGCCAAGCAAGGTGTCCAGGAGCCTGTAGGGAAGGATAGGAACTATCAAAACGGAGTATTAGGTCCCATCTGCTCCGTTACCCCCATCTAAAGACCCTTTAAAGAGAAATTTCCCAATTTCAAAATTTGGGCCACTAATTCAAATTTAATATGTATAAAATGAACTAACACTTGGCAGACAAAAGAACTAAGATGAGAGGGTGAAGGGGAGGGAGGAAGGAAGAAAGGAAGAAAAGGAAATAAACAGTTGGTTTGAAACCTCTGCATACAGACTTTATAATTTATCTTTTGCAATCATCATTTCTTTATGGAAGTAAGGCAAGTCACAATGAGAAGATGCCTTGTAAAACTGATTACTGGGATTGGTGCTAATAGGGAAAAAAATACAAATGAAAGTGCTAAGCAACCAGCAACATCTAAAAGAAATGTCACTTATGATGATGTACTGTATGCATGCATGAAAAGCAAAATAGATGATGGGCTTTAACAGATGTAATTATATAGCATGGTAAAGTAAGGCACAAAAGGAGTTGAACCACTCTTTCCAAATTACAAAGCTATAAAGCATTCAGCAGTCAAGTAGTAAAAAGGGGAAAAAATGTGTTTTACTTCTTTAATTTGCGTAACCTATTTTCTCCCCATAAAAAAATGCCTAGGATGAACAATGCTTTCAGGAATTGCAGAATTACTGTCCCTCTCCATTCATTTTCCAACTGATTTAACTTCTTCAATAACACCAACTACACAGGATAGTGAGAAGCCCTAGTTAGCATGTTTTTTTCCAGATTTGCCTTTGTGACACAAGAATATGTAAGTGATAGCAAGGAGGGGGAGAATCCTCTAAATCAGAGTAAACTGTTGAAGAGATAAAAGAATTCAGGCCTTCAACAGCAAAATCTCCTCTCCTTTCTCACTATCCTAGTGAGTTTATTCTTGCATGTTTTGGTGGAAGGCAGGGATTATCTGATGGGCATGACTACTGAAGTTGTCCACAGGCCATCTGCTATCAAACAAGGTAAGTGGAGTGACTGTAAGATTAAGGAGGACTTGAAGGAATGGGAAATAGGAGAGTGATAAAGGCCATAAGAAGGCCTTTTGTCATAAAGACAAAGACCTGGAGGCATTTGTCGTTAGGAAATATTTTAAGCTAAGAATGTAAGCAAAAAGGGCAACCGATAAGTTCTGTAAATTTCCCTTTACTATGACAATGAAAGCCTGGGGACTGGAAGACAAAAGCAATCCACAAGTATGCCTTTGTTCCCTGCTGTCTTTTAGTTAACTTTAGGCAGAGTCCTTGGTGCCACTGTTTTGGCAGCTGTAAGTACACTTGAGGTTAGCCAGTTCACAGAGGGGCATCATTAAGAATGAGGGCATTTTAAGGGAGCCTGGGTGGCTCAGTTGGTTGGGCAGCCAACTCTTGGTTTCGGCTCACCTCATGATCTCGGGGTTGTGAGATGGAGCCCCATGTCAGGTTCTGCACTCAGTGGGGAGTCTGCCTGAGATCCTCTCTCTCTGCCCTTCCCCCGACTCACACTTTCTTTCTCTCAAATAAATAAATAAAATCTTCTAAAAAATAAGAATAAAGGCATTTTAAATTAGATACTAGAGCAAATATCCAGGTAACTCTAGCAAAGTTAGCCTTGAACCTAAAATTGCCTGATAGGTATCTTGAACCATAGGCATGTTTTTCCAAGGAGTTGTGATTAAATCCCTCTATCACTAATATTTTCTAAGCCTGGCTGATTTGGTAAAACTCCTCTGTGAAGGACACTGCAAGGCTTCCTTGGACTAGAAAACATTGTAGTAAACAATCCTCTATAAGGTCCTTTTAATCAAATCAAACTCTCCCTCTCATCTTCTCCACTTGTTTTCTTGATCTGAAAGTGTCCCCATGACACACAGGGTTCTCTGACATTGCATCCCCCTCTGTATCTCTTCTTCAATGTCTGGCCCTGTGAATTCAGAGATGTACCATACTATGGAGATAAATAATCTGCTCTTGAGATATTGACTCTCTTATAGAGAGATGGAATTATCATCATCACTTTCATTGATTGAGCATTTACTGTGTGGTAGGCACTAACCTAAAGGCGTGACCTGTATCATCTCAGTTAATTACAATAGCAACTAAATGCATTAAGGGCTTTTTTTATTATTATTATTCCCATTTTGAAGAGAGCAAAACTGAGGATGAGAAATAAGAAGTCATTTTTCTTTTTTTTTTTTTTTTTTAAGATTTTATTTATTTATTCATGAGAGATAGAGAAGCAGAGGCAGAGGGAGAAGCAGGCTCCCTGGGGAGCAGGGAGCCCGATGCGGGACTCGATCCCAGGACCCTGGGATCATGACCTGAGCTGAAGGCAGACGCTTAACCGACTGAGCCACCCAGGCGTCCCAAGAAGTCATTTTTCAAGGTTGTATATCTTTCAAGTGTCAGATCGAGGACAAGATCTCAGGTCTGACTCCAAAGTCTAGACTCTTAGCCAATACTTAATAATATAAAAGATGAGGAAGAAGAAGACAATAATGAAGATAACTAATGTTTATTGAGTATTTTTTATGTTCCAGGCAAAGTATAAGGCACTCGAAATAGACTATAATTTTGTTCAATTAGAACAACCACTCTGTGAGGTCAATAATGTCATCACAATTATTAGGTGATGAAAAACAAGGTGTATAGAAATTACTCCTTACAAAAGGTCATTCAATGTGGTCTCATCAAACAGAGTTGGTGCCTACAGTACAGCAAAAGCAGGGCTTCCAAGTTTCAAACTGGCAGGTATCTTATCCATCTTTGGCTTTAAGAAAATCAAAGGAATGTGAACAAATAATGTAGCAAAACACAATGTATAGCCCTGCCTGATTGGAGTAATGTGAGGAAATAACCAAATAAAAGCAAACAAAGTACCCAAAAATGTTAGCTACTAACTAGCCACACCCTAATACCTTTGTAGGATTCCTTGGCAGCTATCACAGTCATTCACCTGTTAAGTCAAAGAGACCCATTTTTTTGTCCTAGGATCCTGTGACAGCATCATACCAAAACTGTGTTTGACACTACTTATTATCAAGGGGCCCAACTCCCAAGTAGACTAAAGAGATGTCTTCTGTGTTTTGGGGGATCCCCACATCCAGCTGAGTGCCATATAAAAATTGTCCTCAGTGAATACTTATTGATTTCAATTGTTAATGCTTAGTAATCAAGTGGTTAACAACTTTTTTTCCTTGGACATAAGTATTCCCTCATATACCCTGCGGCATTTTGCTTTAAAAAATGGTAACAATACATACTTATATTTATCCATAAAAATAATGCTTATAATATTGTTCTTTTCCCATTATATTACGGTGAAACTTATCTGAGACCATTAAAGGTTGGGGACATAATTTTAAAAATATATATGTTTTAAAAGTGTAGGCTATCGGGGCGCCTGGGTGGCTCAGTTGGTTAAGCGACTGCCTTCGGCTCAGGTCATGATCCTGGAGTCCCGGGATCGAGTCCCGCATCGGGCTCCCTGCTCAGCAGGGAGTCTGCTTCTCCCTCTCCCGCTCCCCCCTCTTGTGCTCTTTCTCTCTCTCACTCTCTCTCTCAAATAAATAAATAAAATCTTCAAAAAAAAATAATAAAAGTGTAGGCTATCATTATTGTTTATTTACTTGGCAAACATTACTGAGATCCTATTGTATGTTAGGCAGTTAGGTAAACCTACCAAGGGAGACAAAGATATATAATATATATATGGCTCATTCCACCCGTAAAACATTAGTTGCAAGCTTCACTATGCTGAGGATAAGCATCTTGCATCATCTACAATTTGTTACCCACTTCATGTTCTTCATTTGCAAAAACAATGAATGAGCCTGTTAGCAAACGTGTAAAAAATGGTTATTAAATAAGTAAATATACAGATTTAACTACTCCTTTCCTTTTGCTAATAAAATAAATCTTCTCTATTAATAAACTGCTATACACAAATGTAGTTTATAGATGAATTGCACTTAGACATGAAAAAAGTGCCCTGAGTATACAGTGGTAGAAAGCATACAGGTATCTAGAAATGAAGCATTAGAAAAATTAATCACGTTCCTTCAGATCTAACTGCCTGTGGTCTTCATGGTAGCATTCATTAAAGAATTAAAAGTACATTCATTTTCAAGACTTTTGTTACAAAAATGATAGCTTTACTATACCTTTAGGAATTATAACTGCAATTATATTACTTAATACTTTGTTCTTATACATTTTCTCAATGAGATGTTTCCACTCATTCAGATACTGACTGTAAAAGCAAAATGAAATGTGGAGTTTTTAGGATAACAAAATTAAAATTCTATTGCCAAAAAGGGAGACATGGTAATTTTATATTCTCATTGCTTTCTCTAAATAACTGTCCAATCTTCCACTTTATACTGGCAGTATAGATAATGAATATAAATCCCTTATATTTGTAAAGCACTTGGCTTTTTATTTGCAGTAGTAAGGCAGATGAGTTACTATGGCCAAACCAGCTAAAATTGGAGGTAATTTGTCTTTTACTTTATTGAGGTATAACATATATACATGAAAGCACATAAAGTGCACTAATCCTGAGTGTACAGCTAGCTAAGTTTTTATGTCTCTAACCACCACCAGATCAAGATCTGGAACATCTCCAGAGCCCCAGAAATTTCCTTCATGGCCCTCCCTAATCAATAACCAACAACCCAACCCCCCAACCACCAACTCGTAATAACCAGTAGTGTGGCTTCTTTTTTTTTTTAAAGATTTTATTTATTTATTTGAGACAGAGAATGAGAGGGAGGAGGGTCAGAGGGAGAAGCAGACTCCCTGCCGAGCAGGGAGCCCGATGCGGGACTCGATCCCGGGACTCCAGGATCATAACCTGAGCCGAAGGCAGTCGCTTAACCAACTGAGCCACCCAGGCGCCCCCAGTAGTGTGGCTTCTATTAACACTGCTTGCTTTGGCCTGTTCTTGGATGTCATAAGTGGAATTACGCAACATGCATTTTTTTTGTAGGTTTTTTTCACTCAACAAAATGTGAGATTTATCTATATTGTGTAATTGGTTGGTGTGTGTAGATATATTTCTTTTTATTGCTGCAGTGTAATATATTGTATGAATGCAATATAATTTATTCCTTCCTCTGTTGATAGATATTTGGATTGTTTCCAGTTTTTTGTGTAGTGTGTGAATGAAATATTTTAAATACCTCTGCTTAAAGGTGTCAATAAGCCAAAACAAAGTAAGAAATACATAAAAGACCAAAAACTAAAAGCAGGGACTAATGTTGGCTTTAAACTTGAGAGCATTTGTTGAACTTGGTGAACCTGAGCTTCAAATGTCACTGCCTCTCAGGACAGAGGACAGAGTAAGCCACAGCCAACAAGCCAGAGGGGGGGAGAAGAAAAGAATCTAAAAGGAATCTACTCTATTAAGCTGGAACTCTCATTTTAGGGTAAATGAGAAGTAAACCTAGCTCTGCTGGGGACTGCAGAGAAAACTGCCCATCTTAAAATGTAGTACCAAGTATAGGAGAAAAAATTCCACTCTGAAAGTTCATGTTGGACCGACGTGAGTTTGAAACCCAATTTATACCTATTACTTGATCCTAAAAATCTCAAGACTAAAATTTAAAGTTTTTCCAGGATATTGGTGTCACCCGCATACCTGGACTGGATAAATGCAAATTCTTTCTGGGAGAATTCACTTTTAAATAAGGCCTCAAAAATTCTCACAAAGATATAAATATCACAAAACACAAAATGTGGCACTAGAGCAAAAGCCAGCAGAAATAGACCAGTAAATAAAATCTGTGTTAGAATTATAAAATATAGATTATAGAAGAAAATGATGAATCTGCTGAATGAAATAAGAAATTAAAAATGTGAGAACAAGAGACCTCAAAAAGACTAGACAGTTTTGGAGGGAAAAAAGAGAACCAAATAGAACATGTAGTGCTATAGAAAATAATAATTAAAAATAGGACCAAAAAGGAATTGAAATATATAAATTACATTTAACCAGAGTTCCAAAAGTAGATACGAGAAAGAATGATGAAAGGATAATATCTGAAGAGATGACAGCAAAGAATTTTTCATAACAGATGGAAGACGATTTATTGATTCCACAATGACAAAAATGAAAGAAATAATAATAAAAACAGGATTCACTTCTGTACATGTCATACTGAGTATGCAGGAAACAGAGACAAAGAGAAGAACTTAAAATAATCACAAAGACATATTACTTTCAAATAGATGGTGCTTGAACTGGCAACTGGCATCTTAAAAGTAACAGAAGCAGCCAGGAGTGAAATATATCTCCAATGTGCTTAGATGGTAATTAATTTAATTTAGAATAGTATGCTCCTTCAAAAAAATTGCTTTTTTTCAAAATTTAGAGATATTTGATATTTCAGGTATACAACCTAATGATTCAATATTAGTATATACTTCAAAATGGTAACCACAAGCCCAGTTGACATCCGTCACCATACATAGTTGCAAATTTGTTACTGTGTGTGTGTGGTGAAAACTTTAAGGTCTACTCTCTTAACTTTTAAATATGCAATTCAATATTATTAACTACAGTCCCATGTTATACATTATATCTCCATGACTTAGTTAATTTATAGCTGGAAGTTAGTACTTTTTAATGCCTTCACTAATTTCACCCACCCCCAATCCCTGTCTTTAGTAACCACCAATCTGCTCAACCATGAACTTGTGGTGATTTTTTTGTTTATTTAATTATTTGTTTCATTTTTTTTCTTTTGTTTTGATTCACATATGAGGTCATACAGTATTTACCTTATTCTGTCTGACTTTTTTCACTTAACATAATGCTCTCAAGGTCTACCCATGTTGTTGCCAAAGGCAAGATTTCGTTCTTTCTATGGCTGTATGATATTCCATTGTATATATACCACATTTTCTTTATCCATTATCCATCAGCCAACACTTAGGTTGTTTCCATATCTTAGCTATTGTAAATAATGCTACTATGAACATGAGAGTGCAGATATCATTTCAAGTTAGAGATTTGTTTTCTTTGGATATCTGCAACCAATGTAAGTTGGGAACCATCTGTATAAGATTGCAAATATTTTCTCTCATTCAGGAGGTTGCCTTTTCATTTCATGGATGGTTTCATGTGCTGTGCAGAAGCTTTTTAGTTTGATGTAGTCCTATTTGTTTATTTGTGCTTTTGTTTCCTTTGCTTTTGGGGTCAGATCCAAAAAATCATCACCAACACCAAAGTCACAGAGCTTGACCCTATTTTCTTTTAGGAATTTCATGTTTCACATTTTACATTCACATCTTTAATCCATTTGGAGTTAATTTTTGTGTATGGTGTGAGATAGTGTTCCAGTTTCATCCTTTTGCATGTGGCTGTCCAATTTTCCCTACACCATTTATTGAAGAGACTGTCCTTTCCTCATTGTATACTCTTGGCTGCTTTTCATAAATAATTGTATGTGTGTGGATTTATTTCTGGGCTCTCCATTCTGTGTATTGATCTACATGTCTGATTTTATGCCACTACCATACATTTTTTTATTACTAGCTTTGTAATATAGTTTGAAATCAGAGACCATGATGCTTCCAGTTTGCTCTTCTGTTTTTCAAGATTGATTTGACTGGAGTTTTTTTGTGGTTTCATACAAACTTTAGGATTGTTTGCTCTGTTTCTATAAAAAATGTTACTGCAATTTTGATAGGAATTGCATTGGACCTATAGGATGCTTTGGGTAGTATGAATATTTTAGCAATATTAATTCTTCCTGTCTATGAGGATGGAATATCTTCCATTTATTTGTGTCTTCAATTTCTTTCATTATTTTTTTTATAGTTTTCAGTGTATAACTCTCTCACTTCCTTGGTTAAATTGATTCCTAGGAATTCTTTTTTGATGCAACTGTAAATGAATGGGTTTCTTAATTTCTCTCTTTTTTTTAAATTTTATGTTTTTATTACTTTCAGAGGTGGAATGTAGTAGTTCATCAGTAGCTTATAACACCCAGTGCTCATTATATCAAGTGCCCTCCTTAATGCCCATCATCCAATTACCCCATCCCCCCATGCAGCTGCCCTCCAACCCTCAGTTTGTTTCCTAGAGTTCAGTGTCTCTTATGGTTTGCCTCCCTCTCAATTTACGTATTATTTTATTTTTCCTTCCCTTCCCCTATTTTCATGTGTTTTGTTTCTTAAATTCCACATATGAGTGAAATCATATGGTATTGGTCTTTCTCTGACTGACTTATTTAGCTTGGCATAATCCCCTCTAGCTCCATCCACATTAATTTCTCTTTACAAGAGGTCATTATTAGTGTAAGGAAATCTAACAGATTTTCTGATTTTGTATTCTGTAAGTTTACTGGATTTTCTGATTTTGTATTCTGTAAGTTTACTGGATTTGCTTATTTCTAACAGATTTTTGATGGAGTCTTCGTCTGCAGGTAGTATCACGTCATGTGCAAATAGTAACAGCTTTACTTCTTCTTTCCAATTTGAATAGCTTGTATTTCTTTTCTGCACCCCCCTGCCCACGCCAACTGTTCTGGTTTGTATTTCCAATACTGTGTTGAATAAAAGTGCCATGGGTGCACATATTTTGTCATAGTCCTGGTCTTAGAAACAAACAAACAAACAAACACCTTTCAACTTCTTTTTTTCTTTTTAAAGATTTTATTTATTTGACAGAGAGAGACACAGCAAGAGAGGGAGCACAATCAGGGGGAGTGGGAGAGGGAGAAGCAGGCTTCCAGTGGAGTAGGAAGCCCGATGCAGGGCTCAATCCCAGGACCCTGGGTCATGACCTGAGCTGAAGGCAGACGCTTAACGACTGAGCCACCCAGGCGCCCCCACCTTTCAGCTTTTGACCACTGAGTATCATGTTTGTTGTAGACTTGTCATATATGGCCTTTATGAAGTTGGGGTGCACTCTCTTTATACCCCTTTGTTGAGAGTTTTTATCATAAATCAGTGTTCAATTTTTTTCAAATTTTTTTTCATCTGCTGAGATAATTATATAATTTTTTACTCTCATTTTGTTAAAATGGTTCATCAAATTGGTTGAATTGTGTATGTTGAACCATACTTGCCTGCCTGGAACAAATCTCATTGATCACAGTGTATGATCCTTTTAATGTAATGTTGAATTTGGTTTGCTGGCATTTTGTTGGAGATTTTTGCATCTCTGTTCATCAGGGATATTGGCCTGTAATTTTCATTTCTTGTGGCATCCTTGTCTGGTTTTGTTATCATGGTAATGCTGGCCTTGTAAAATGTGTTTGTAAGAGTTCTCTCCTCTCCTCTTTTTTGGAAGAGTTGAGAAGGATTGGTAGTCTTTGAAAGCCTGGTGTAGAACCCATCAGTGAAGCCATCTCGTCCTGGACTTTTGCTTATTATGAGGTTTTTGATTATTGTCTCAATCTCCTTGCTGATAACTGGTATGCTCAGATTTTCTATTTATCATGATTCACTCTTGGTAGGTTGTATATTTCTAGGAATTTACCCATTTATTCTAGATTGTCAAATTTGTTGGCATATAAGTGTTTAAAGTAGTCTTATTGATCCTTTGTATTTCTGTGGTATCAGTTGTAACATTTCCTCTTTGATTTTGAATTTTTAGTCCTCTCTGTTTTTTTTCTTGGTAAGCCTACCTAATTTTTGTCAACTTTATCTTTTCAAAGAACCAGCTGCTAGCTTCATTAATTTTTTCTATTGTTTTCTTAATCTCTGTTTCATTTATTTCGGCTTTGATTTTGCTATTTTCTTCCTTCAACTGAAATTGGAATTTATTTGTTCTAGTTCCTTGAGTGTAAGGTTAGTTTACTTGAGATCTTTCTTATTTCTTCAGGTATGCATTTATCACTGTGAATGTCTATACTAAAACTGCTTTCATTGCATCCCATAACTTTTGGAATGTTGTATTTTCATTTTCATGGAAAATTAATTTCCATGAATTTCCAAATTTTTTTTCTCTTTTGATTATTCTTTGACCATTGCTTGTTCAGTAGCATGTTGTTTAATCTCCACATATTTGTGCATTTTGCAGTTTTTTCTTGTAATTGATATCTAGTTTCATATCATTGTGGTTATAAAAAATGCTTGCTATGATTTCAGTATTTTTCAGTTTAAAAGGCTTGTTTTGTGGCCTAACATATGATTTATCCTAAAGAATGTTCTAGGTACACTTGAAAGAATGTATATTCTGTTGCTTTTGAATGGAATGTCTTGTGTATATGAGTTAAATCCATTTGGTTTAACATGTAATTTAAGACTGATGTTTCCTTATTGATTTTCTGTTTGGATAATCTATTGACATATGTGGGATATTAAAGTCCCCCACTATTAATGTATTGCTGTCTAGTTCTCACTTTAGGTCTGTTAATGTTTACCATATATATTTATGTGCCCCTATGTTGGGTGCGTAAATATTTATCAATGTTATATCCTCTTGTTAGATTGAATCCTTTATCATATTGTAATGCCTTTCTTTGTCTATTATTACAGTCTTTGTTTTCAGTCTA
>NC_138369.1:40767018-40790976 GCF_054177405.1 Leptonychotes weddellii | reverse complement strand
GCTCAAATATATCTTCTAGTCCTCTCTCTCTCTCCACTCCCTCTAGGATTCCAATCATTCCTACATTGGAACGCTTCATGGTGTCACTTATTTCTCTGATTCTATTTTCATGAATTCTGAGTTGTTTTTCCCTGGCCTCCTCTTTTCCCTTTTTATCTATTATATTGTCTTCCAGGTCGCTTATTTGTTCTTCTGCCTCAGTTACCCTAGCTGTTAGATTATCTAGATTGGATTGGATCTCATTGATAGCATTTTTAAGTTCTCCCAAATCAGCTTTCATTTCTGCCCCTAGAGACTCTATGTTGCCATTAATCAATTTCTCCATTCTATCCATTGTCTTCACAATTGCTAGCCTGAATTCCATCTCTGACATCTTGGTTATATCTGCCACCATTTGTAAATCTGCAGCATAAGTCATAATCTCTGAGTCTTTTCCATTTTGGGGGCTCCTCCTCCTAGTCATTCTGTTGATGGGTGTTTGAGGGAATGTATAGAGTCCAAATTATTGACCAGAACCCAAGCAAGATGCACCTGTTTTCTTGGGACCTTAGGGTTGCTGGCCTCTTGTTTTCCCAGCCTGTCTTCTGGGAGGAGGGGCCTGCACACTGTTACTCAGGCAACCCTGTTTGGGCGGAGTTGCCCTGCCTCTGCGGTGGGGGATGGGCTCAGCGGGAATCCGTTTTTGGGGCTTTTGTTCTTTGGAGGCTTTCCCTGGTGGCTTTCCGCATCTCTTCCACGAGTCAGAGCAGAAGAGACTGTTTCTAATCCTCTGCCTCAGAGCAGAGAGACCACAGTCTGTTCTTCAGTGAGCTCTCCAGGCCACACCATCTCCATTTCCGTCCGTGCTGCTGTAAACTGCAGCGTCCTGGGTTGTGTGCCCCTCCGCAGTGCCCCCAGTCCTGCCTCCAGGTCGGGGCACGTCTCTGCCCTTTGTGCTTCTAAAACCACCAGCAGCTCCGATTTCGCCAGCGTGATCCATTGCTCTGGGTTTCCACCCTGGGGGCTGCCCTAAAGTCCTTTCCCCGCCACTACTGGTCTGCGAGTCTGTGCCCCATACCCAGTGCACGAGGCTGTCGCTCACCAGCGGTGTAGGATCCTCACGGTCAGGCACCTTCCTGCTGCCGTTTATCCTCCGATATCTGCCCATGGAATCATGGCTCCCCACTTCATACCTCGAAACCAACCGCCTGCGATATTCTGCTTGTAGAGATCCAGATCTTCTTACATCTCAGGCTGGTTTCGTGGGTGCTCAGAGTGGTCTGGTAGATATCCAGCTCAATTCCGGGGACCAGTTGAAATCGGTTCCCCTACTCCTCCGCCATCTTTCCTTCTCCCTTTTTTTAAGCCACTCAGCCACTCCATGTCATGGGAAATTTAGTTCATTCAAATTTAAAGTAATTATTGATATATACCAATTGCCATTTTGTTAAATGTTTTCTGGCTGGTCCTTATTCCTTTCTTGAGCTCTTCTTTTGTGGTTTAACAGCCATCTTTAGTGCTTAGATTCCTTTCTATTTTGTGTATCTACTCTAGGTTATGCTTTGGGGTTACTGTGAGGCTTACACTTAACTTACGTCTATTTTAAGTTGATTCCAAAAAAAGTGTAAACACATTCTAAAGCTCTACATTCACATTTCTACTCTCCCTCACCCCAGTTTCTTTTTGATGTCAAATCTCCCCCACCCCAGTTTCTTTCTGATGTCAAATTTTACATCTATTTATCTTGTGTATCCCTTAACTAATTTTGTAGTTAAAGTAATTTTTACTACTTTTACCTTTTAACCTTGATGCTAGCTTTATAAGTGATTAATCCACTATCTTTACTATATGTCTACTTTTACCACTGAGATTTATATTTTCATGTTTTCTTGTAAGTAACTGGTACCTTTTCTTTCTCAGCTTAAAGAAGTCCCTTTGATATTTCTTGTAAAGTCAGTAGTGTTGATGAACTTTTTTAGGTTTTGCTTATTTGAGAAACTCTCTCTCTCCTTCAATTCTACATGACAAAATTGCTAAATAGAGTATTATTTGTTGGAATTTTTTTCTTTCTGCATTTTGAATAATCATGACATTCCTTTCTGGCCTACAAAGTTTCTGCTGAAAACTCAGCAGATAACCTTATGGAGGCTTCCTTGCATGTAGCAAGTTGTTTTACTCTTGCTGCTTTTAAGATTCTCTCCCTTAACTTTTGACATTTTAATTATATGTTGCTCTGGTATCTTTGGATTCATCTTATTTGAAACATTCTGGTCTTCCTGGATCTGATTGTCTTTTTCCTTCTCTGGTTTCAGGAAGTTATCAGTCATTATTTCTTTAAATAAGTTTTCTGCCCCTTTTCTTCTCTCTTCTCCTTCTGAGTCACTATACTGTGAACATTAGTCCACTTGATATTGTCCCATAAGTGTCTTAATCTAGCTTCACTTTCTTTTTCACTTTTTTTCCCCTGCTTTGATTGAGCGAGTTCCACTGCCCTGTCCTTGCATTCACTGATCCTTTTTTCTGCTTCATTTAGTCTGCTGTTGAAGCCCTTTAATGTATTTTTCAGTTCAGTTACTGTATTCTAAAGCTCTGTGACTTCTATTTGGTACTTTCTTACATTTTCTCTTTTTGCTACAGTTCTTACTGTGTTCATTGTTTCTTACCCTGAGTTTGGTGAGCAACAGGGCTTACACTTAACCGTCAGGTAAAGTGCTTATTTCCATTTCATTAAGGTCTTTTCCTGAGGTTTTATCTTGTTGTTCTGTTCAGAATGTATTTCTTGGTTTATTCATGTTGCTTGATTCTCCATTGGTTTCTATGCATTAGGTAAAATAGTTAATTCTGTTAGTCTTGAAGGAGTAGCCTTAGGTAGGAGATGAACCTTTTTGTTCAAAATTACCCTAGCTTTCAGTTTTGTCTCAAACCTTTATGATTGTCCAAGGAAACTATTTTATTTTTAGTGACTCCTTGTATTTGAGGGTATGTCAAGACCTGTCAGTGTCCCAAAGGGGAAGATCTCAGTAAACACCTAGATCAGGATGATTGGAATCAGAGTTTCAGGCAGCAAAATTTTATGTATGCAAATATATACAATCTTAGGGTACCACAAGTGTAAGCCCCACTGCTCACCAGTACCAAGGGATCTAGAGTGGGCACCACTGGGCACTGGTTGAAAAATCAGGGCTCTAGACAAGTGTTTAAGCTCCCACCTGGGAGATACAAGTGAGCTATATCAAGGCAGAAGGAAAGCACAGAGATGACATGCTCCAGCCTACATTCCCTGAGAGCATGCCTGGATGCTTGCCAAACCTAAAGCCTGCCCCTCTGCCCAAAGCTGCAAGACACACAAGTGAGGCTCTCTCACACACAGTCTTTGTACCTCTCGGTGGCCACTTTTGGGTTGGGCCCCAGGTTGGGTGAGTCTAAGCACACAAGCCCTTTAATTGCCATTTCTCAGATTGTTTTAGCCTTGTGGGTCTCATGAACATAGGCCCCATTTGTTGTCAAAGCTAGAAGTTTTAGGGGCTTGTCTCTTATGTGTAGGTCTTAAAAATTGGAGGTGCCTCATGCGGGGCCAAACTCTTCACTCCTTAGGGAGAAGCTGTGGCATTCAAGTTCTCTCCTGACTGTGGGGCACCATATCATGTGGAAGTGGGGATTATGGCAAGATTGTGTCTAAGCCTTTCCTATCACTGTGATGTGTGCCTTCTGTCATTCAACCAATGTATAGGAGTCACTCAGCCTGTTTGTAGGACTTTTTTAGATGAAATTGTTCCCTGTATAGCTGTAGATTTGGTATGTGCATGGAGGAGGGGATTTCAGGATTCCCTTACATCGCCATCTTGAATGGGAGCACTATTTTTAATTTCTTGAGGAAACTCCATAGTGTTTTCCATAGTGCTATGCCAATTTACACTCCCTCCAACAGTGCCCAAAGGTTCCCTTTTCTCCACATCCTCACCAACACTTGTTCCTTCTTGTCCTTTAGATAATAACCACTGTAACGGTGTGAGGTGATATCTCATTGTGGTTTTGATTTGCATTTCCTGATGATTAATAATGTTGAGGAACCATTTCATATGCCTGTTGGTCATCTTTAAAGAAAATGTCTCGGGCACCTGGGTGGCTCAGTTGGTTAAGCGACTGCCTTCGGCTCAGGTCATGGATCCTGGAGTCCCGGGATCGAGTCCCGCATCGGGCTCCCTGCTCGGCAGGGAGTCTGCTTCTCCTTCTGACCTTCCCCCCCTCATGCTCTCTCTCTCTATCTCATTCTCTCTCTCAAATACATAAATAAATAAAATCTTAAAAAAAAAAAAAGAAAATGTCTCTATAGATCTCTGCCTTTTAGATTAGTTTATATTTTGTTATTGAGTTGTATGAGTTCTTTATATATTTAATTCCTTAGCAGATACATGATGTGCAGATATGTCCTCCCATTCAGTAGGATGCCTTTTTATTTTGCGGATGATTTCATATGCTCTGCAGAAGCTCTTTAGTTTGATATAATCCCACTTGGTTATTTTTGCTTTTGCTTCCTTTGTTTTTGATGTCAGATTAAAAAAAGAAATCACCTCCAAGACCAGTGTCAAGATTACCACTCACATTTTCCTCTAGGAGTTTTATTTTCACATTTTACATTTATGTCTTTAATCCATTTTGAGTTAATTTTTGTGTAGGGTGTAAGATAGTGGTCCAGTTTCATTCTTTTGCATGTGGCTGTCTAATTTTTCCAGCCCCATTTATTGAAGAGACTCTCCTTTCCTCATTGTATAGTCTTGACTACTTTTTCATAAAGTAATTTTTCCATGTATTTGTGGTTCTATTTCTGGGCTCTCTGTTCTGTTTATTGATCTATGTGTCTGTTTTTCTGCCACTATCATACTTTTTAAAATTATTATTACTATAGCCTGTTATCATAGCTTGAAATCAGGAAGCATGATGCCTCCAGATTTATTCTTTCTTCTCAAGATTGCTTTGCCTATTCAGGGTCTTTTATGGTTCCATACAAATCTTAGGATTATTCCATTTCTGTGAAATGTACCATTGGAGCTTTGGTAGGTTGGTACCTATAGATTGCTTTGGGTGGTATGGACATTTTAACAATATTAATTTTTCCAATGCATGAGCACAGATAACCTGTTTATTTGTGTCATCTTCAATTTCTTTCATGAATGTCTTGCAGTTTCCAGTATACCAATCTCTTACTGCCTTGATTAAATTTATTCCTAGGTATTTTATTCTTTTGATGCAATTATAAGTAGGATGGTTTTCTTAATTTCTCTTTCTGACAGTTCATCATTATTGTATAGAAACACCACTGATTTTTGTGCATCAATTTTGTATACTACAACTTTACTAAATTTGCTTATTAGTCCTAATAATTTTTTAGTGGAGTCCTTAGGGTCTTCTGTATATAATACCATGTCATGTGAAAATAGTGACAGTTTTACTTCTTTCTTTTTAATTGGGATGCATTTCATTTATTTTTCTTGTCTAATTTCTCTGGGGAGACTTCTAATAAAAAAATAACTTTCAAAACATAAGTGAAATCAGGATCTTTTGGAAGTAATAAAAAGACATAATTTGCCACCAGCTAGTATTCAGATAAATGCAGTATGGGCAGAAGGAAAATGATTCCAGATGAAAGATAGAAAAAATAAGAAATAATCATGAGTAGTAAATGTTGTAAATATGCAGGTAAATCTAAACATTGACTGTACACAACACAATTTTATAAGACAAGATTTTATAAGAACAAATAGACAACAGTAGAGTATAAATTGAGATGGAGAGTAATTGTGGTTAAAATATTCTAAAAGCTTTGTGTTTGGGGAGTAAAAGTATTGATTAGCTTTCATTATTAAGTGTAGTTGTTAAGACTCTAGAGTAACATAAATTAGGGTTAATTTCCAAACAACTACATGGAAATATTGAATGAGAAAAGAAAATATAAAATACGGAAAGAATTAGAATACAGAAAAAAGTGCAACAGTAGAAAACACAAAATAAGATAGAAAAAAAATCCCAAATACTAGTTGTTTTAAAAAGATTAAATGCTTTACTTAAAAGACACAAACTGTTGAAATGAATTAATAAAAATCCTATCCATATGGGTTTGTAAGAAGGAAATCTAAAGTATGATAAAAGAGAAAGTTTGAAATTACATAAAAGAATGGAAGATTTATTGAACAAATATAAATTTTTGAAAGTTGAAATATCTATACTGATATAAAAAGAAATGGATTTTAAGGCAAAAACATCAGAAAGGAAGAGAGTACATATGATTTTTCTTAATTCAGTACAGAGGAAGATATAAAATTCCAAATGTGTATGTAACTATCAATATAACTTCAAAATAAATTTTAAAAATTGACAGTATTATCAAACAAAAACCCAGAAATAGACCAACACAAGTACAGCCAACTGATTATTCACAAAGATGCAAGAGCAATTCAATAGAGGAAGGATAATCTTTTCAAAAGTTAGTATTAGAGAAATTGATATCTATAGGCAAAAATGAATTTAGACCTAAACCTCACATCTTATATCAAAGTTAATTAAATTAGATTATGGATATAAGTGCAAAACTTAAAACTATAACAATTTTAGAGGAAAACAATGAAAAAAATTCTCTGGGACCTAGAGAATGCTGAAGAGTTCTTAGACATAAGAACAAAATTATGTTCTACAAAAGAAAAAAAAAACAATAAAATGGATTTTATCAAATAAAAAAAAATGTTCTGTGAAAGATCCTATTAAGGTGAAGAGAAAGTAAGTTACAGACTGGGAGAAAGTATTTGTAACCCACATATCTGACAAAAGACTCTTACCTAGAATGTACAAATAATTCTCAAAACCCAACAGTAAAAATCAAACAATCTAATTAGAACACAAACAAACATGAAGAGACATTTCATAATAGAGAATGGCAAATAAGCACATGAAAAGATGTTCAATATCACTTTACACCAGGGAAATGTATTTAAGACCATGATGAGATATCTTGTTCTATTCTGTTAGAATAGAGTTCTATTTAGAACAGCTTAAAAAAATACAATCTCAAATGCTGATGCGGATGCTGAGAAAGTGGATCTGTCATCCATTGCATGTGGAATGAAATGTAAAATGGTACATACTTACTATATGACCTAGTAATTGTACTGCTGGGTGTTTACCAAGGAAAAAAATGAACTGTATGCCCACACAAAACCTTCTACACAAATATTTATAACAGCTCTATTTGTAACAGCTGAAAATTGGAAATATGCTTCTGAAGAGGTATTTGGTTAAACAAAATGTGGTATATCCTTAACCGTACATTAGCAATAAAAAACAAGCAGTTAATACACTCTGTTTGGATGGATTTCAAGGGCATTAGGTTGAGTTTTAAAAGCCATTCTTCAAGTTGCATACTTTAATATTCAAGTTCCATAACATTCTCAAAATGGCTTAGGGGTTGGCAAAGGTTAGGGATAGATGTGACTGTGAAGGGGTGGCAGGAGAGAGAACGTACTTGTGATAAAAATTGTTTTGTATTTTGATTGCAACAGAATCAATGTTACAGTATTTACATGAAATTAAATGACACAGGTCTGTGTGCACACTTTGCACCAAAGTCAATTTCCTTAGTTTTGAGTGTATATCATAGTTACTTAAAATATAATCATTAGGGGAAAGTGAGTGAAGTATAGGCAAGATCTCTCTGCAACTTTTTTTGCAACTTCCTTTTGCAACTGCCTCTAAATCTATAATTATTTTAAGATAAAAAGTTAAAAAATGAACTAGATAATCCACCATCACAGTGTGAGATTTTTAACATTTCTATTAATAACTAATAGCACAAGCAAGCCAAAAAGAAAAGTAAGTAAATAAGTAACTAACTAACTAAATAAATAAATAATAAAACAGGAGAAAAGAAAAACTGGATGTAGAAGATTTTAACAACTCCATTTGTCCACTTGTTTTATACATATATGCCTATAGGACACTGAACTAATACAGTATGAACATTACTTTAGAGCACAATTAAATCATTAACACACAAACATGCACATTCACGCTCACACACCCCAGTCTCATATAGCAATATAAAGCAAATAACAAATTAAAAAAAAATCAATTATAAATTTCATTTTCTAACTATCATATAATCAGTAATGAAAAGAAAACTTGGAAACTACTTATGTTTAGAAATTAAGCATGCTTCTAAATAATTAATGAGTCAAATAATCATAATTGAAATTAGAAAAAAGCTTTACTGAATGATAATAGCATATAAAAACTGATGTCATGCAACTAACGTTGTGCTTAGAAATCTGTAGCTTCAAGTACTATAGCAAACAAAAAAGCTAATTATAAATGAATTAAGCATCCATTTCAAACATTACGAAAAAAACTAGTGGATCCCAAAGAAAGTAGAAATTAAAAAATATATATGAAGATAAGAGCAGAAATTAATGGTATGTAAAGTAACAATACAATGTTCTCAACAAAACCAAAGTTTGTTTCTTTACAAAGACTAAAATTAACAAATCTCTGCCAAAATTGATCAAGAGACAAAAGAAAGGAGGTGCAATTAAGTGACATTAGAATTGAAAAAGGGGTCATAACTACAGATACTGCAGACATTACAAAATGATGAAATATTTAGAATCCCTTAATGCTAATTAATTTGAAACTTGGATAAAATAATCAAACACACAAAAAGGTAATAGTCAAACAAAAAAATAAATTGCCCAAACAAATGGGAGATCTGAACTTTTTTTTTTTAATAACAAATTACTCAAGCCAAGAATGGACAAATGGTTATAAAAATCGTCTTTTCCTGTCGGCTTGAGCAGAAAAATGCTAAAGAGGACTATGATTGCTTTTAGTTTTGGGTGTGTGCCAAGTCCCATATCAGTTACCAGAGCTATGGGATATTGCATTCGCCCAGATAAGCCTCATATTGGTACCTCTGGCCAGACTGCAGGAGTCAGCTGAGGGAGATACAACTGCTTTCAACCCTCATCAATAGGAAAGGAATTTCTCAAAGGTACCAAAAAGGATGAGGAGATTTGTCCTATTTATCCAAAGACTTAGAGATCACCCCCATCAACATTCATTTTCTAGCTCTACAACTGTAAGATTAACCTGGCAAATAACAGTGTATGCAAGAGTTCCCCAAAGATGAAATGAAAATACCCATAGCTTCCCTTAGACATAAGTGTAGAAATGGTTTGTCAGTTGGATGCTTGATTGCAGTGCAATGGAAAATAACATGCTTTAAAAACTTGGCTCTTAGGCTGTAAAGAATTTTCAGGAAACTATAATAGGGTGAAATAAGCTGAGCTTAATTTAAAGTTTACTCTAAACTCTGGTATTCCATTTTTCACACAAAATCAATTCATTTAGAAACCAGTTTGCTCCTTTAAAAATATGCAGTAACTGGAAAAAGAAAGAAAGAAAATGCAGAAATACATGAGAAAATCTAAGACACTAACCATATTAGAAGACTCTGATCTTTGGGTTAATAGTTGACAATGTTGTGTCACTTTCATTTCCCGGTCACTTGTTATCCATCCTCATCAAATCTTTTAAGTTTCCTGAAGTCTCTCAATGCTCTTATCAATACTTGAATAAGGGCCACTGCACTGCACATTCACATCAAATAGGAAACAAAGATTGTTGACAAAAGATCAACTCATGCCAAGGAAAATTAATAGGGCACAAAAAAAGATGCTCATTTCTTGGCTGTTTATTTTCCTGGAAACTCATTGATTTTCATGGCAGAATCTTTTATTCTTTGTTTATTGTTGGTCTTACTACCCTAAGGAACTTTGAATTCCAGCAACTCAGCTCTATTTTACATAAAGCAAAGGTGTAGCAAGGCATCTCCCCTGTTAATTTCCCCACCATTACTTTTCCTCATAATCTGAGCTCCTGGAACCATGCAACAGCCATTCAATCTTTTTTAGGTCTTTGCATGTTTAAAGAAATATTTTATAGATGTTGTTAAAAAAAAATACCCAGACTTAGGAAATATGCATTATTTTAGCAAGTAAATGCTGAGTATCTATTCTATGCCATGCACTTTGCTGGATCCAAGGCTGAAAACTTTTTTCCTCCACCAAATAGCCTAATAATGGAAGCCGCAGCACCCAGTGAAGTTTAGAAGTGGAATTTTCCTGATTATTTCATTCTCTTGAGCAGGTTTCCATTTATTCATTTATGTATTCATATGCAACAAACATGTAGATAAGATTGTTTTTTATGCTCCCTAGAAAGACTTAACCTTTCCGTATCCTGATTTCCTTAACTGTAAAATGGAAATGGGGTTGATGATAATACCTCACTAGGTTGTTGCCAGGATTAAATGAGTTAATATCCCTGAAGCACTGAGAATGGGGTCTGGCACTTGGAGGGGACTATGTATGTGTTAACTGTTGTTTTAGCCCAGGACCACTAAGAAGGCACTGAGGCACCCCATTAAGGTACTGACATTTTACTGGGGAGGTGTAAGTCCAAGACAGTGAAGGTGAGATTGAAAAGAGGCTAGGCAAGCAAAGAGCGAAGTGATAGAATGTGTGGTGCTCCATACCGGGGGCCACTTCACAGAAAGCTGCCAAACAGACCAAGAGGACAGTCAGCAGATGATGTTTGCCACATACAACTTCTCCAGAAGGACTGAACAGAAGATCATATCTTCCTCCATGGGGGAGAGAAAAGAGAGGAAATTAACCTGTCTCATCCCTCAGCCTCCCATTTTCCATCGAGTAAGCTTCATCCCTCACATACTTGCAGCCTGCTGCAGCTGATAACTCTGAAGCCTCTCAGGAAGCCGGATCCCACACCCAGTGCCAGGGATTCATCCCCATCTTTTTCTCTTCTGCTCTAGTTGCTATTAACCAAGCAATACAATGGGAACCAAAAACAACACCAAGGTAGTCTTTGAATCAGACCTGTTTTTTAAAGCTCTCAGTATAGTATAGTTGATAAAAGCAAGGCTTTAGAATTAGATATTCATTTTGGTTTCAGGATTTGCTACTTGCTAGCTGTACAAGTTATTTAAGCTGTCTGGGTCTTGTTCCTTCATCTATAAAGTGGAAATATTAATATCTACCTCATAGAGTTGTTATAAAGGATAAATGAGCAGTAAAGTAATTAGAGCTGTGATTGGCACATAAATGTTCAATAAATGTTTACTACTACCATAATTATCATTGCATACAAATGAGAAGATTGGGAAAACCCATTCAGACCACTTGCTATGAATGTACTAAAATCACACCAGAAGGGACACGCCACAGCCTACAGCTACACAGGAAAAGGAAAATTGAATAATGACCATGATGGATTGAATCAACCTAGAAAGCCTGAATAAATAATTCAGAACTCAAACTATATTTTTCCCTCACTTCCCTGAATTATTCACAAAATTGCCACTTCTCCCCACTTTAATTCACCTTTATAGATAACCAACATAAAGTCACTTTCTGCACCCTGATTTGATTTTTTGACAGTCATATTCAAAAATATGTCATCAGAATCTAAATGCATTTATATCAGATGTTGTAAAATCCTATTTTGTTCTGCCAAGGCAGAGTCAAATGAGTTTAAGGCCTGTAGAAGAGAATTCACTTCAACATATTTATATGGACATTACATTGAGCAGTGATATCACTATGGTGTTATTGATGGATGCTTTTGTGTTAGACATTTAAATTTTTATTTTTATTTATTTTTTTAAAGATTTTATTTATTTATTTGAGAGAGAAAGTGAGAGAGAGAGAGAGAGCATGAGCAGGGGGAGGGGCAGAGGGAGAAGCTGAGCAGGGAGCCCTATGCAGGACTCGATCCCAGGACCCTGAGATCATGACCTGAGCCGAAGGCAGATGCTTACCCGACTGAGCCACCCAGGTGTCCCAGACATTTAAATTTTTTAAATTGTCATCTTCCTGCAGATTGTGCTGTACATTCCTGAAAGCCCTGCTTGCTTGAGGCTTCAGCTTGGCTATTATTTGACATTTAAAACAAGCATGCTCTATAAGAGACCCATATTATATTAAGACAAAACAACTTAGATTTTTTTTTACATGACTTAGGGCATGAAAAGAAAAAAAAAGCTTTAATTTTCTTAACCTTCTGGATTTTTACTAGATGTTCATTTTACTTCTCTTTACTCTTGCTGCTTTTGAAGAACTCTAGAACATGAACCCAAGGAAACTACATTTAAAAAGATGGAATAGGAGGAAGAAGAAACTTGTACAAATTTTTAAGATTCTAATTAGTTACAGCACCAGGAGTCTTAGCTTAAGTTTAATACATTCACCTGTATTCCGATGTTTTATTAAGAATATACGGAGCAACAAAAGTGACTTGAAGTTTAAGCTCAGGCCTAAACAGTTTTTCCCAGCATTACTAAGTTTGTAAAATATTATGCTGGGTTAAAAATGTAAGATTCTTCTGAATTGCACCACCACTTTGAGATTTTTATTCAGGAAGTTTATTTTTTTAATTCTTTTTTATTTTTTTAACACTTTATTATTATTATGTTCACATGGACACATTATTATGTTCACTTAGCCAACTAACATCATTAGTTTTTGATGTAGTGTTCAACGATTCATTAGTTGCATATAATGCAATTCATTAGTTGCATATAACACCCAGTGCTCATTACCACACGTGCTAGGATGTAAGTAGGTATCTGCATTTTTATCAAACATCCCCAGTGATGATCCTGATGCAAAGAATTCATAGACCACAGTTTAAGCAACTGATGAAAATGTGTATACACCATTTATGGACCAGAGGAGAGAAGTAACTTTGATCTTCAGTAACTGATAAAATATCTTAAAACATCTAGTAGCTAAATACTAAGACCACTGAAAGTTAAGGAATATTTTAATTTGAAGTCATAACAAACTGTTTTCCCCAGTTTCCTTGAAAATCATAGTTGTCTCATCTAAAAGTAAGTGATTTGTTTCTCAGTACTCTATATCTGAGCTGATATACTTACTTTTCTAGTCACTAGGCATTCAAGAAAACCCAAACCTCTTCAACTGGTTTCTAAGAAGATTCTGTGCTTTATACAACTTTATCTGCTATTAGGGAATAGGTGATTGCCAATTTATTCCAAAGATATACATACAGCCCAATTTCTCAACAAGCTTCTATTAAGTTGAGAGTGTTTTACTTTGAATTTTGCTTCCATGATCCCTATTTTCTTATTGTTTGAATTTTCTTACTGAGTCTTCCTTCACATTTGTTTAATGATGCTTCATGGTGACCCCTAACAATTTCAGAGTAGCCCTAAGAAAACCCATAGCTGAATGATATAAATATATATACAGTTATCTCAAATAAAGGTAATGAACATATATGCTTCTAGGCAGAATGGCCACAGAGCAAGTGTGGAAAACAGGCTAATTCCAATCAATTTGGCATCAGCTCCCTGCAGGACTGTATTATGGCAAACTGAGGAAGATTTCCACCTGAAGAACAAAAACTACATGAGAAACAAGATACTTTGTATTATTATTTGTAGACTCAGACTAAAACTCAAGCCACCACATGCAGGCATCAGAAAAAGCTGGGTTAGGACTACTGAATTTAATACAAGCAGGTTCTGTTGTTTTGTCATATGCCCATCTTAATATCTGGAAATATTACTACTTCCTGAATGGCCACAAATACAGGAGTCAAAAGTAATGTCCAATAGATATTTAGGTTTGGCTAAATAGATTGCTATTCTACCACCTAGATAGGAAAATATGAGTGCTTGATTTTGCCCTCCAGAGTGACTCTGTCCACTAATACATGAGGACACATCAAATTACTATTCACTCCTCCTAATGAGAAGTGAGGGAAGAAGTCAACAAAGGAATAGAAGCATTTTTGGATTAGGGAGAGAAGGTTGAGGAATCTTCTTCCCAATGTAAACATGTATCATTTTAATTGTTAGGAAAAAAAAAACATAAAAAGAATGTTTTTTATTATTGGTTTAAAAAAATCTTCGGGGCGCCTGGGTGGCTCAGTCGGTTAAGCGGCTGCCTTCGGCTCAGGTCATGATCCCAGGGTCCTGGGATCGAGCCCCGCATTGGGCTCCCTACTCAGTGGGAAGCCTGCTTCTCCCTCTCCCCCTCCCCCTGCTTGTGTTCCCTCTCTCGCTGTCTCTCTGTCAAGTGAATAAATAAAATCTTTAAAAAAAATTAAAAAATTAAAAAAAAATAAATCTTCAAGACATAGTTTATATATTCTTTCCCCTATGGAAGTTTTACTGATCCTTTCATTTAGACATGATCTTAATTTTTTTTACTTTGTGCACATTAATGTTCTATGTACACATCTCTTAAAAGGTTGTTATTACTCTGTTTCATAGATACTGATTTAAATTAATTTCTTCCCCATCATCTGTTCAGATATCTATATTTAGTAAGTACTATGTAATAATTACCACACTCAATATAGGGCCACATAAGAATAAATAAATGACCTATCCCCCCACCACCTCCATCAGACACTGACATTCCAGTAGAGAATAAAGACTGTAAATAGCTATAGAACAGTGAGAAGTTGATGTGACAGCTAATTGAAAACTAGATTTAGGGGCACCTGGGTGGCTCAGTCAGTTAAGCGTTGGACTCTTGATTTCAGCTCAGGTCATGATCTCAGGGTTGTGAGATCGAGCCCTGCATCAGGCTCCACATTCAGCATGGAATCTACTGAGACTCTCTCTGTCTCTCCCTCTCCCTCCTCTTCTGCCCCTCCCCTTGCTTCCACATTCATTCTCTCTCTGTCAAATAAATAAAATCTCTAAAAAAAAGGGGGGGCGGAGAAAACTAGATTTGGAGTTTGAGCTTTGCAGGACTAATGAAGAGATGACTCTTATGCATAAACCAGGGATAGGATTGGTTGTTTGTTGTTTGATGTTTAGATCTTTGCTGTAAAAAGATGAAACAGATTGTACGAGGTTTGTGCTATTTTCTTTGGCTTTTTAAGCAAAGTCACATTGTCAGCATTCTCCCTTGGTAATCACAATCTCTCTTGCTTCATTATTCTGAATTTCTCGTCAACCTTTTTCCAAGTCCTTACTATTTTTCTCTTTATTCTCTCTCATTCTCTCTTCTAGAACAAAGGTGAGCAAACTACATTCCATGGGTCTGTGGCTTATTTTTCTCTTGGAAAATGACAATAGCTACACCCATCATTTCTGTATGTCTGACTGCTTTTGCATTATAACGGCAGAGTTGAGAGGTTGTGACAGAAATCATGTGGCTGGTCCACAAGCCTATCATTTTTACTCTCTTGCCTTTAAGAAAGTTTATTTATCCCTGTTCTAGAACAAGGGCTCTGTTAGGGTAGGGACTAAATCTTACTCCACTTTTTAATCTCAGCACCAGGCACAAGGATCAGGGATTCTTGACCTGAGATCTACCATAGGTACAGGTTTCAAAGATGCATTAACTCTCAAAAATATGCCTGCTACATTGAATATCTGTGAGTATGCATATTCATTTGAATGTGCTTATTTATGTTTATTAAGGGAAGATTTCTAACTTGTTCATATTCTCAAAAAAGAATCCTTCTGGTATAGCCAAGTAAGTGCCTATCAAACCAAACCTTTCATGGACAACAGCTATAAACTCTGGACACAATACAAAAAAAAACAAAAAACAAAAAACAACTTCCTAAAGGCACTAAGAGTGAACAAAAATAGGCAGATTTTAGGAAGGAGTCAAAACTTGAAAGGAAAAGCACTTAGTAAGTTTCTCTCTCTCTCTGTCTCTCTCTTTCTGTCCCTCCCTCCCTCCCTGCCTTCCTCCTTCTCCACCCTTCTCCCTCCCTCTCCCCCACCCACTTCCTTCTCTTTCTCTCTTTAAATGAGGGTAGTCCACTGTCAGAGCCATAGAGGGTGTCTAAAACTCTGAAAATCCAGTCTTCCTGGTCTGCAGAACCAGAGGACAGAGTTTATGAAATCCACAATATCTGGAAATTTGGGGCAGGAGTTCATGGACAGAAGATAGAGGAATCCCCAAATTCCCTCCCCAAATCTCCAGCTAACCCCTGAACCATACATGTATAGGGCAGACACCAAACAACATAGATTAGAATAAAAGAACTGATAGGAGTATTCAGCTATTGTCCAAGAGAGAGTTTATACTTTGAGTCTGACCAAGTTAATAACCTGCTAAAGCAAAAATGTTTCACTCTCCAGAGAAATATAACAGAATCCAGAGGCTCCAATGCATAACATCCATAATGTCTAGAATATAATTCAAAATTATTCAATATACAGAGAAACAGGACTGTGTCACCAATACTCAAGACAATAAACAGAAAACTCCCAAATTATCTAAATATTGGAATTAATAGTGACTTTAAAGCAACTATTATAATTATGCTTAATGAGACAAAAAATATGCTCATAGTGAATAAAAAGTTGAGAAATTTCAGCAGAGAAAGACAAATGGTAAAAAAGAACCAAATGGAAATTCCAGAACTGACAAATACAATATTTCAAGGAATGTGTGGCACTCTCCTCAAATTTCACCTTTATACTGCCTACTGGCTCACTGTTCCATTGATTTGAGAAACTTGAGTCTGTTCTCTGAAGAAGGAACATTCCATAATAGAAAGAAACAGTCCTGAAACAGCACTGAGAGTTAAGTTTTTTATCTATAAGAAAGCAATCAGTTGTTGCCTAAATAAATTGACCTTGAAAAAATTACTTTTTTTCTCAATATTCTGTTTTCTTTAGCTAAAAATGAGGATAATAATGATATTTCTGTATAATACAGTGTTTTGAGTACAATTCCTATGACATGGCAATTGTTCAGTAACCTTTATTGGTGATGATGATGATAATTTTTACTTGGGTCCTAAAAGTGCCTCTAAAACAGGAGTATCAAGGTGGATGGCTTATTCTGGCTGGTTTTGAAAAGGTAACTGAGAGAAGAGAGGCTGGGTCCAGATAAAGTAACCTAAAGAGAGATTTCCAAAAGCAAGGAGTCTGTTTCTAAGACTTAGGTCCTACTCCTCTGTATAATTTATCCAGTGATAATTAGCTTTTGACATCTGTGCTTTCCTCTTAATTTAGTGTGAATAGTCTTTGTCAAATGATTCCTTTAAAGTGTCTTGTTAATACTAAAATAATGGTGAAATGATTAATTTCTAGGTGCTGACTTGAATAACATTAATCTTGTTGAAATCATTTGGTATAAATGTGACTGTCACATGTATTTAAAAAGACTGAAGGCAACTGATTGTTTTTGATCTGTCATGTCACTGCCATGATGTTTGAAGGAACTGTGGGGTCTACTCTCTTGAGAGGCACATCTCAAGTGTTTGACACACTGATAGCAGTTGTAATCATAGCACATAGGGAGGTAATATAGAATTTCAACTTCTTGTCAAGCAATGTTTTTCCAGTCCTCCTCCCCCACAGGGATTGAGATGCATATTTAGAACATGAATTCCAATAATCTCTTGCCATTAATCTCAGGCAATTGTTCCAAGATGTGACTTAAATAATGGGAATAATTAGCATGTGGTACTGAGTGTGAAACAAGATTTCCTGCCCTCATCCTAGCTCCCTTGGAAAAAGGACTTTTAAAAGCTAAAGGATGATGTCTTATACACAGATCTGGGACCATGCATGGAAAATATATTTATCAGGACACTCTTATGTGTCAGTGCTTCTAGTAGGTGGCAGAGGCATATGGAGGAGTGGGACATATTCCTGTCACCAAGTTTGCCCTAACTAGTGGGAGAAAGAGATCTAATTTTTAAAATTTTACTAGCCAGATACCTACTATGTCATCTACAAACATTTGAATTAATCTTCATAAGCATCCACATAAATTAGGTGTTATATTTTTGCATTTCAAATTAGGCCCTTGAGTCTCTTTTCAATAGATAAGGATGCTGAAGCTCAGGGAGTTACATAATTTTCCAGGGTCATAGAGGTCTTGAGTAACAAAGTGAGGATTAAATTTAATGTCTGTCTCTGTACAAAAATAATCATTCTTTTTTTTTTCAAAGATTTTATTTATTTATTTGACAGAGAGAGACAGTGAGAGAGGGAACACAAGCAGGCAGAGTGGGAGAGGGAGAAGCAGGCTCCCCGCCGAACAGAGAGCCCGATGCGGGGCTTGATCCCAGGACCCTGGGATCATGACCTGAGCCGAAGGCAGACGCTTAACAACTGAGCCACCCAGGTGCCCCCAAAAATAATCATTCTTAAATTCACCCTCCTTCTTAGTGAGAATTGGTTTTACATTTAATCCAGTGAGCAGGTAGGTATTGACTAAAGAGGGTGAGAAAGTAATACCCCCAGAAGGAAAAAATCTCTCCCATAGTGGAGATGTTAAGTACAGTGAAGTCAACCCTCCCTCAGATAACTATTTGCCAAAATGAGGCAGGAAACATAACTAGCTCTGCCTGACAGAAACTACAATTCACCGAATAGCTTTATCGTCCCTATCTTATACTGGTCAAAAAACACCTGTGGTGTTTGTCCAATTTGGAACATCATAATAGAGATTATTTTTGTTGATAGCTAACATATGCAGATAACAGTCCCCACCTTGATAGAGAGGAATGCAAACCAGTGATAGCATATGAAGGACAACCACATAATCAGAGAATGCTTAAAGTCTAAGAGCAGAAGATTTCAGCTGGGGTGCGATAGGGGGCAGGCTATGAAAGTATGAGAATTATCTTTCATTGTGTTATGTGGATACACAGAAAAAAGATTTAACTTGTTCTGTTTATATACAAAGGGCAGAACAAGCAGCTCTAGATACAAATTTCAAAGTGGCTGGTCTCAACTCAGTATAGTATCTCTCTGTAATTACTTTTCCATCATGGAAGCCTGCCTGCTCTTGGGATCTTTATCCTGTCACGGAAGGTATCTGATGAGGTCATGCATGAGAAGTCACTTGCTGAACAGCCTGTCTAGATGAGATGCATATGTTGACAAATAATAGGCTTCTGACTTCTGAATTTATAACATTATATTAACCTTTAGGGAAATATAATGAAGTAGTTGAAATCTAGCTTTTCTCATCAGAAGATTCTGGTTTTATAGGTTCAGTATAAGTGAATTTGGGCAGGTTATTTAATTTTTCTGGGCCTCAGTTTCTTCACCAAATAGAATTGGTACCAGAGTATCTCATAAGACTACTGTGAGGATGCACTATTGTGCATCCAAGAGAATGCTTAACACATTTTGGTTCTTACATTTGTTTATGCTCTCTGCATAAAAATTTCTTACCTGATGTTTCTGGAAACTTCAGTATATTGCATCTAGGAATACAAATGAGAAGGGTTAAGAAAGTGTTTCTCTAATAATAACTGATGTCTGTGGCAAGGCCCAGGATGTGTTTGAGTATTGGAGAACTAGGAAGTGCCCCAGAAACTTAATTATTTCCTTCAGCAATCTCAGTGTAGGGAATGGTAAGAACGATAGGGTAGTTGTAGATTTACACAACAAGCCTGTGATGAACGTATTTTTGATGTGGTTTGAAAGTACCTGACACAGCATGCTTTAGATTGACAAACTTAAAATGTCCCTAAGTTCTAGTTGGATTTGAAGAGCTTAAAAATATGTCCTGGGCACCACCAGTAGTTACAATTAGTTTAATACCTGAAGGATAATTATCATGGATCTGGCTCTTTGATGTAACCTTTACTTTATGAATTGGTAAGCAATGATTAGAGGCACATGTATGGTTGGGTAGGTTTTTCCCTGTGGTCACCCAACCAAGCAGGTAGTTAGGGGCTGAAAACCAGATGGCGCACATCACCAGTATGTACACGTTGGCAAAGGGATGTATTTGCCCAGGTGAAAGGGTTTGTTTTTATGCTTCGCACATAGATGTCATATGACCTCAAATAGACCTCGTTGTGACAGTGTTTACCTTTACTTTGCTTTACTTTATTTGCTATATCCAACAATTTAACTGTGGCTTTTCAGTCTATTTTGAAAAATACCGAGGCTCAGAGTGGGTTATATCCATTGGGTTGTAAGATTCTTGAGGATAAAAGCATACCCATGTAGAGAGTGCTTTTCACCAGTGAACACATAAATGTGCTCCTTCATTGAAGCACTGCTTAGTCACACCCAGGGTACCAAAAGTCCAGGTCCAAGGGCAATACAATAGTTTAATCATAGTTCTGTTCCCAAGCAGTAGACCAACAGCTATACCAGAAAGTAGAACATAGCTAAAGTCATAAAAGGGGTACAGACAAATGCTACTGAACATTCTGAGAAGGTCGTCTATGCATTATGTGCAAATGGCGGGCTTCAAAAAAAAATGTGTCATGATTGTGAATTTATATTATGAAGAACCCCCATGTTTTTTCACTTTGGCCTCCCTTAGCTAACAGATGCTGTTAATGCTGGTCCTCAGAGTGCCTCTGCCTACATGTGTAACACAGCAAAATTAGGAGACAGTTGGATAATACAAAACAGTCTTCGGTTTATACCTCCCAGTAATAGGAGCCTCCCTCTTACACTTGTTACCAATGTCCTGAATGTTGGGAGGAGGAAAATCCTCAAAGGTTTTTGTTTTTAACAGAAATCATCATTGTTATTGCTAATTTCAGGTGGTGTTGCTTTCCCTTTATTTATGTTGTATCTTTACTATTTGGTGAACATAAAAAAAATACCTGTATATGTAAGATCTCCATCATAAGTTTGTTTTCAGATATGTCTCCTCAAATTATACATAAAAGCTTATATGTTTTTTTCATTCTTCAACCCCAAATTTCCCTACAAAGGTTGTTTTTAGAAAACCAGTCCATAGCATTTTGGAGAACTGTCCATCATTGCAAATTAATAAATTCTGCTTATGCTCCTTTAAGCAACATTAATCATGGTTTAATCAACTAGTGAGAGATTGTGGAAGCCAAAATCCCATTTTGAGTGATTTTTTGTTTTTGAGAACTTTTAACATCTACTCTCCTAGCAACTTTTGAATATGAAATACAGTATCATTGACTATTGTTACCATGCTGTGTAACCCTGATTTATTTATCTTATAACTACAAGTTTGCACATTTTGACCCCCTTCACCAATTTCACTCACCCCCCAAGCCCCACCCCTGACAACCACCAATATGTTCTCTGTGTCTATGATCTTGGCTTTTTGGTTGCTTATTTATTTTTTTTAGATTCCACATATAACTGAGATCATATGGCATTTGTCTTTTTCTATCTGAATTATTTTACTTAGCATAGCGCCCTAAAGGTCCATCCATGTTGTTGCAGATGGCAAGATTTCATTCTTTTTTATGATTGAATAATACTCCATTGTATATACCATATCTTCTTTATTCATCTATTGACAGACACTTTGGTTGTTTCTATATCTTAGCTATTGTAAATAATGCTGCAATGAATATGGTAGCGTATATATCTTTTCAAGTTGCAGTTTTTCTTTTCTTCAGATAAATACCCAGAAATGGAATTGTCAGCTTATATGGTCGTTCTATTTTTAATTTTGGGGGGGACCACCATACTGTTTTCCATAGTGGCTGTACTAATTTATGTTCCCACCAACAGTGCATGAAGATTCCCTTTTCTCCACATCCTTGCCAACACTTGTTTCTTGTCTTTTCAATAATAGCTATTCTAACAGGTATGAGGTGATATCTCACTGGGGTTTTGACTTAAATTTCCCTGCTTACTGATGAGTATCTTTTCATGTACCTTTGACCATCATCTGTATGTTTTTTCTTGGAGAAAATGTCTTTTCATATCTTTGGCCATTTTTGAATCAGATTTTGTTGGTTTTTTTGACTAGTAAATCATATGTACTCTTTATGCATTTGGATAGTAACCCATTATAAGATATATGATTTGTAAATATTTTCTCCCATTCAGTAAGCTGCCTTTTCATTTTGTGGATGGTTTCCTTTGTTTTGTAGAAAAATTTTAGTTGGATGTAGTCCCACTTATTTATTTTTGCTTTTGTTGCCTTTGCTTTGGAGGTCAGATCCAAAAAAATCATTGCCAAGACTTATGTGAAGGAACTTACTGCCTTTTTTTAAACATTATTAGGAGTTTTATAATTTCAGCTCTCACATTCAAGTCTTTAATATATCTTGAGATAATTTTTGTGTTTGGCCTAAACTAGTGGTCCAGGTTTATTCTTTTGCCTATGGCTGTCCAGTTTTCCCAACACCATTTATTGAGGAGACTGTCCCTTCTCCACTGTATATTGTTGGCTTCTTTTGTTAAAATTTATTGACCGTATATGCATGGGTTTATTTCTGGGCTCTCTATTCTGTTCCATTGATCTATGTGTCTGTTTTTATTCCAGTACTCTACTGTTTTGATTACTATAGCTTTGTACTATAGTTTGAAATTAGGGAATGTAATGCCTCCAGCTTTGTTCTTCTTTTTCAAGATTGCTTTAGCTATTCAGGGTCTTTTGTTGTTCCATACAAATTTTAGGATTGTTTGTTTATTGGAAAGCTGTTTTGAATCTCTAGAACAACTGTCCTGTATACCATTGTACTAATTCTTCCTCACTGTACTCCAGAGAAATAGTCTAGTAGTGATCAATTTTAGCAGGAGAAAAATTCTGTTATAGGTCCACTCCAAACAATGTATAGGTCCACAGAAAATTGATTTTATTGGGACAACTGCAAGTATGGAGCTTTCTAGCTTATTTATAAGAGAAGCCAAATCTAAAGGAAAAAGTATAATCAAAGAGGAAAGGGGGTCAAGCAAGAGGGACATATGGGTACTATTAGAGAGGCAGGCAGGTGATGGACAGAAGCCAGACTTTGAAAAGAAGAGTAAAGAAATGTTTAAGCATATTCTGGATTTTGTTATCCAAAGAATCCTCACATAGGTAAAATGTAGAGTTCTCTTCAGTAATAAATTGAGCCAGATATCTCTGTAGCTATTATAGGAGCATGATGGCAGAGCATCACTTCACAGGGCAGAGTATGAATACAGGAAAAAAAAATAGACCAAATTTATTCAGCATTGATGACTATCCCTACAAGCTTTGTTCCAGCCTTATGTAATATACTCTGTGTCCCACTGTGACCTTGGGCTGCATCAGCAACATCAGATGGGCCTGAGGAAATCTTTTGCCACGAAGTCTAGAAATTCTTCTAGAATTTTCTCTTCACCATTATATGGCTGGAAATAGCTGTTGGAATTTCAAAGTGCAGAAATGATGGTGTAGCCTGCCCTAAACTGGCAGAAACTGAGACAGACAGCCTTCTAGGAGAGTCAGGGTACAGCTGCTTTGATTAGTTCTACTACAATGCACTCTGGTGGAAGAAAAATTACTAACAAAGTCCAGGCTTGACGTGGGTGACAGAAATCAGTGAAAAGTGGGCTGGCATGTTAAATATTTAATAATTCTTGAATTGTTTTTGATCTCTCAATCACACTGGCTAGTTAACTGTTTGTACCCTCTTTTTAGCTTTTTCTTCCAGTATATTATTAGCTTCTCTTTTTTTTTTTTCCTGATAATGTATCATTTCCTCACAATAAAAAAAGAGGGAAAATAGGGTACCTTGGTGGCTCAGTCGGTTGAGTGTCTGCCTTCAGCTCAGGTCATGATCCTAGGGTCCTGGGATCAAGTCCCACATCAGGCTCTCTGCTCAATGGAGAGTCTGCTTCTACCTCTGCCTCTCCTCCTGCTCATGTGCTCTCTCTCTCTCTCTCAAATAAATAAATAAAATATTTTTAAAAAATTTTAAAAAAGAGGGAAATATTGGAAAGTAGAATACAAAAGCAAATTTTCTTTTTTTTTTTCCTAATGGTAACATTTTTTTTTAATTTATTTTTTTTTATTCTTATGTTAATCCCCATACATTACATCATTAGTTTTAGATGAAGTGTTCCATGATTCATTGTTTGTGCATAACACCCAGTGCTCCATGCAGAATGTGCCCTCCTCAATACCCACCACCAGGCTAACCCATCCTCCCACCCCCCTCCCCTCCAGAACCCTGTTTGTTTTTCAG
>NC_138369.1:40722029-40766918 GCF_054177405.1 Leptonychotes weddellii | reverse complement strand
CTGTTTGAGGTAAGCAGTGTTAACCTTAGTGCATTTTTTTTCTTTTTAGTTTCTATGCACATATTTTCCATCACAACTGTTATCTTGAATATGAAATTTTATATCCTTCATTTTATAAGGTACTTAGATTATGAAGATTTCCTTATCTTTCAAAACAACATGTTAATGTATGCAAAATATCTCATAATCCCATTTACTATAAATTATCTAAAAAAATTTCCTGTATTTTGGGGGCGCCTGGGTGGCTCAGTCAATTAAGCGTCTGCCTTCGGCTCAGGTCATGATAAAAAAAAAAAAAAATTTCCTGTATTTTGAAACACTTAAGGTTGTTTCCAAATTGTTGTGATTATGAGTTACATTAAAATAATTCTTCATCATACATAAATTTATAAACTCACCTCTGAATAATTTCTTAAACTCCTAAACTAGGACTCTTTCAAAGACCATGGTCATTTTTAAGTCTCTTAAATTAGGAGGTTGTGCTGTTAAAGCCAAAGAGTGACAGTGAGTGTACATTGTAGACAACTCAGCAGCATACAGGCACCCTGTTATCAATGGTGGATATACCAAGTTCAAAGTACCATAAGTGTTAGCTACTATTTCTATTTGTGTTTAGAAAATAAGAGCTTTATGAATCCATCCACATGATAGGAGGTATGAAAGCTTCTGCTCATTACTTTGATAGAGTTGTCTGTTTTTGTATGGTACAATTCTCACACCAATTCCAGTGTGTGTTTTGTTTTGTTTTTCCCCATACCAAGCAGTTCTACAATTCAACTCAGTTCTGATGCTATCTATCTGGAGACATCATCATATCTTACAGGTTAAGAGCTCAGTTCCTACCAGACTGCCCAACCTCCACTTCAGATGCCAGTTACAAATCTAGGTTGTCACCTGAGCTTCTGACCAACTGGCTATAAATCAGAGGTTCCCATTGGTTCGATTAATTTGCTAGAGGCACTCACAGAACTCAAACATTTTAACTTCTTATGTTACAAGTTTATTATAAAAGGATATAACCAGGAACAGTCCAATGGAAGAGATGCACAGGGCGAGGTATGGGGAAAAGGGTGTGGAGCTTCATGCCATCTCCAACTATGCCATTCTCTCTGAATCTCCAGGTATTCACCAACCTGGAAGATCTCCAAACACGATCCTTGTGGATATTTATGGAGGCTTCATCACATAGCCATGGTTGATTAACTCACTGAACCATTGGCAATTGAACTCAATCAATATCCAGTCTCTTTCCTCTCCATGGACAGGGGTGTTGGGACTGAAAGTTCCAACCCTATAATCCTGTGGTTGGTTCCATTGGGAACCAGCCCCATTCCTTAAGTGCTTTCTAAAAGTCACTTCGTTAACATAACACAAGATTTCTTTATGCTGCTCATCACAGGAAATTCCAAGGCCTTCAGGAGCTCTGAACCAGGAACAGGAACAGGGTTAAATACTTATTTCTTACCATAAATCACAATATCACATATAGGCAAACAAATTTAAACCTCCTTCAAGTTTATACTATTTATAACAGACTGGTTTGGTCTGTGTGTTCAGATATCTCTAGTGTCAGGTATATGCACCTTCTTAGGTGACTGACATTGACTGACTGCCTACTCTGTGCCCAGTTCACATAAATTATTTAAGAGGTTCTATCTCAGCTCCCTAGTTCTGACAGCTGGGCCAAGAACACGGGGATAGAGGCCTTATCAGGTGATACTAATAGTGATCCTAATAGTGATTCTACAGACCGATGGTCATATAAGTAGGAAAAAAGCAGCATATTGAACACCTCTGGCACACCCTCAGCTTCACATCTGACTCTGGCCACTAAGTGGCTTCCAGCTTCCTCATCATACCTCTCTCTTTCTGCCCTTAGATATCTTTAGTGCTATAACATGGGATTCAGGTAAGAACCACTCTGAAGTTATCCGTGCTAAATCAAAAGTACTATTGTTGTAGGAAAGACGTTAGGGTTCCAAGCTGATGGCCAAGAAAGAATTCTTGAGACATCTTTGGTGCAAAAGGTGATTTTATTAAAGCACGGGGACAGGATCCATGGGCAGAAAGAGCTGCTACACCAGGATCTTGAGGAGTGGCTGATTATACTTAGGAGTTGGGAAGTAAGGAAAAGGAAGGTTTCAGAAGAACTTTCATATGCTAAAGAGGACCCACCTACAAGATACTAGAAGTCTTGCCATTGTCAAGTTAAGGTTGTTTTCCCCTCTAGCAAGGTATTAACATTTAGTTGGGAGATCCCTGAGAGAATGTCACACATGTCCCACCCAGGAATGGAGGATGGGGGGAGGTTGCAGGGTGTCAGCTTATGCTTCGTCTTCAGCCAGCCTTCTGTTCCCTCAACACTATGAGGATATAGTAAATGCCTTTGTTGTCGTCCTTGAGTTATGGAGCACTAGAGTCAGTGAAGAAATTCTTCCCCTTTCTTCTCCTGGGTAGATGATTTAAACGATCTTCAGAAGGTCCTGGAAAGATTGAGCACAGGTGTCTTGGAAAGGAGAGGTGGGGAGCTATCTCAAAAAATTGAAAAAAGCATTTTATTGGCTTTCCCTCTTTTCCTGAGGATCATATTCCCAGAGGATCATATTCCCAACTCAGTTACCTCATGCAAGTATTTGTCTCAGGATTAACTTTCTTGCAGAGCCAGGCTAGCAAACAGCAAATAGCATCCCTGAATGAGGCCCAAAATAAAGAAACTGGACCCTACTTCATTAGTCATTTTTCCTTTAAGACAGCCCTTCATACATTCTCTTTCTCTTGCACTTGATTTTTCTGTCTTTTATTTTCTCTGTTTCTAGGCACACACACACACCCCCACACACACATATACACATACACATATACACACACATTTTTTTTAAAGATTTTATTTATTTATTAGAGAGAGAGAGAGCACAAGCAGGGGAAGCAGGAGAAGGAAAGGGAGAAGCAGGCTCCCCGCTGAGCAGGGAGCCCAATGTGGGACTCCATCCCAGGACCCTGGGATCATGACCTGAGCTGAAGGCAGATGCCCAACCATCTGAGCCACCCAGGCGCCCTATACACACACACATTTAAAAACATTTTAATGGGATTAGAGTAGTAAAACATCAACCTAGGGAACCACTCCCCCCAGTAAATTAGATTAAAAAGATTAGCATATGATGGTATAATACAAATTAGTTCCCAAATTTTGATAGTCTAAATCAGCAGTTCCCAAAGTATTGTTTGCATATTCTGGAAGTCTCCATCACCCTTTCAAGGGGTCCATGAGATCAAAACTGTTTTCCTAACAATATTAATGGTAATTGCCTTTTTCACTGGTTAACATTTGCATTAATTGGAGCAAAAGCAATGGTGAGTAAAACTGCTGGCACCTTAGCATGAATCAAAGTAGTGGAACCAAACTGTACTACTATTTATTGTATTCTTCATCAAAATGCTCTTGCACCTGAAAAAAAAAATTCCATTTTCATTTAAGACTGTCCTTGATGGAACAGTAAAAAAAAAGAAAAATGTTAAATCTTAACCCTTGAGTGCACATCTTTTTAACATTTTAAGATTTTAATGTGACACCCTTGGAAGTACCCAAAAAACACTGCACTGAGATGTGATGGTTATCTCAAGATGGACCTCTTGCATAATTATTTTGGTTGCCAGCTGAACTAGCCACTTTTCTCATGGAATGCCATTTTTACTTGAAAGAACAACAGACAGACAAACTATGATAATTCAGCATTAGGTATTTGACAGACATTGTCTAAAAAAAATAACTTGTTACCTCAAGGAAAAAAAAATAATGTTATTCATTGCCAGTTTTAGAATTTCAACTTTAAAGTACAAATTAGAATATTGGAAAACTCCACCACTGTCAGCTTCATAGCTTCCCAATCCTTACAGACTTTTCTGATGAGTGTAGTTGTGATATCAACAATAGTGATTTTCTGAAAATGAAATAGGTCAATATTTTGAAGATGTTGACAAATACTCCTTAACAATCATTAGTCATGGGCCTACATGCTTCAGTTTGGCAGGATTTACACTGGGTCAGTTTATCGAGAATCCCTTGATATCTGATTGCCCTCAGTATCTGATCAGGTGCCTTATCCCCCACCTTTGAGGCATAAGTCCTTGATCTAACTCCCGCAAAAGTCCTGTTAAGTTGGTTAAGGAATAATCTCCCTACCTTTGATGTATGCTTTTAGTAATTTTTCATCCACTGACCCCCCTTACTCTGCTTAATAGCTATAAATCCACAGCTGTCTGTGCTGTATTCAGAATTGAGCCTGATTTCTCCCCCCATTATAATAATCTTGAAACCTGTTTCTATAATACTGATTAAATTCTTCCTTACCATTTTAATAAGTCTCAAAATATTTTTGCTTTAACAATATATTTAACAGAGTAAAACCAATATCCTTTAAGAGATCAATGCATGATGTTAAAAAAATTATGTGTGGATAAAAGATCTATTCAAAATACAAGAGAGATCAAGAGATATTAATGAAATAGAGCATTGATAGAATTTCAGTGCACTGATATGATTTCAAATTCCACATTGCAATTAACATTTTAGAAACAACCATTTGTCAGGTTTTGTTGTAGTACCTAAAATGATTACCCACAATTATCTCTGAATGGGATATTAAAATATTCTTTTCCCTTGCCCAGCTACTTATGTTTATGTGGCCAGATTTTCTTCATTTACTTCAACCAACACAACATATTGAAACAAACTGAAGGCAGAAATAGATACGAGTCCAACAGAGATTAAAAAGATATAAAACAACAACACTCTTCTCACTAGTTGTTTGCTTTAGAATATAGTTTTATTTTTCATATAACTATGTTATTAATGTTAACATGTAATTGGTTTACATGAATTAGGAAATAAATAATTCCATTTCTTTTCAGGTTTAATTTCTAAATTGGTAATTATCAATAGATATAACTCACATAAACAAAAGTTTTTTAGGGTCCTCAATAATTTTTAGGAGTCTAAAGGGGTCTTGTGAACAAAACACTTAGGAACAGCTTATTTAAATTTTTTTTTTTTAGATTTTATTTATTTATTTGACAGAGAGAGACACATAGTGAGAGAGGGAACACAAGCAGGGGGAGTGGGAGAGGGAGAAGCAGGCATCCTGCGGAGCAGAGAGCCTGATGCGGGGCTCAATCCCAGGACCCTGGGATCATGACCTGAGCCAAAGGCAGACACTTAACGACTGAGCCACCCAGGTGCCCCAGCTTATTTAAATTTAGCAGGGATTCAGTACTTTGTAATAGTGATCGAAGAGATGGGTGAAAATAACAGATAAATCAGGTCATTGATACTATGTTGAAACTGGTGACACTAAGTAAATATATTCATGGGTGTGACATTCCTAGAAACAATGAAAAATATCAGTCTATCCAAAGGAAGAGGCAGAGGGGTGACACATGCCAGGAAAAGTAGACCTGGTTTGGAGAAATCTAATCACCAAATCAAATTGGATTCACTGGATCTTATTATACTATCCCCAAAAATAAAAGTGTTATTGTTTTTCAAATGGAAAATAATAAAGTTAATTTCAATTTCACTTAATACTGAAGTGAATTTATGATTCCCAGTAAATATACTAATTACTAGAATTATGCTTCAAGAAGTTGCTTTAATTGGGTTAGTAAAATGTACTGTTACCATTTATAGAACTTTTTAAGAAACTTCAGTAATAGCAAACTTAAATCACATTCTGTCTCTTCACATAAAAACTTACACTGTGCCTTTTCCAAAAATGGAATACTATATGAACTCTCACAGATTTCTGTGATTTTATATGCATAGTAAGCCACCTAGAACCCTGAATGTCTACATTTATAAAGAAAAAGAAATCATCTCTCTGGGTTCAGGTTTCAGAAAGGATTCTAAGGAACCTAAGGATTCTAAAGCATAAAAAATATGATAATTTTGAAGCATAAGGAAGACATGGTCATCAATCTAGGATAATTACAAGTTGACTTTTGGTGAGCATTATTGTTTCCTGAAATACATTTTAGTGCAACTTTTCATAAGACTGATTTTCTCAGCTTCTTTAGTTCTGTATTGGATTCCATGGTGCAAAACCAGCTTTAGGAGTATAGGCAGAGTTGGTGCAACTAAAGAGTACCACCTAAAATACCTTCTTTGATGGTCTATCTTAGTATATTTTTTTTTTCAAAATTAGAGATTATTTCCAATAGGTATTAGGACATTCAACACTCAGCACTTGTCTGTTGAAATTTATGTATATATAAATTATAATTGTAAATTATAAAAATATTTTCAAGTATTTGTCTATACTCTTGAGATAGATGCCAAGTAAATGGAACATGTGGTTGGGAGCTTACTGAGGCAAGCTGAAAGGGATATGAGAAAGTCTGTGATGTTCAGGACATGTGCCTCTGTCTAGTGTGAGGTTGAGGGATTTCCAGTTTTATTCACTCTGGCCTGATTTGGTCTAGTTTAAACAGAAGATACAAAGTTGGTGAAGTTACACTGAAATTAGTCATCAAATATCCCTGTACTTAATTTACAAAAGCAAAAACTAGTAATATCTGAAATGTTAAAATAGGGAAATAAGTACAGTAGAACTCTATGGTGGAAGAGCATGTACCCATTAAAAATGATGCTTGCAAAATATTTTAATATCATTAGAATAAATTTATATAATAACATTAAATGAAAGAGTAGGAGGGCAACTGAGTGGCTCAGTCAGTTAAACATCCAACTCTTGATTTCAGCTCAGGTCATGATCTCATGGTCAGATCAAGCCCTGCATCAGGCTCCAAGCTGGGCATGGGGCCTGCTTGAGATTCTCTCTCTCTCTCCCTCTCCCTTTGCTCCTCCCCTCTTCCCCACCCCACCTCCTTCTTGTGTTCTCTCAAAAAAAAAAAAAGGAGTAAGAAGAAAAAGTGCACAAATGAAAATACAAAATTTTTATAAACTATTGAGTATACAGAGTCAATTGATACACATCTGAAACATGAATATTGATATATCATTGAGGGACTTTTGGTTATAAGTATCAAAAAACTGTTCTATTGAAAATAAAAATGAATGTATTAAAGAAATCTGGGTAGCACATCAAATCTAAGAAAGTATAGAGAAATATAACCAGTATTAAGGAACAGGGAAGAGGAATTATGGATAAATTCTTCATGGATTATCCTAAGTGTTTCTTTTCCAAACATTTTCTCTTCTTAAGATTCAATTCCCTGTAGGGAGATCATGAGTGAATTCGTATGGGTCATGCACCCACTTCTTAAAGAAGAGGTAACCTGATTCACAGCCCTACCAGGAAAACATGGAATAAGGAAATGGGCAGTGGGTTAAGAAAAGAAACATTTGTCTGCTACAGAAGAGAGAAATTAATGTGTGTAGGTTAAAATCACATGTCCTACAAATACATATCCGATGACTCTAATAACAGTTACTATTTGTTGAGTGTTCAACACTTACTTTGGTTTCACTGCTTTACATGGATGCTCTCATATTAATTTCTCAACATTTAACGGTAGGTTTTATTACTAACCCCAGTTTACAAAGGTGGAAACTAATGCTTAGAAAGGTTAAATTGCCTAATGTCATACAATGATAATATGGTAGATCTGGAATTTGATCTGTGGCTGGCTAACTACAAAGCCCATGAATTTGACTGCCAGAATACATTGTAGGTGACAAACATTTTTATCATCACTTCAGTTTTATTATTTCTCTCAGTGCCACTAGACTAAAGCAAACAATGGACTAAATATTAGGGCTTAAGCAATGGGTTTATTTCTAAATATAGTTAAAGATAATTCAACAAAGGTATTTTTAAAATATCCGCTCTAAAATATTTGAATTTTAGCTTTGAAACAGCGTATCAAGCATATTTCAGTTGTTTTATTTGGATAAAAGGGTAGTTTCATACCAAAGGACATTTCAATTAGTCATGAAGAACAACCACAGAATGCGGGTAATGAATGGGTGTTCCTGAAAAGTTAATTTCTTCAAAACCAGTGGAATTGTCAGAGCTCTGATTAGAGTAAGAAATACTTTTCACTCCATCTTTTTCATTCCAGGAGTCTTAGGCAGGCAGCATGCCCTAGACATTTTATTCCTTATATCCCAGATTGGTTTCTCAGTTTTCATACTAGCTTTGTTTAGTTTAAGCAACTGGAAATCTCAAAATTTGCCCCAGTTCAAATGTTGAAACTCACTTCAAACATCTCCAGCATTCATTCCTGAAATATCAAATATTAGCTAAGGATTGTCTTGTGAGCTTTTTTTTTAAATTAAGGTATAATTGACATATAACATTATGTTAGCTTCAGGTGTTTGAGTCTTTGAATGTGTTGTTGAATTTGGTGTGCTAATATTGTTTTGAAGATTTTGGCATTTATGTTCATCAGGGACATTGGCCTGTAGTTTTCTTTTCCTATGGCATCCTTGTCTTTTTTTGGTGTCTGGGTAATTCTGGCCTCATAAAATGAGTTTGGAAATGTTTCCTCTTCTTCTATTTTTTTTTTTTGTCTTGGAAGAGTTAGAGAAGGATTGTTATGAATCCTTTGAATGTGTAGTAGAATTAACCAGTGAAGCTTCCTAGTCCTGGGCTTTTGTGTTTTGGTAGGTTTTTGGTTACTGATAAAATATCTTTACTAGTAATAGATCTGTTCAGTTTTTCTAGGGTTTTTTGATCTTTCATTCTTGGTAGGTTGTACATTTTTAGGAATTCATCCATGTTTCCTAAGTAGTCCAATTGGTATAGAGTTGTTCACAGTAGTCTCTTATAGTTCTTTGTATTTCTGTACAGAAATACAGTTGTAATGTCTCTTGTTTCATATGAGTTTATATATTTGAGTCCTACATTTATTCTTGGTAAGTCTGCCTAAAGGTTTGGTTTCTTTTCCAGGAACCAGCTCCTAGTTTCACTGATCATTTTTTCTATTGTCTCTTTAGTCTCTATTTCCACTCTGATCTTTATTTCCTTCCTTCTGTTAACTTTAGGCTGTGTTTGTCCTTTTTTTTTTTTTTCTATTTCCTTGAGGTGTTGTTTGAGACACTTAAAAAAAAAAAGACACCTGTTTCTTGATGTAGGCATTTATTGCTTAGAACTTTCCTCTTAGAAGTGCTTTTGCTACATCCCATAAGTTTATGTTGTATTTATATTTTTGTCTCAAAAGATTTTTTTTGTGATTTCTTTTTTGACTGTTTTTTTTTTTATTCTTATGTTAATCCCCATACATTACATCATTAGTTTTAGATGAAGTGTTCCATGATTCATTGTTTGTGCATAACACCCAGTGCTCCATGCAGAACGTGCCCTCCTCAATACCCACCACCAGGCTAACCCATCCCCCCACCCCCCTCCCCTCTAGAATCCTGTTTGTTTTTCAGAGTCCATCGTCTCTCATGGTTCGTCTACCCCTCCGATTTCCCCCGCTTCATTCTTCCCCTCCTGCTACCTTCTTTTTTTTGACTGTTTTTTGATAGCATTTTGTTTAATCTTCACATATTTGTGAATTTTCCAGTTTTCTTGTAACTGATTTCTTTTTTTTTAAGATCATTTATTTATTTATTTATTTATTTGACACAGAGAGGAGAGAGAGTGTACGCACAGCAGGGGGAGGAGCAGAGGGAGAGGGAGAAGCAGGCTCCCCACTAAGCAGGGAGCCCAACACGGGGCTCAATCCCAGGACCCTGGGATCATGACCTGAGCTGAAGGCAGATGCTTAACTGACTGAGCCACCCAGGTGCCCCTTGTAAAACTGATTTCTAATTTCATACCATTGTAGTTGGAAATGGTGCTTGGTATGATTTCAGACAAGATTGGGTACATTCAAGGTGGTATGGCTTGTAGACTTGGTATTTCAGTCTTTCAATTTGTTAAGGCTTGTGTTGGCCTAACATATTATCTATCCTGGAGAATGTTTCAGGTACACTTGAGAGGGATGTGTATTTATTTGACAGAGAGAGAGATAGCGAGAGCAGGAACACAAGCAGGGGGAGTGGGAGAGGGAGAAGCAGGCTTCCCGCCGAGCAGGGAGCCCGAAGTGGGGCTCGATCCCAGGACCCTGGGATCATGACCTGAGCCAAAGGCAGACACTTAACGACTGAGCCACCCAGGCGCCCCAACCCCATTGGTTTTCAAAGGTAGATGTTTAGAGGACTCATTTCTCAGGTCTTAGAAGTTGGGGTGCCCACTGTGGCATTGAAACCCTTCTCTTCACAGGAAGAAGCTCTGGATTTTGAGTTCCCTCCTGATTGTGGGTCATAGAGCTGGGAGGAGGTCTATGGTGAGATCGTGTCCCCAGCTTCCTACCCACTTCACTGTGTGTGTATTTGGTTTTTTGCTTTCATTTTTGCTTTTTATTTGCTTGTTTACTCTGTGTTTTTAGTTTTTTTTCAGAGGAAGTTTTTCCATTGTAGTTGTAGATTCAGTATGTCTGTGGGAAAAGGTGAATTCAGGATCTTTCTACATTGCCATCTTGAATCCTTTGTGAGCATCTTTAAAATGCAAATCCTGGTCCCCAGCTTTAAAGATCTGATTCCTTAGATCCTGGGCAAGGCTCAGATAGACGTATTTTACCAAGTGACCCGGATGATTCAGATGGTCTCTGGAGTCCATTATAAACAGCACCAGGTTTTATGGTAGTCTAAATGCATACTGGGAAACATTCTCTCCATTTCCTGGATGGGGAGGTTGGACAGATAATTACCCAGGAAGGAAAGAAGGTAGTGAGGCCAAATCTCCTTTTAAATATGATAGTAACATAATAATAGACCCCATAGCAAGTATAATAATGTCATTTGCTGGTGGAAGAAGCCTTATCTATGGAATGCTTTTAGCAAGATGTACCAAATCTGTTTAGGGCTACTTATGGTACAAACCTAGAATACTATGGATTGATGGAACATGGCTCCCTAGAAAACATCACATAAGCTATGTAACTATATGGGAGTATAAAATTGAAATTGTGACTACAAAACAGCTCCTTTTCATGTAAATAATGTAGCCACACACATTACTTAATGACCTCGTATGTGATCTGAATGCATCCTGAGTCAGCAAGAGAAGTCTGCAGAGCTGTGTTGATGATCTTGCACTTCTCTCTTTATTGCATGTACATCATGATTAATTGTATTTTTTTATTTAAATTCCAGTTAGTTAACATATAGTATAATATTAGTTTCAGGTGTACAACTTAGTGATTCATCACTTCCATACAACACCCTGTGCTCATCACAAGTGCATGCCTTAATCCTCATCACCTACTTAACACATCTCTCCCCCACTATTATATTTTTTAAATTATTAGTAAAGCTTGATGGAAAATAAAATCTGTTATTTGTGTATGTCTGACACCAGGTTCCTTTGTGCAATCTTATATACAAAATACTCCATGATTTTGGTCCTGCCTCCATCATCTTTCCCAAAACGTGTCCTCTATTCACCATCCATATCAATAAACAACATGGAGTTAGGCAAATGCACCCCACTGCCTCATTCCTAAATGCCTTCTTTTGGTCTCTTTTCATGGTGTTCATTTTGCCTAAAATTGTTCCCTTGTCTACACTTAATCTCACGAGACTCAGCTCAAGTACCACCTCTCTAAGAATCTGTGAGAACTGATCACTTCCTCCTTTGTGTTCACCATGATACTAAATCCTGATAGACTTCCTTCATGAGCCCTCTACCACTGTACTATATTGCTTTGTTGTAATATCTGTTTCAAATCTGGCTTTGTATTCACAGTAAGTATAAAAACCTGTTTTTATTATCAAATAATAGCTAGACATTTACCCACTGCAGGTTTTTCTATCACTAAACCTCATCCCATCCTGAAGTCCTAGTACAAACTCAGGGCTTTGCTATTATTTGTAATTTTTTGAATTTTTATGTTATGTTAAAATGAGGTACATTCTTGTGGTCCTCCTACTAGAGTAGGCAGAGCTGTGTCTTATCCAACTTTCTATCCCTAGTGCCTTGCACACAGAAGGGACTGTGCCAGTGTGAGAGGAAGGGAGGGTTAGGAAAGAAGGAGAGCCTGTTCTTCCCTTGGACTTGATCCAGGACTCTGGCATCCCTGTGGGACCAAAGGGAAGGAGAATTCCATCAATCCCTGCTGAAGAGCCAGCCCTGCAGCTACATAGAACTAAACAATCTAATGGGGCACATGAGTGGCTCAGTCAATTAAGCGTCTGACTCTTGTTTTGGCTCAGGTTATGATCTCAGGGTGATGACATTGAGCCCTGCATTGGGCTCCATGCTTAGTGGGGAGTCTGCTTGTGGTTGGAGAAGAAATGGGAAGTGAATAGTGGCAGGGGCAAGCATAAGGAGCACTACCAGAATACAAGATGAATGAACTTCAAACTAGAGAAATCCAAGCACGTAATCTTTTACTGCTACACAGTTGTGAATATAATTAATGAACTCCCAGAAGAAATACACACAGGATTATGGCTGTTGCTGTCAGCTGTGGTTTGAGCAAATTCAATACTAAACTTCATGCATTAAAAAAAAATTTTATACTGCACAGAAAGGATGCTGGGCCTTTTGCAGTAGACAGACAAGGTCTCTGTGAAGGCATCAGACATCCATGTCACACTTGGAAAAACACATTAGTAGTTTCTCTGGCAGGAAAAAATGAAACCAGAAAGCAACAATTAAATCTTCTACACTGAAAGAGTGTGATATTGTAATTTATAGTAAGAAATATACATTTGTTCTTCATTTGCATTTGTGGCACAAAGCTATGAAAAACCTGGGAACTTCCTGGGGTGCCTGGGTGGCTCAGTCAGTTGGGTGTCCAACTTTTGGTTTGGGTTCAGGTCCTGGTTTTGGGGTTGTGAGATCAAGCCCCCCATCAGGCTCCATGCTCAGCACAGAGTCTGTTTGAAATTCTCTCTCCCCCTCTGCCCCTCCCCTGCTCATGCACACACACTCTCTCTCCAATAAATAAATAAAATCTTAAAACAAAACAAAACAAAAACCTTGGAACTTCCTAAATGAAAAGAGCCCTAAATGTGTCTTTTGTTATGTCAGGTGCTTTTTGGAAAGCACCTAAGGATGGGGGCTGGTTGTCAGGGGAACCAACCATGATTGAAGGTTGGAACTTTTAGTCCTACCCCATAATTTCCAGGGAGGGGAGAGGGCTAGATGTTGAATCAATCACCAATGGCCAATGACTCAATCAATCATGTCTAAGTAATGAAGATTCTATAAATACGCAAAAGGAAGGGGTTTAGAGAACTGCTAGTTGGTAAACGAAAATGCTTCCATATGCCAGTGTGCTGGGCCCCCAACTCCACAAAGACAGAAGTTTTGTTGGAAACCTCTTCTTATATAACTTTTTCTCTAGCTGTTGATTCTTACCCTTTGATATCCTTTGTAATAAACTAGTATTCTAATGAAGAAATAGGTTTCCTGAGTTTAGTAAGCTATTCTTGCAAATTAACCAAACCAGAGGAGGAGGATGTGGAAAGCTCTGCTCTACAGGCCAGTTGGTCAGAAGTACAGGTGACAATCTGGACTTGTGAGTAGCATCTGAAGTGGGGACAGGCTTGCAGGACTGTGATTTTCACCTGTGGAATCCAATGCTATTTCTGGGTGGATGGTATCACATTTGAGTTGAATCATAGGACACCCAGCTAATGTCTGAGAATTGACTGGTGGTGTGGGGGAAAACCCCATGCATCGGAATTGGGTGCAGAATCTTACAAAACATTAATTGAACCGAGGCCATTCTAGATGGAGAACACCTGGGCATGAATTAATAAATGCATGTCTCCACCCTCTTCAGAACTTTAGTTAAAACACCAGAGTTCTTTAGGACTTTTCATCTTTCCCACCCTATACATCTGAGAGCACACATTTCTTAGGTGGTCCCTTACAGAGTTCAGAGAGTAAAATGCAAGTTACTTCCCTGATGTGAAGAGATAGATTATTGTGAGCAAAAAAGGAAAGAAACACACAACTTTGTTCTCCCTGTCACACTCCACTCTGGCTGTGTTTGCACAGCGCTTCTGCAGGAGGTTTGCTAACATCACACTTTGACATCTGTCTCCCCCCAACAAGTCCTGCATTAGCCAGCAGCTGCAACCTAAATGACAAAAATCCAAAGCTGCTGTCAGCCCATTCTCCACTGATTAACTTCCCTTTCTGCTCTTAACACGAGCCCACCTTGCCTCTCCACAAACACTTCTGCACTGCTCTGTTTCCAGATCCTGCTCTGTCTGACAGTCTAGTCCCTCAGGTGGGCCATGGCCTGCCCAAGCCAGCCCCACCTGCTGCACTCACTGCCCAGCCACCTGCCCCACACCAGACTCCTTGCCACCCTGGCCTCCACCAGCCGCTGCTCCTCAAGCCCCAACAGCTGCTTCTTGCTCCGCCCTTAGATTTCAGCATAACTATCCTTGCCTTGTGCTATTACTCACCTGGTAACATTCACATCCTATTTGGCTTTCCGACCACCTGAACAGTTAATGTTTGACTGCTTAGAGCTCACGGAGAGGGTGGGAATTTATTCAGTGAATTGAAATACTGGGAAAATTTGAGAGAAATTCCAATTGAATTCAATTCAGAGAAAATTGTGATTCCTGGAATAAATGCCATCCAAATGCCAACCCTTCTTTTCTGAAGACTACAGTAGTTAGAGTACAGCTAGTTATAATTCCACACTGGGACATGATCATTTTTCAAGGTTTACGCCAGAGTAGCAGAATCATCAACACATAATGGATGTCTAATATGCACAGGACACCACCCATCTGGGAAACCGAAACAGAAGGAGGCTAGAGATGCTACCGCATGTCCATGAGTCCATTAACATGACAGTAAAGGAGATAATTCATGTAAAGAGTTTAATTTAGCATGAAGCCTGAACATGGAAACCATTCAATAATAGCTATTGTTAGTATTTTTTCATTATCAAGACCATTGGAATAGTAAATTAAAAAAAATGCCCCCTACAAAGACTATGGGCTGGAAGAAAGGATATAGAGATGGATATACACTGAGCAGTAAAAGATGAAAAAGTCTTGGGGCGCCTGGGTGGCTCAGTTGTTAAGCGTCTGCCTTCAGCTCAGTTCGTGATCCCAGGGTTCTGGGATCAAGCCCCACATGGGGCTCCCTGCTCCGTGGGAAGCCTGCTTCTCCCTCTCCCACTCCCCCTGCTTGTGTTCCCTCTCTCGCTGTATCTCTCTCTGTCAAATAAATAAATAAAGTCTTTAAAAAAAAGAAGAAAAAGTCTTGATAAAACTTTTCAGTGTTAGCCAAGGTATGATCACACTGGCTAGGAGAGGGAGTTTTGAATAGGGAGAACTCTGCAGTGTTGGTTAGGGTATTAGTTTGCTAGAGGAGTATGCAAGGAAATCACAAGTCCAAAATCAAGGTGTCAGAAGGGCTGATTCCTTCTGAGGCTGGGAGAAAGATCTGTTCCAGGCTTCTCTCCTGGGCTGGTGGATGGCTCTCTTCTTGTGTCTATTTACATCTCTTACCTCTGTATGTCTCTGCATTCCAATTTCCCCTCTTTGAACAAGGACATCAGTCATACTGGTATGAGGGCCTATACTACTCCAGTATGACTTCATCTTATTGCATTAGCAATGGCTCTATTTCTAAATAAGGTCATAGCAATTATAATATATATTTTTTAAACTGAGAAATAGCCAGTAATAGGTATACAGTTATGCCATTCTCAGTACATGCATTGCAGTGAAATCTTAACAACCCTTAAAAAGAATGTGTTTGAATATTTAAGACATTAGAAATAGTCATAATATATTGTTAACTTAAAGAACCAGATATATTTATTAGATTATGTGAACTGACTGCAACAATTTCTATGTAAAGTAAGGCAATATATTAAACTGTATTATAGCTGGGAAATGGAATTATGAGAATTAAGAGAATTCCTTAACATCTATTTTTGTATTTCACAAGAATTCTACAAGGCTGTTACATTTAAATTGTTTTTATAAAAAGGTATTTTAAGGTATGTTTTTAAACCATTTTGAATCATTCTCTAGTTTGTCTCACCTGTATTTCTGCTTACAAACACCTTCATACCTTATGCAATTCTATAAAGCAGATGCTTATTTTGATAAATGTCAATTTATTTTAAATTTTGAGACAAATTACAGATGTACTTTGTTTTTCCTTGTCTCACTACATACAAGCCACATTGCTATGTAATTATAGTCACAGTCTTATCTGATAAAAACAGAATTAACTATTATTGATATGTTTATTCAATTAACATTTTGTTGACTATACTTTCTCAGTGCCAGACCCAGTGCGAGCCTCCTCAGGGTGCAGAAATAAAAGATTAGTGCTGTCAAGACTTAGCAGCATGAAAGGTGATGGAAAAATATATTTAATGAAAACTTAAATGTGAATTCCTTTTGGTGAGGGCTTATCCACATAGATTTTCGTCTACCCTGGTCTGGCCAGTTATTTTTCTCCTATTGAGGAAAGCTGTCTACTATGCGTTTAGGTTTCCATCTGTGATATGCTAGAAGTGCGTTAAGACCTAGCTGTAAATTATTGGCATTTTCACTCTGTTTTAGTTTGACAACTTGAGTGGAATAAATAGTTAAAATGGTCCATTGGTTTTCTGTAGATGGAGGTAATAATTTCACACAGACTGAAGGTAATGGTGATAGTGAGAAAAATTATCTTTTTTTGTCTGTTCTATTGGGATAGATGGGTAGCGTTTAAGCCTTAATAGAACTCATGTAATTTCTCTCTATTGTCTGCCCAGATGGACAGTATCATAAACAGGTGAACTATGAGTCAACACCAGACTCGTTTTCCTGTAGAACACTTGAGACTGTTGTAGTTCAAAAACCCAGGATAAGGATATCTTGTGTATGTACAAACATTTTCCTGGTGATTAATCCCACATCATTTGGACAAATAGATTCAATTTGCCCCTAAGAAATGAACTACAAATTTTTAGCAACCTATAAATTTCTTTGTCAAACAACTGATTTGGCTCTCTCTGAAGAAGAGAAAAATATGCCTCCTGCAGGTGACTTTTCATGTATAAAGATTCCCTCTTCTTTCAAAGAAAAACTGGAGTAGTGCCAGAAGTGATTATATAAGTACATGATTTGTCAGTAAGGGGACATCAGTGTGAATAACTGGTTCCCAGGGCTTTGCCTGCATAACCACACACGATGTACACATAAGCAGTTCATACTTGTGTGATGATCTAGACAGCGGTTCTCAAGTAGAGGCTATTTGGCAACGTCTGGAGAAATTGTGGTTGTCATACTGGGGGGCTGCTATTGGTATCTACTGGGGAGAAAACATGCTGCCAAATATCCTACAATGCATGAGAGAGCCCTCCTCCAGAAAGAAACTACCCTGCCCCAAATATCAATGATGCTAAAGTTGAGAAACCCTGATTTAGATATTTTATTTATACCAAACCAATGTTTCCTGCCCCCTCCCCCAACCAGGAGTCAAATGTCATATTAAGGACACTAGCTGAACACCTGGACAGTTGGATGAGTCTTTAAAATTTTACCTGAAGAGGTAGACATCATGAATCACACTCACAGGAGTTGCAAAGTTAAGTTCTACTTTAGAAATTCATAATCGTGGTGTAACAATACAGCACAATGACCCACTGAGTCACATTTGATTTTGAAATCATGCTAAAAGGTCAAGTTAAAAATTTACAGATGACTTTTAAAATACGAACTAGAGAAGAGTCAAAGTTAATGTCTCTCATAGTCACTTGCGATATGCTTTTTTGGTGGTGTAGGTGGTGTTCAGATGGGATACCTGTAACCATGCATGGCCCTGGCCATTGTCGTGGGTGTGTGAGCATTAGTATAGCAGTAGTCACACAGGCTGAGAATGTACTGAGAGCTGCCGGTCTCTAACATACAGATCAGCATCTAGAAAACTCTTTATTCTTCTTGTTTTAACTCTGACGCTTGTGATGGCTGAGAAGTGTCTTTAGAAATTCCTTTAACGATTTATGTTGCCCAAACAATTCGACTCCCAACACCAGAAGGCTTAGAGGTGTTTTTGAATATTAATCTTTCCTAGGGATTTCCTGCTCATGCCACATTAGATAATGTGGTAAATGGATTTGAAAAGAATAAATCAAGAACACATTAGCACTAATGCTTTCTATTTCCAGAAATATTTCCCTGGCTAATTGTTAGATAACCCATCGTAAGCAAGTTATCAATTAATTGCTGAAAAATGAATGCAGTGTGTCTTTTGGTTTGGTCTTTAATTGGCTACAACTTTTCTTTCTCATTAAATGGTAATTTAATTGTTTAAGTAAACAAGGCCATTACAACAGTAGTCAATTCTTTGGAAAAATTGTTTAATGGTATACAAATTTCACTTATAATTATGAATCAATTTTTCTATAATAAACAGATCTCAGAGTTGGAGTTGTTTTAAACTAATGGAAGTTGAATAGTCCATCTCCAAGGAAGTAATGTACCTAGAACTCTTAACTTTTTGAGAATGGTAAGTTATTTATTATACATGTGTATATTTTTATATGATGTGTAATGTAATTTATTTAGAAAATGAGTGGACTTTTACAATTTTTTTTAAGCTCTAAATTAAAAAGTGACATGTTTGATAGAAACTTAAAAAATATGTCTGTCCTTACTTTTGAAAGAGAATCCCAAACAAAGTTTAATATTTTCTTATTATTTTAACCCACCATAATGAATAGTCATTTCTTTTGGAGTATCCTTGGGATGTTTCTCCAAGTCACAATGATTTAAAGGAGACTTTAAAATTTTCATTAAACCTAAAATATCAGATGTCTTTGTTCCTAACATGACCCCTTATCAATAACAGTACTTTCCCATCATGGATTATTAGTAAATTTTATTTTTTTCTTACAAGAAGATTATTAGTAAATTTTAAAATGTTATTGGCTTGGGGCACCTGGGTGGCTCAGTCATTTAAACATCTGACTCTTGATTTCTGCTCAGGTCATGATCTCAGGGTTGTGAGGTCGAGCCCCTGCTTAAGATTCTCTCTCCCTTTGCCCCTTCCCAACCCATCCCACCCCCAATCACGTGCACCCTCTCTCTTTCTAAAAAATAATTAAAAATCTTATTGGCTTTATTCAAAGATTCACAAATCAAGCAGCATCCAATCTAGCAGATGGAAAGGAGTCCTGAGGAACTGTCCAAATTGAGTTTTATAGGCAGATGGGAGCAGGAATAGGAAGTTACACTAGGAAAAAAAGCCAGTTGGTTATTATAAGCTTACTTTCCTTTAGGGGATGGCCAGAATCTATTGGACAGGTCACCTAACTAGTGCTGATCAGGCAGGTCCTAATTGATTGGTTTAAGATTGCATTTCTGGAAGAGCCAAAACTGTAAGTCTTCATATGGTGACATGAGGCTTAGCATAAGTGACTCCATTTTGGGCCTGCTGTCTTTGTTGTTGTTTTTTTTTTTAAGACTTTATTTATTTGAGAGAGAGAGAACAGGAGTGGGGGGGGAGGGGCAGAGGGAGAGGGAGAAGCAGACTCCCCACTGAGCAGGGAGCCTGACTCAGGGCTAGATCCCAGGACCATAAGATTATGACCTGAGCTGAAGGCAGACACTTAACTAACTGAGACACCCAGCTGCCCCTTGGGCCTGTTGTCTTAACAATCTGTCCCATACTTTCGATCAGACTCTCAGAATGAGATCAAAATGTAAGGCACCACTGTGGAGTTCTTGGAGATTTTTGCTGAATCTCTTTGTGGTATTCAAGTTATGATATTTGGTTCACATTCTTTAAGTTGGTCATTTTCTTCATTCCCTTCCTAATATTCTAGTCTTAGAGAGATCTTTTGGTTGGTGATTAAGGCTGTGAACATGCATTTAAAGCTTTTGAGAGAATACAACATACTCGTGAAGCTACTATGATTATTATAGGTAGGGTAATTCCCAATGTCTGGAGTGTCCTTCAAAGCCATGGTCCCCAAGACCCAAAACAATCAGAATCAAGTAAGTCAAAGAAAGCCCTCATTGAAGGACTCACTTTTTTAATCCAACTGGCTTATTCAGTAGTCTTTATGTAGCTGAGTCTCAACTTCCCCAAAAATATCAGTCCAAGTGCAGCGAGTGGTGTTGGCCATAGCACAAACACCTCCTTACTCAACTGAAAAAATAATAATCAAGGGCTACCTTAGTATCCAGAACAATTTTGGCCAGAGAATCTAGGGATTTTGTTGTTGTTGGGCAGCTATTGCTTTAGTAGCAGATTCTGTAATATCTTCAAGAGTTTACCAGAGGTTCCTGGTCATAGCCTCATTGGTACTTACTCCTAGCCAGGAAGTAGCAATCTGCCAAAAATAGCTAATACTGAGTCATGAATGCATCCTGATATTTCCCATTTGTGTCTGTGGCTTAGGGCTGGAAAAGTGACAGCCATGGAGATCTGTAAAATTTAAGCATCTATAGATCACAGGCAGTTTTATTCTGGTTAACCTTGCATTGTGTCCCTTTCTTTGGACAGAGCCTGGATACAAGGTTTCCTGGGTTTAAGGTTGTTACACAAAGACAGGGAAATGGACCCCCAGGGTCAGGGAGTCTGACATAAAGGCGAGGGGGCTGAGTTTGTTCCAGAGAAGCTGAGGCATTGGAAATCAGGGAAAATTTGTCACAGGTAAAGCTATAGGATTACCAGCATAGTGGCAAACCTACCAGTTATTTTGGGTTGGGTTATCCCCCTTGCAATGGCCAGTTACATATATTTTTAAAGATTTTATTTATCTGAGAGAGAGAGAGCACAAGCAGGGGAAGCTGCAGATGGAGAAGCAGGTTCCCCATTGAGCAGAGAGCCCGACATGGGGGCTCGATCCCAGCACCCTGGGATCACGACCTAGGCCGAAGGCAGACACTTAACTGACTGAGCCACCCAGGCACCCTTGGCCAGATATATTTGAATAATAGCATTATCTTTCCAGGACAGAGCAAGGCAAAAGGTAGACAAAATAATCATAAAGACCTTCATAGTGTAAAAATTAGGAAGAGGATGATCAGAGGGTAGGATAGAAAGATACATTATTGGTCAGACTTCTCGAGGAAGCAGTGTATCTTGACATTGGCTACTTCTCTTCTTAGCCCACATGATTTGGAAGTCTCCATCTTTACACAGGATCAGATGTCAGGTGGAGACTTCATCAGTTGTGAATTATGCACTTGAGGCTTGACACCTTGTAATTCGGCAGTGGTGTCAGTGGTCAACAGTACTTGGTAGGATCCCTTCCATGAATCCAACTTTTGCAAAAGTATCAGAATAAAATGTTACAGAAATGCCCCCCCCCGCAAAAAAAACCTTAAAACTGCTCATGGTTACAGATCTGATGGGGGTTCATTATAATGGAACTGACAAAATTTTATTTATCACAGAAATAACCAAATTTCCTTAAGATAATAACTGAATTATGACTGACAACATTATACTAGGACAATATCAGATTTCTAGGAATTTCATTTAATTTCTAAAACACTTATATTAACAAAATGCATCCATATAACCTAAGAAGATTTAGCATTACTTTTTATTGGTGATGTTTCCCACATAATTTAACATATGGAATAAACCAGTTAGTTTAACATCTTCCAAGTGGAAGACAAATCCTTTGAGATTTTGAAGCACTCAGAAATCAGAAAGTTAGTTTGAGATCACAAAGGCTCTATTTAGAAATCGATTTTGGGAAAATGTCAAAAGTTTGAATAATAGGATCACAAATTATAATGAAATAATATTTCACCAAAGTAACAATAGAAGATGTTAAAGGCAAATACAAAAATACAAAATATAATTATAAACAAAACTTAGCTCTTTTAATCTTGAGAAGACTGGGGTTTTTTAAGTAATCAAAGACCTGAAAAAGACTACTGTGCTTCACATTAATTATTTTGGTTAGAAAATCTTTGCTGTCCAGGCAGATTACTTAAAGGTAAAGAAACTTTTATAATCTCTTACCAAAAGTAGATCAAAAGTCCAAGAAAATTCTGTTCTTTTAGTGGAGAGAAAACCAAGTTCTAATTTTTATCAGTGTACTTTTGATATTAAAACTTATTTTAAAAACTTAAATCATTCCAATCTTAGCTTGGCCATACACAAAATTCTTTTCCCAAGATTCCTTTTCCATAAATCTTCAACATTTTTATATCCATTCAGATTTCGCTGTTTTTTCTTATTCTGGAACAACCAAATATTTGTTTGCTTTTACTCTTACTATTTCTAAGTTTTAATTAAATTTATTGATAAGAATTCTTAACACTTAGAATCTTTAATTCCTAGTGAAAATTAAGAGGTAAGCAGTTGTGGACTATTAGACCAGGATTTCGTGGTTGGCAAATTTATAAATACATTTCATAATTTCTAGAAGTATATTCTCTATTATAGTAAATTTTTCAATGTGGTACAAAGCATGTTACTAATAGACCCAAATATTTTTGCCTCTTCTGTAAAAAGGAGACAGCAGTGGATAAACCTACATTCAGTAGTTAATGTTTGAGTATTTTATCTTATTTGGAAACAATTTAGATTTTCAATGACTATCCATCATTTGATATATCTCAGTATAATTTTACCTATTTTTAAGTAGACGTGCCATAAAGTGTAATTATTTATTGTTAAAAAGTTATTTATAAACTTTTACTTACATCTACTTACCTGTTCTTAACTATGTTTAGATTGCTTATGAAAATTTCATGAGACATTAAACACCTATCATCTCATCTTTCTTGCTGACAAATTCTGTAACAGACATGAGCTTATTTAACTTTTAGTAAACCTGGGATGAATAAAAGCCATATGCCCATATTATATCTAATACTGATAGCTCTAAAGACATGCCTGTTTTAATTAAAACAATACACTTAAATTAGCTTTTATTTACTACAGATTATCATAGATCCCATGGACTTTAAAAACATTTGGGTTAGTTTTTATATTTCTGAGAGTATACCTAATTTATTCAGCACTTGTTTTTAAATCAGTTAAATAGAGGTTCTTAAAAATTACTTTGGGTAATACTAACCAGAGGTAGAAAAAAAAATCACATCTGTAACATACATACGTAGACCTATATAAACATATGAACAGACATAAACCGATCTTACAGCTTTTGTTTTAAAATTTTATCCATAAGACTGATGAGGGAACAGAAAGCAAGTTGAGGACAAAACAGAAGCTGACACCCCACAAGTTCCCCTAAGGGATATACATGACATTCCTCATGCACTCCTGGTTGCCCTAAAGCTAAGGAAAGGAAAAACAAATAGTTAATTTATAGACATCACAATCCTGCAAGACAGGTGTCTCCCTCAGTTTACAAAAGTCTTGGCAATTTACATTTCTATCAAAGGCCTAGCTCCCAGAAAGAAATGTAGATACAATTAAAAGGCCTTATAACCTGCAGCCCATTGGGCAGAGTATAATGTTCTTCCAGGAAGCTCCCAACTATCTTCATGTTAATGACTTGCTGGAGGGAAAAACAACCTTAACTTGACAATAGCAAGGCCTCCAGTATCCGGTGGGTCTTCTTTAACATATGAAAATCCTTTTGAAACCTCCCTTTTCCTTACCTCCCTCAGCCCCATAGTATATAATCAACCACCTCTCACAACCCTGGTACAGCAGCTCTTTCTGACCATGGGTCCTGTCCCCGTGCTTTAATAAACCACCATTTTGTACCAAAGATGTCTCAAGAATTCTTTCTTGGTCATTGGCTCCAGACCTCACCCCACTGAACCTCACCTATATTCCAAAACCCCATCAAGACTGGTATGATGGGGGCGCCTGGGTGGCTCAGTCATTAGTGTCTGCCTTTGGCTCAGGTCATGGTCCCAGGTTCCTGGGATCGAGCCCCACATTGGGCTCCCTGCTCAGCGGGAAGCCTGCTTCTCCCTCTCCCACTCCCCCTGCTTGTGTTCTGTCTCTCTCTGTCAAATAAATAAAATCTTAAAAAAAAAAAAGGCTGATATGATAATGCAAAACTCACTAGTTTATACAAGAACAGTCAGATCCACATTGTGTTTCTGGCAGATGAAGTAAGTTAAGGTACATGCTAAAATGGTTTGAACTTTTCACTAACGTTTGTGGCAAAGAATTTTAAGATTTTCATAGGCCTAGTTTTCAATTAGCCTTTTTTTTCTTTCTGGTAAGAATGACCTTGTTTCCTAAAGAGGATAAAATACATGATTTTACATCACAAAAGATACAGAGAAAGAAGGCAAGTTACACCAAGAAGGACTTTTGTTCTCTAAATCCAGATCTTTTACAACATCTACAATCCTTTTGAGATGAATAGGAGAGGTTTAGGGATTAATAAAAAGGATAGGTGGCCTTTGACTTGCTTCTAGAGCTGCATTTCTGTTTTTGTAAACAATTTATAACACAAGGACAGTTGTTTTTAATTCCTCAAGAATTGGGTTGCAACCTGAATGAAATTAAGGGATTTGCCACCCATCCAACTACATTATCTTCACTTTGCTTCTTTATATCAGGGAGAAAATCTTCAATGAAGATGGAAATCAAAAGATTACTATGCTGTAGATTTAGAGCTGCTTCTCTTTGGACTGTTTTTCTTCCCCTGTGGGCGCACAGTTTTATATTAGCTTAGGGGGAAGGGCCTGAAAAAGAGCTATCAGGCTGTGAATATCAGCTCCCAGTTTGGCCAACTTCTGACCATAAGCCTATTTTAAAAAATCCTTTCAAATATTTTGTCAGGTTTCAGCTGGAACAAACAATAAATATTTCTAGCAGTATTGAATAACCTATGAATCCAACAGGTGTGCCCCGCCCCCCCCACTAAATAGCCAAAAGATAGCCACTTAGGCAAATTTCCTGAGAGTTGGCAAAAATCAGTAGGATCCTAACCTGCAAATGAAGTGCAACCCACATTTCTGTCCAACCATATTTTTGGGGACCCCCCCCACCTGAGAGTTGTCAGGCCAAGTTCTCAGGAAACAAGACAAAAAAGATAGCAATAGTTATTGTTGGGAGGGAAAGGATCAGTAACCAAGTGGTCTAGATTTAGAAAGGACAGATCACATGACATTTTACCTTCCTCTCATGACTGGACACTACAGAGATTTGGACACTACAGAGATTTGGAAGAGCTGATTCTGGTAAGAATTCTCACTCGTCACTGGCTTCTGTGAGTCTTCCCAGGATCCTATCTGCAGGCTCCAGAGTAAGTGGGGTTCAAAATAAAGAAAATAGCCCCAATATCTACCAGAATTTTGCAAGGTTTCCGATTAATTTTTAGTTTCTCCTTGGCTGTTTAAGGGAATAATGGGTAGCAGTTTATCAGAGAATCCCTTAGAGTCCCATCAACCCTGGATGCTGTCCATATGGGGGCTCTCCTTTGAGGGTAGATATAGGAGTGTTTTAAGAACTTGGTCATCTGTTGTTTACAGTCTTTTAGTCTCTTCAGAGTAGAAAGGAATTCAGATAGAGGATTAGTAGACAGTGAGCACTCAGGTAAAGGAGGATAGAGGGGAGAATTAGGATCATGTCAGTCTTTTAGTTACCTCCTGTCTTTAATGTTTCCTTAGCCTTTTGCAGTGAATGTTTCAATGAAGTTACTTTGGAATCTTGAAAACTTTGGGAGACTTCTGCCTGCCAATTAAAATAGGTAACCCATTCTGTTTGTTTGATTTGGGAGCCATCACTTTCAAGTGCACTTGTTAACTGGAACATTTCTCATAATGACCATTGTAATTCTAGACTGTCTTAGTAATATTTTGCCATTTTCACAGATACTTACAGCTTCCAGGACTATCGTACTAAGATGTAAAATAAGCAGTGGTGCCAGAAGGTGGTACACTCAATTCCCTGAAATTTAGGCTCCTACTTCTTTAGCTAAAGCCTCGAGTCTCTTGGAGCCAAATTAATACTTAAGAGAGGTGTACCAATGGGTTAGAGATTGTGTGGTGCCACATATAAGAATTAGGAGGTGAGTGCTCTAACACTTTTTAACTGGTCGACCCATGCCCACCAGTTTTTTTCAACTTTGGCTTCTGAGATTCCCACTAAGAATAAATTTATTAATCCTTTCCCCAGTTACTGTTGGTTTCTGCTAATGTGAACATGACATAAACAGAACTATGGACACCAGCAGTAACCAGAGATGATACTATGAATTAGCCAAAAGAATGCCTTTGGTGCACACCACCAGCAGTTCCCAAAGTAGAACTACAGACTGAACCAGGAGACTCCAACAAATGCTGATTGCAGATTAACCAAGGGTTAAGGACTTGGGTTCCAGGTGGTACTGTCTGCCAGCTCAAGGTGACCAGCAAATCCCTGGACTGGGCCTGTGGACTAACTAAGGCCTAAGAACTGGTGCTTTATTAAAACCTCTCATTAATCTAGACTGACCTGTTAATCCTAGACTGGAAAGCCAATTAGACTGGGATCTCAACAAAAAAGAGAAGAGCTTGCATCTAAGAAGAACTTACCCATGGCCCTCAAATGGCAAGAAAGAGAACTCAAAAGTTTTGAAGGGACCAATGCCTCTGTTTCTCATTGTCGCCAAAGTCATCAAGCCTATCACTGCCACCAAACAAAAAATTCAACTGACTGGGGCGCCTGGGTGGTTCAGTCGTTAAACGCCTGCCTTCGGCTCAGGTCATGATCCCAGCGTTCTGGGATCGAGCCCCGCACCGGGCTCCCCGCTCGGCGGGAAGCCTGCCTCTCCCCCCTCCACTCCCCCTGCCTGTGCTCCTCTCTCACTGTGTCTCTCTCTGTCAAATAAATAAATAAAATCTTTAAAAAAAAAAAAATTCAACTGACTACATTTTAAAGATCTTATTGACTTTATTCAACAATTCATGAATAGGGCTACATCCAATCTAGCATATAGAAAGGAGCTCTGAGAAGCTGTACAAAATGAAAGATTTCTATAGACAGAAGGGAGCAGGAACAAGGTAATACTAGGCAAAAAGTGTGTTATTACAAGTTTATTTTCCCTATAATGGATGGTAGGGGTCCATCAGGCAGGTTACCTAACTAGTGTTGATCAGGCAATTCCTGACTGAAAAATGGAATAAAGCTTCCATTTCTAAGACAGCTGAAACTTCTTATAATTAAATCAAGTACCTGTTTGGTGACATGGGCTTGGTAAGCAACTCCATTTGGGGCCTTTTATCTTGCTTTTAATATTAGACTGAGTTAAACAATTTAATAAAAGATGTCACGTTGCCTGGTTTGAACATTTTAACACTGATAAGACATATAAAAATGAAGAGTTCAAGTGCTCCTCAAGATGTCACTGTAGGAAGATCCTGAGCTCACCTTCCATAGACACAACAATCTACATTTGGAATAATTCCCACTAAAGGGAACCTAAAAACTGGATGAACAGAGCCTCCACAGTAAGGGGCAGCATGGAGAAATGTAGAAGAGGCAGAGATATGGTCTCACTAAGGAATAAAACACACCAAGGCATGGTACTCCATGGTCTTTTGCCTAAGCAGTGAAAGATTAAAACTCCATATCAAGCACCTCAACCATTAAATACTGCACAGGAGAGACAAGCCCCCAAACCAGCTGACTTTGAATACCAACAGGAAATATGTCCAGGAAAACTGTAGAATTGTACAGAAAGGAAGACCTGCTGTTAAGGGGCTCATGCACAGACCCACTCACCCCAAAAACCAGGGCAGAAACACCAAATCAAAAGGTACACAGACTGTGGGTGAAGGAGACTCACTCACTGATCTTGGAGCACCTGCCAGTGATGCAGGAGGCAGCTGAGCCTCTGCCCAGGGACTGAGATCTGGGCAGCAGACCTTTGGGAATCCTACCTGTATACTGCTAATACCAGGGGAAGCACCCTGCTGAGAGCTCTGCACAACCCTGCACCTTGGCTGGGTCTTACAGCTGCAAGGACAATAATCCTGCCTACTGGCAAGCCCACAACAACCGCAGCTGGGCCTTTCAGCCAAACAAAGACTGTGCAGCCAGACAGGCTGGAGACGAATCCTACCTACCAGCATGCCTGCAGCCATTGCAGACCCACCACAACAGCGGGGGCACATGCAGCTCATACAGTGGACACATCTACAACACCTGATTCTGAGAGCCAGGATGGATTGCACTTCCAGGCCCTACAGGATATACCCTATAAAAAGCCAGTATTTCAAAACTATGAGACGTAGCTGAACTAATACATGAAAACAAAAACAGAGTTAGGCAAAATGAGGAGACAGGGATATGTTGCAAACAAAAGAACAAAACAAAACCTCAGAAAAAGAACTAAATGAAACAGAAATAAGCAATGTGTCTAATAAAAAGTTCAAAATAATGGCCATAAAGACACTTACTGAACTCAGGAGAAGAAAGGATGAACTCAGTGAAAATTTTGGTAGAAAATATAAGCAAGTACTCAATCAAAGTTGAGGAATACAGTAACGGAAATAAAAAATCCAGTTGAGGGAATCAACAGCAGATACAAGGATACAGTAGAATGAAGCAGTTATCTGGTAGTCATGTTAGTGGAAATCACCCAAAATAGCAGGGAGAAGAAGCAACTCAAAGAAATGAGGATAATTTAAGAGATTTCTATGAAAACATCAAAATAATATTCACATTATAAGTATCCCAGAAATAGAGAGGAAAAGGGGCAGAAAACTTATTTGAAGAAACACAGTTGAAAACGTGAATAACCTGGGGAAGGAAAGAGCCCTCCAGGTCCAGGAAATACAGATTCCCAAACAAGATGAACCTAAAGAGATCCACACCAAGAAACGTTAAAATTAACATGTCAAACAGAAAAGATAAAAAGGGAATCTTAATAGGGAGAGGGGAAGAACGAAGGGGGGAAATCGGAGGGGGAGACGAACCATGAGAGACTATGGACTCTGAAAAACAAACGGAGGGTTCTAGAGGGGAGAGGGGTGGGGGGATGGGTTAGTCTGGTGATGGGTATTAAAGAGAGCATGTACTGAATGGAGCACTGGGTGTTATACGCAAACAATGAATCATGGAACACTAAATCAAAAACTAATGATGTAATGTATGGTGATTAACATAACAATTAAAAAATACATTAAAAAAAAGGGAATCTTAAAGCAGCAAGAGAAAAACATTTAGTTACGTACAAGGGAAACACCCCAAGACTATAATTGGATTTTTGCAGAAAATTTGACTATACTGTGCTACCCTCTTATGGACTGCTAAGTGCTGAAAGGAAAAAAACTGATAGCCAAGGATACTCTACTGGCAAGGTTATCATTCAGAATAGGAGATAGAGTTTCCCAAACAAAAACTGAAGGAGTACCACTAAACTGGCTTTACAAGAAATATTAAAGGAACTAATTTAAATAGAAGACAAAACACTATAACTAGAAATAAAATATATGAAAAAAATTTCACTTGTAAAGACAAACATATAGAAAAGGTAGTGGATTAAGCACTTAACGCAGTAGTATGAGGGTTAAAACACAAAAGTAGTAAAATCAACTAAATCTACAATAATTACTTAAGGGATATACTACATAAAAGGATGTTAAATATGTCAAAAGCCTAAAACACAGTGGGAGGGGAGTAAAAATGTAGCACTTTTAAAATGCGTTCAAACTTAAATGATGACCAACTTAAAATATACTGCTATATATGTAGCAGTTATATATAAAAAATATGAGCCTCACAGTAACCAAAAATCTGTAATAGACACACAAAAAATTTAAAAATCCAAATATAACACTAAAGAAAATCATCAAATCATAAAAGAGCAAGAGGAAGAAGAACAGAGAACTATAAAAACAGCCAGAAAACAATTAACCAAATGGCAAAAAGTACTTATCTATCAATGAGTACTTTAAATGTAAACAGTTTAAATGCTCTGACCAGAAGACACAGACCTACTGAATGGATTAAGAAAAAGATCCATCTATATGCTGCCTACAAAAGACTTACTTCAGACTTGAAGACACATACAGACTAAAAATGAAGAGATAGAAAAACATATTTTATGCAAATGGAAGCAAAAGAAAAGGGGTAGCAATACTTCTGTCAGACAAAATAGACTTTAAAATAAAGGTTGTCACAAAGAAGGGTGTTACATGACAATAAGGGATCCATCTAACAAGAGACTATAACCCCACTTACATCAATGGATAGATCATCCAGACAATAAGGAAACAGTGTCCTTGAACAACACATTACAGTAGATGGACTTAATATATACAGAATATTCCATCCCCCAAACAGCAAAATACACATTCTGCTCAATTGCACATGAAACAGTATAAATCACATGTTAGGTTACAAAACAAGTCTCAATAAATTAAAGATGATTGAAATCATATCAAGCATCTTTTCTTAAAGTATGAAACTAAAAATCAACTGTAAGAAGAAAACTGGAAAAAGCACAAATACATAGAGACTAAACAACATGACACTATACAACCAATAGGTCAATGAAGAAATCAAAGAGAAAATAAAAAAATACCTTGAGACAAATGAAAATGAAAACACAATGCTCCAAAATCCAGAGGATGCAGCAAAAACAGTTTTAAGATGTGGGTTATATCCTTAAATCTAAAAGTACTAAAAAAGAACAAAGCTCAAAGTTAGTAGAAAGAAGGAAATTATAGACAAAAAATAAGATTAATGAAACTAAGAGCTGGTTCTTTGAAAAGATAAACAGAGTTGATGACACTTACCAAGACTAATTGGGGGAAAAAAAGATTAGACTCAAATAAATCAGAAATAAAAGTAAAATTACAACTGATACCTCAGAAATACAAAGGATCATAAACTACTACAATTATATATCAACAAATTGGAAAACCTAGAAGAAATAAATTCCTAGAAAAATACAATCTTCCAAGACTGAATGAGAAAGAAATAGAAAATCTGAATATATCAATTAATAGTAATGAAGTTGAATCAGTAATCAAAAAGCTCCCAACAAACAAAAGTCAAGAACAGACAGCTTCACAGGTGAATTCCAGCAAACATTTAAAATAAAGTTAATGCCTACCATTCTCCAATTATTCCAAAAAGAGAAGAGAAAAGACTGCTTCCAAACTCATTCTATGAGGTCAGCATTACTCTGATACTAAACCAGACAAAGACACTACACAAACCAAAACACTAGAGGCTAATATCCCTGATGAATATAGATGAAAAAATCCTCAACAAAATATTAGTAAACCAAATTCAACAATACATTAAAGAGATCAAAACATGATTATGGGGGGTTTATAGCAGGGATACAAGCACGTCAACATCCATAAATCAATGTGATAAACCACATAAATATAATGAACACAAATCCCATGATCATCTTGATAGATGCAGAAAAAATCATTTGATAAAATTCAAAATCCATTTATGATAAAACTCTCAACAAAGTGGGTTTAGAGGGAATGTACCTAAACATAATAAAGGCCATATATGAGAAATTCATAACATCATACTCCTCTGTGAAAAGTTGAAATCTTTCCCTTTATGATCATTAAGAACACAAGGATGTCCATTCTTGCCACTTTCATTCAACATAGTATTGGAAACCTTAGCCACACAGCAGTTAGACAAGAAAAAGGAATAAAAGGCATCCAAATTGGAAAGGAAGAAGTAAGAAGTAAAACTATCACAATTTGCAGATAGCATGATACTATATGTAGAAAACCCTAATGCCTCCACCCAAAAACTATTAAAACTGATAAATGAATTCAGTAAAGTTGCATGATATAAAATCAATACACTAATAGTGAACTAACAAAAGGGAAATAAAACAATCCCATTTACCATTGCATCAAAAAGAATAAAATAGCTAAGAATAAATTTAACCAAGGAGGTGAAAGACCTGTACTCTGAAAATTGTAAGACATTGATGAAAGAAGATGACACAAATAAATGGAAAGAAATACCATGTTCATGGATTGGAGAAGTTAATACTGTTAAAATGTCCACACTACCCAAAGTAATCCACAGATTCAATGCAAAATTCCAATGGTAGTTTTCATAGAAGTAGAATAAACAGTTCTAAAATTTGTATGGGACCATAGAAGACTCCAGATAGCCAAAATACTCTTGAGAAAGAACAACAAAGTTGGAGGAATGACACTCCCACATGTCAAACTATATTACAAAGCTATAGTAATCCAAAGAGTAAAGTATTGGCATAAAGACCCAGAGATCAGTGGAACAGAATAGAGACCTCAGAAATAAACCCATGCATATATGGTCAATTTATGACAAAGGAGTTAATAATGTATAACGGGAAAAGGATAGAATCTTTAATAAATAGTGTTGGAAAAGCTGGACAGCCACATGCAAAAGAATTAAACTATACCAGTATCTTACACCATAAACAAAAACTAACTGAAAATGGATTAAAGACTTAAAAGACCTGAAACCATAAAACTCCTAGAAAAAAAACCATAGGCAGTAACCTCTTTGACACTGGTCTTAGCAGCATTTTTTGGATCTGTCTCTTCAGGCAAGGACAACAAAAGAAAAAATAAATAGGACTACATCAAACTAAAAAGCTTTTGCACAGCAAAGGAAATCATCAGCAAAACAAAAAGGCAACCTACTGTATGGGAGAAGATGAAGAACTCACAGAACTCAATCTCAAAAGAAAAAATCTGATTTAAAAACGGGAAGGAGACTTGAATAGACATTTTTCCAAAAAAGATATGCATACGGCCAACCAGGTCATGAAAAGATGCTCAACGTTGCTAACCACCAGGGATGCAAATCAAAACCACAAGGAGATATTACCTCACACCTGTCAGAATGACTATTATCAAAAAGACAAGTGTTGGTAAGGATGTGGAGAGAACAGAACCCTCATGCAGTGTTGGTAGGAGTGTAAATTGGTATAGCCTCTGTGAAATAGCATGGGGCTTCCTCAAGAAAATGAAAAAAACAGAACTACCATATGATCTAGCAATTCTGCTTCTAGGTATTTATCTAAAAAAAATGAAAACACTAATTTGAAAAGACATATACACCCTCCCATGTTCATTGCAGCATTACTTAAAACAGCCAAGATATAGAAGCAACCTAAATGTCCATCAGTAGATGAATGGGTAAAGAAGATGTGGTATATATATATATATATATATATATATATATATATATACACAATGGAGTATTACTCATCCATAAAAAAGAATGAGATCTTGCCATTTGTGACAACATAGATGGACCTAGAGGGTATTATGCGAAGTAAAGTAAGTCAGAATAAGACAAATACTGTATGACTTCACTTATTTGTGGAATCTAAAAAAACAAAATAAGTGCACAAAACAGAAACAGATTCATAAGTACAGAGAAAAAACTGATAGGTGTCCAATGGCAGTAGTAGGGGGATGGACGAAATAGGTGAAGGGGATTAAAAGGTATAATCTTCCAGTTATAAAAAAGATACAGGGATATGATAACAGCATAGAGAATATGGTCAATAATATTGTAACAACTTTGTATGGTGACAGTAAATAGACATTGCAGTGACCATTTTGTAATGTATATAAATATCAAAGTACTACTTTGTATACCTGAAAATACAATACTAGTATGTCTGTTCTTCAAAAACAAAATAATAATTATAACAATATGTTTCTTTCTTTGTCCCATATGTAACAAAATGAAACTTACAAGTTAAAATAAGCCACTATTTCTTTCAGGGCAAAGCCCAAATAACATCTGAAGTTTTGGCTAGAGTATGTAACTTTATATATTTTCCAAAAGGGCTGGAATACTTCAACCGTACAGGCCAAATAATTTTGCTTGATGCTTGAAAACTGAGAAAATAATTTTTGAAATTCTGCAAAAGTTTTCTTATACTTACTTCTCCTTCACTCCAGGAAAGTACATAAAGTTCAGATTTTCCATAGCATGCAATTTAGCTGCTCAATTCCCTTTGGAACAATCCAAAGTTCCAGCTTCCCAAAGACATGGGTCTATTGGGAAGCTGGAAAAAAAAACAAAATCTGGTCTCAGAAATAGAGAAACCTTGGGACACAGGGCAGAGTAGTTCGTTTGCAAATATTATGTGAAATTTGTGTTAGAAAAGTGAATATGATTCACTCTCAGATTTTCTAATACAGGATAGAGGAGTATAATCAAAACTTTTCTGAAACTGGGGATGAAGGTAGGGACTCTTAAAATAGGCCGGTTAATTTTAAGTATTAGTTTTAAGTATTTAATTTTAAGGTTGGATAATTTTAAGTATCTAAACAAATGTTCTTAGAAAGTTAGAGAACAATAAAATCCTAAAAATAAATCTAGGAAAAAAGTGCAAGACATATAAGAAAGAATATATAAACTTATTGACCTCTTATAAGAAGATAACTTAATGGTCAACAATACTAGAAGACTTAGAAGTATAAAAAAGTCCAATTTCCCCAGAGGCATGCATAATTTCGATGCAATTTCCACCAACATATTACTGTGTATTTTTTATAACTTAAGAGTTACTTTAAATTTTACCTGGAAAAACAAGTAGATAAAAATAATAAAATATGGAAAAGGAAAATGAGGAGCACCTTTGATAACAGGTGGATGTCAAAATTCTATTTTAAAGCAATGGTAATGAGAGTTGTCTGGTTTTAGAAGAGAGATACTTAAAAACTAGTGGAAAATCAGAAGTTTCTTAAAATAATGAATATACATAGGAATATATCAAATGAAAAAAGTAGGAAAGAATAATTTATTCAGTATATGAGGTTGAGACAACTAGTTTTATATTTGGAGAAGTTATTATATCCATGTATTAAAGTATATTAAAAACTAGATGCTTAGGCACTAAAAATATAAAAAATAATGTTTAAGCGAAAAAAAACAACATAAGAATAGTAGACATAGTGGAGATATGTAGGGACTAAATTCATAGACTTGACTCTCTAAAAATCATAGAACTCCCATAACTAAAGCCACAATAAACAATAGCCAAATGATAGAAAAACAGATTTAATACCTATGATACACACTGAATCTAAAGCCTTATTTTATAAAGCAGCTTTTCTTAAATTTTTTGGTCTCAGAATCCCTCCAGGACATTTAATAATCATTGGAGACCCCCCAAAAACTTTTGTGTATGTAGATTAAATATGTACTATATTGGAAGTTAAATCTAAAACATTTAGAAAATGTATTCTTTTTTTTTTTTTTTTTTTAGGATTTTATTTATTTATTTGACAGAGAGATAGCGAGAGCAGGAACACAAGCAGGGGGAGTGGGAGAGGGAGAAGCAGGCTTCCTGCCGAGCAGGGAGCCCGATGCGGGGCTAGATCCCAGGACCCTGGGATCATGACCTGAGCCAAAGGCCGACACTTAACGACTGAGCCACCCAGGCGCCTGAAAATGTATTCTTAACTTATTTAAAAATAACAAACTCATTAATTATTAACAGAAATAATGTTTGTATTAAAAACATTTTTGCCAAAGCAAAAAAAAAAAAAAAAAAAGGCATTGTTTTATATTTTGTTAATCTTTGTGATTCGTATCTGCTTAATATCCGCTTCTGTACTCAATCTGATGTAGTATCTCATATCACATGGCCTCTGCAAGTGTGAAGGTAGGGACTCCTAAAGCATGGTTGACAAAGATGAAAAAAAGGACAAGGAAACTCCAGAATTGCTAGATTCAGAATCAGTAAGCACTGGAACCAATGTCAGCAAATACCTACCTTCAGACTTCTTTTAAAAAAAGGGGAGGGGGCATTGGGAGAGAGGGAAGAAAAAATGAACTCATCATTTTAAGCCACTGTTTCTAGAGCATTAGGTCTTGGTGCCAAAAGCAAAGCAATCTTAACTGATCCAACTCTCCTTATATAAGTGGTTCCATCTTGGCATCAACATCACATACCATTCTGAAAAGGCTGAAAATAAGTAAAACCCATGTTACAGAGCCCATTTTGGTGACAGAGGTGAGGCTTAAATGGTTTTAGGGTAAGCAATCTCACTACCACTTTTCCCCCTATACTTATTTACATAGATAAACATGAACAGGAAGTGGCTTTATAACTAGGGAAGAGAGAGTTTAGTTTAGTAGTATGTATTCCAGGGACAGAATGGAAGAGGATTAGGAAAAGAACATGGTATCCTGTGACATATAGGGCCCTTAGAATTGGTTGAGCTTCTATAGTTCAAGATGTAAGAGCCAGAAATAAGCAAAATAATAGTGAGACTCTGAGCTCAAAGTGCTCTATTTCATGATCCAGGGAGGGACATAATATGGCCAGAATCATTGCAGGGGGCAAGGGAGGCTGTTTTCTCCCTGCTGCTGCCTAGAACTCAGAAAGGCACCGGTTCCCTGGGGTAAACCCTGTGTTACGTATTTATCTAATCATATTTCATTTTTCTCTTCCAGGACACACAGGACTACTGCATTTCCAGAGCCTCTCCTGTAGTTAGGTTGCAGCCATGTAACTGGATTTTGAGGAAAGGAATGTGGGCAGATACAATGTAGACCATTCAGTGTTTGGCCACAAAGTTCCCTGTCCTTCTGTGATAGCCTCTAAGGCCAGTTGTTTCAGATGCATCATCACAATATGGAAAATTCCTGGATCCCTGCGTCACCACCTAGAGGACAACTGCCAAAGCAGCCTGTTGTGTGAAAGAGAAATAAACTTTTGTTGTAGTAATCTGTTGAGACTGACAGGTTTATTTGTTACTGCAGCATTGTGTAGCTATCATGACTAATACACAGCTCAAGAATGAAAACTTTGAGGTCTGCTGATGATCCTTGACTTTGATAGTAGAGGGATGATTATAAGCAGTGAAGCTTGTCAAATTACTTCTTGGGTAAAATCTGTGTGGGAACTACACCAAGAGAAGAAGAACAAAGCAGACAGAGCTAAGTGCTCTGCCAATAATTTAGTTTGTGATCATATATAAGATACCCCGTTGTGGCATCCCAGAAATATTTATGTGTAAGGGGACAGTCTAAGAAGTGCTCACTGACAATAATCACATGAATGGAGACCAAAGATACCATTATTTTTGCATACATGGGAAATGTAATCTTTTTTGATGTCACAGGTTAGTATGTAGGGATGATACTTCCATCATGCAAAAGAAAAAAAATCAAAAGTTGATCTCAGCTGCCAGGTCCAAAAATTATAATCACATTCATCTCCTTTCAAAGCTGTGCTTCATCATGTCTCAAGAGCCTTGTGATCTCAGTGGAACTATCCAGCTCAAAACAAATAGAAAAAAAAAAAAAAAAAGCTTATGTTTCTGACAAGTTAAAGAGAATCTGTCCTGGAGCAAGTCTGCCTCTGCCAAATGGGAATCTACTTCCAACCTATGCCTGGAGAAAGGACTTGAATGTTTGTTATGCAAGCCAAACTTATATTTGCTGATATGGTACAGCTTACAGACCCCTGAGACTGGTCCAAATGAACAACTGCAAGAAAAGAAACCCTCCAAGCAGGACTGATGATCTATGGAAATTGCATCACCATGCATGACAAAGGCCATAATTCCCTACTGTCCACACAAGACCAATTATTCAGACATCCCTCTAGATGAGGGACCCTATCAATCATTTAGTTTGAGTATCAGGAAAGACTTAATTATTTATAAAGTGAGAGAGAGAGACAGAGGGAGAGAGAATCTGAAGCAGACTCTGCACTGAGCACAGAGCCCGATGTGGGGCTCGATCCCACAACTGTGAGATTATGACCTGAGCAGAAACCAAGAGCCGGACTCTTAACCCACTGAGCCACCCAGGCACCCCAAGACTTAATTTTTAATTACAACCACCAGATTATTTCCCAATATTTAAAACAAAACAATAGTAGTAACACTATTATATATTCCAACCAAAATTGCTGGTGTGATTTACCAAAAATAAGAAGCATGAACTCTCCATTAGTCTCCATTTGAACTGATAAAAGCCTTAGAACAAATCTAATGGCCCGCATTTTGTTCCAGGCCTTTAGTCTGTCTACCTCTAAGATCAAGCGCACTAAATGTTTTATTGTGTAGTGCTAAGGGAAGTAATCCCACCACTAGAGGACCCACAACACTGAATTATTCATGGACTTCTTATTTCAAAGTCTGTTATAACTCAGGGTGCCTCTGGGACTTAGGTACTTCATTAACACTGTGATAGGCCTTCTGCACCCCAGCTGTGGGGGGGAATAGTGTGTACTTAAATAGAGGTAATTGGTATTAATGCCAAACCTAGTTTATAGTTCCTGTAAAAGAAAAGAAGGTATCTTGGTAAGGTCAAATGAAAATATGATGATGAACTGTTGCATAAGACACTATTTTAAGAGCTCAGGTTGTTTCAGTTTTATCATATGTCCTTGGGTAAATGTAAAGTGTTGAAATGCTTTCCAAATTGGGCATTTAGGGAATAATGGAGGGAGAGAATAAGAAGTATTTCTCTGTGGGTTATTTGATGTCAAGAGTAGAAGTTCCTAATTCCTCATTTTCAGAAGTGACCTAGAATTAACGAAGTTTTAGGTGAAAATCATACATAAGGCAAGTCAATTTTATAAAAGTCATCTACTTTTGATATAAACGTGTTCATATGTTTCTTTCTGTTCTTGACACATTCTTCCCAGCTTGGAGGTGATTTTGCAGAGTGTTTTTATAATATGTCATTGACCATAGATGAGTAATTCAAATTTTAAATTGATCTGTGCTGCTTAAAGTTTTCCCATCAGCAGTCATTTTAGTTTAGTTGCTGATTCCTCAGAGCTGGTACAATCAAGGAACCCTTGTTTATGGTCCGAGCAGTGCTGAGCTCTGATTAACTGAATCCACTTGAGGCCTGAGTGTTCTCAACATCAAATATGTATTGAGGAAGTTTGGACTACACTGAGCTTTCTTGCTTTGAGTAACATTGACTATATTTGATACATTATATGATACATAATAATTGTCCTATAGTGGGTTCTACAGATGAAATGCCAAAAACACAGTATCAGTCTCTAAAAAGAACAGAAATACATGTGTACATTTATGCTGGACAGTTTATGCTAAGTGCATAGGTGTGAATTTCACATTCACATGAAATGATCTCTTCTTCATTCAAGCATACAACCAGGAGGATGTCCACTGTGGTCTACGCAGAGGTCTTTGCACAGTGGATGACCTTGCCTTAGTTTACCTTATGGCAGAAATGGCTCTTTTAACATTCTCCTGTATGGAAGTAGGAAAGGACAGACATGGTAATACATAGCTATAGGAACCTTCCTTCTACTCAGGGAAGATGAGGAAGCTTGCAATTTTTCAGTGGTCTTCTGTGACAAAGAAAAATTTGTAGTCGCAGGGCGCCTGGGTGGCTCAGTAGGTTAAGTGTCTGACTTCAGCTCAGGTCATGATCTCAGGGATCAAGCCCTCACTCAGCAGGGAGTCTGCTTGTCCTTCTGCTCCTCTCTCTGCTTATACTCTCTCTCTCTCACATAAATAAAATATTTTTTAAAAAATCTGTAGTCCCAAAGAATTCACCTGATCATGTAGTGTATCAGTGATACAACATGACAGTACTGATAATTAACTTTTATTGAGTTTACAGACTACTGACCAAATACTATGTATCTCATTTAATCTTCATAACAATCTATGAGGTAGATCTGATTATTATCCCCCATATCGCTGACAAGGATACCAAACTTCAGCAAGATAAGTGATTCATCTAAGGTCACATATCCTAAGGATCTTGAGCTAGCTTTGAATCCAGGCAGTCTGGCTCCAGAGGTGTTGTTTTAACCACTGTGGTAACCTTCCACGTGGTCCCCCAAGAATCCGCACCTCGGGCTGCCACACACTTCTCAGTCCCCTCCTACATGAATCCAGGAGGGTCCTGTATGATGACAAGATTCTCTCTCCAGTCTCTAAGCTGGCTCCTCCGAGCCCCTTTACAACTAGGTCTCAACCTTGACCCATAAAGACTTGAATACAACATTAGAACAGTTTCTTACAGTTCAAGGCCACATCTCTAGGATGACTCTCACCCTCTCCAAAAGTGCTTACCTAAGAAAACTTCGGGCTGCCACAGGAATTTGTTGTTTGTTTCAGTCAAAACTTGAAAATAGGGTCCCTGTCTCTCAGCCTCTATGGGAAGTAGGAGCCTCATTTTCCAGAGCACCAGTTAGCAAATCCAGATGGGTGTCATAGGCCCAACCCCTGCTTCCTGCTTGATATAATTTTTTCATTTCTCTGACTCTACTGAGACCCGGCTCATCACCCCACCCCTTTATCCCTTCACTCTCCCTTTGAAACATTCAGTCACCTCTGTACAAATTGAAATTGATTTCAGTTCACACTGGACTCTTTTTACCTATTGCCATAGTTCCTGCTGATTACAATCTGTCCTCACCATTTCACTGTCCAGCTTCGAAGTGACCTGTTGGATTCAGCAGAAGAGATGCAGAGTGACTTCCAAGGACTTGCAGCTCTCCACCTTGGTCTCCAGCACACTCACCCTTGGAGATCAGAACTACCATGCCAAGGAGCCACATGGAGAGACGATGAGGAGGAGGCCTGAGACAGCATTCAATGCTGCTGTCAGCAACTCAGGTCATCCCATCTGAGCAGAAATAAGTTGTTCTCTCTGAGCCCTGTTCAAATTGCTGATTTTTTAGCAAATGAATTCATAGTTATTGGTATTAAGACAGTAAGGTTTGAAGTGATTTGTTACACCGCAATAAATACCTGGAAGAGCCACTGCAAAATATAGGCCCTTCTCACTTTCCCAGGATGCCTGTCTCTCTTTATAGCACTTAACTCTAGAAGTCTTCCTGAGTTTGCTGGCCCCACCTCAACTCACACTCACAGAAACTCGGGATGGGCTGAGTGGAGGTCAAATCGACAAAGCACCAAGCCCAATTCTGGTCATAAAGGAAGTAAAAGTAACAAGAAAAGTATCTAGTATTTCAAATTAAAAATTAGTGCATATATAAAATTCTTTCCTTTCCTGCTTCTTAAAGGATGTATGTTCCCAATAATATGTTGGCTGATTTGTATTCACGGATGAGAATTTTCTTTAAAAAATAATTCTTGGTTTTGAGTAAAAAGATACCAGTTTCTGTTACAAGTCTAAAAGTATAAAAAGCTAATGGTTTTATATTTTTCATTTAAAAATATTTATGTTAAACATCACCTTACTGTTGATTACTGCTAATCCACACAGGTGTTATGGTTCAATATATAAAAGACTTCTAAGATTTCTAATATTGTAAACTCAAACTTACTGGTGAAACAGAACAGAAAACATTAACACCACAGACATTGTGGACAGTTAGTTGCAAAATGAGACCAATTGAAATAAAATTCTAATCAGGGCTTCTGAGAGTCATTACCCCAGAGGGAGAAGGGGACTGCGCTCAGATAAACCGTGACTCCTGAACTTGTTTCACATAGCACTTTGAATCGTCAGACTCCTGAGTATTTACTAGTTTGCACTGAATTGACTGGAAACTAGCTAATGCCTCTGATAATAGCTTTGGTGTTTTACTCTGTGTTATGCTTGACAGGCAGCTTGGTAGTTCAGTCACAAAATTTTATTCCTTGTGAATCTCATTGGCTCCCATTTTCTTGTGCTGCAGAATGAGTGATGGGCGTCCAGGATCTGCCTCAATTTGTCTCCTGTTTGAAGTTAGTTGGTCCCCTGACCCTGTTATCAATGCCTTCACAAACCTACCTTAAGGTCAAATCTGGGATCCAGAATGATTACAAGTGGAATGTGGAAGGTCTGCTCTGTGAGTGTATCAGTTGACAAAGCCCCTCAGCAACTTGCAGGCTTTAAAGACCCACTTACAAGCCTGAAGAGTTCTAATTCCAACGAATACAATAGGGAACAAAATTTTTCTCAGCGTGCCTTTTAACCATTGGACAAAAAAGGGGGGAGGATATGAGGAGGAAGGGGAGAAGGAGAGAGAAGACTAAATCAGCCTTTATCCCTGAAACTTAAACTGAAACTAACAAAACATTTGCAAACATAATTTGCAGGGCTCAAGAGTCCTGGATTTATCAGAATAATTTCACATTTTTGCTCATTTGGATCCCATATCTACTACTCATATTTTTTTTTTAAGATTTTATTTATTTATTAGCGAGAGAGACGAAGATAGTGAGAGACAGCACAAGCCAGGAGGAGAGGGGGAAGCAGGCTCCCCACTGAGCAAGGAGCCCGATGCTGGGCTCGATCCCAGGAGCATGGGATCATGACCTAAGCCGAAGGCAGATGCTTCACCAACGCTAAGCCACTCAGGCGCCCCCTCTACTACTCATATTCTTACCAGTCACATCATGCATGCCAAGTTTTCTTTTAGAAACTACAGCCAAATACACATATATTAGTGTATCATGACATTTTAATTATGACAGTTTTTAGTAATTCATAAAGTTTATAAACATCTTCACTGCAAATATATATGTATAAAGTTATTATATGAATTTTAGATATACATATAGATTACATATTTTAATAAAACTTCATTACAGTTTTCAGTGACTCTGAAAAAAACATTGGCATGCCATTAATAGCTCCGAACTTTTATGAGATCTAAGCATGCAACACACAGGTACAGCCTAAACAAGACCAACCTGCCTTATAAAACATTAGGACAGTTAGTGAGGACACACATGTCCCCCACAAAATGCCCCTAGTTCTTTGGAAATACCCAAATATTCTGAAAAAGTGACTTCATTTCACCATATGATTTCTTCCCTAAGCCATAAGTCCTTTCCTTCTTCTGACATACAAAAGCCAAGTAAAAGAAGATAGAGCCAGGGTGGTACAGGGTTTAAAACAGTAAACTTGTAGCCTGTTATCCCAAATCTCTGTGATAAACGTATCTAGGTCTGGAGGAGGGGAAAACTCCTATAGCAAACCCTCTCTCTCTGAGACATGAATGCGTTCCTGGTCTCACCTGGCATTGCTTCTCCAATACCTGCCATTCCCTCCCCCAACCCCAGGCCTAGGGACTGATTAGAAAACAGAGCAGGTGAAGGCAATCCATGATTTTGGCATCTCAGTTGGCTCAATGACCAAATTCAGAGCAAAAAGTGAAAATTTATACTCCTGGTTATAAAGGGCCCAAGCATGAATATATTTATAACTCTGAACAAATATAACCCACCTAGTACCAAAATAACATAAATCAATTCATAAAATGCAAATTTTATTTCCATGTTTGTCCAACAGGGATAGAAGAAACAATGAAATATAAGATAGTCTATGACCTCAAGCTCGTTAAAGAAATGTACAACTCCTTTATGGTAAGACAATTACATAGTTAAGTCAACACATTATTATTGGCATCTTCTAGGTAGGGGAGAAGACAGAAGGCTTATCTGCATTCTGAGCAGATAACTCCTAGAATATTCCTACCAGTATTCTCTAAAAATAAAGATTGTTATTGCTACATCATCTTCATTCCCATACCAAACTTACAAAGAAAACCTGAAGCTTCCCAAATTAGTGATAGGACTTTTGGCATTTTCAACACTGTCCTATTTACTCATATATTCAACATATATTTACTAAATGCTTTCTGAGCATGAAACAATAAGATACAAAGGCATGTGGGACAATTAGCTCACTCTTTAAAAAGAGATTTTATAAAATGGCTAAAACTACTTGTCATATTCCTAAGAAAAATAGCAATGCAGGCAAAATAAATGTGTCTTTTCCTGAAAGATATTCCTCAATTTTCCTTTAAATTCACATGCTTCTATCACATTGAAATAACAGTAACAAAGCAAAACATATGAGCTGCATGTGTTACATAAAACCTTTGAACTTAAGGATCTTGAAGAGTACCAAATTCTTTTGTAGGCTTAAATGCCTCACAAGCCATTCACATTTCCAATCACAGGCTCCTAATGAGTAAGGTGAATTAATATAAGCCATTAGGCTTGCATACAGTTAGGCCAAGGCCTAGACTATTGGATAACACTGCCAGACAGTCACCAGTTACTGAGTGACTCAACATAGACTCAAATGCATAACTATAGATTCCATATTCAGTGATCTTTTAACCATGATACATGGTTCTTGGTTATACACCATTTAAGGCTTCATGATACATATCCCAAATTCAAGAAGGTTCTCTACAAAACCATCTGACCCTTTCCATGAATCTACTGGCTCTTACTATTAACTGTTTTGATAGGGCCTCCACCCTGCAGTGAGAGCAAACTTTTCAAAGAACAACCAGTCTTGCTGTTGTGGAAATCAGTTTAACAATTCCTCAAAAGATTCACCATAGAACTGCCATGTGATGTAGCAATTCCATTCCTAGGTATATACTCTAAAGAACTGAAAGCAGGGACTCAAAACCTGTACACCAAAGTTCACTGCAGCACTATTCACAATAGCCAAAAGGTAGAAACAACCCAAGTGTCCATCAACAGAAGAACGGATAAACAAAATGTGATATGTAAGATGGAATATCATTCAGCCAGATAAAGGAATGGAATTTTGATATATGCTACAATATGTATGAATGTTGACAACACTATATAGGTGAAATAAGACACCAAAGCACAAATATTTTATGCATCCACTTATATAAAATACCTAGAATAGGCAAATTCATAATGACATAAAGTATTAGAGTTTACAAGGCTGGAAGGAGTGGGAAATGGGGATCTAGTGCTTAATGGGTATAGAGTTTCTGTTTGTGGTGAAAAAAAAATGTGGAAAGAGAAAGTGGTAATGGTTACACCATGATGAGAATATAATTAATGCCACTGAACTATACACTTAAAATGGTTAAAATGGCAACTTTTGTTATATACCATGATAAAAAATTAAATACAAAACCAGGAGAGACTATGGACTCTGAGAAACAAACTGAGGGTTCTAGAGGGGAGGGGGTGGGGGGAATGGGTTAGACTGGTGATGGGTATTAAAGAGGGCATGTAAAAAGAAAACCTTACGTAATAAAAAAAAAAAAAAA
>NC_138369.1:40711183-40721529 GCF_054177405.1 Leptonychotes weddellii | reverse complement strand
GGTGACTGGGTGATAGACACTGGGGAGGGTATGTGCTCTGGTAAGCGCTGTGAATTGTGCAAGACTGTTGAATCTCAGATCTGTACCTCTGAAACAAATAATGCAATATATGTTAAGAAAAAAAAAGAAGAAGAAGGTAGCAGGAGGGGAAGAATGAAGGGGGGGATATCGGAGGGGTAGACGAACCATGAGAGATGATGGACTCTGAAAAACAAACTGAGGGTTCTAGAGGGGAGGGGGGTGGGAGGATGGGTTAGCCTGGTGATGGGTACTGAGGAGGGCACATTCTGCATGGAGCACTGGGTGTTATGCACAAACAACGAATCATGGAACACTACATCTAAAACTAATGATGTAATGTATGGGGATTAACATAAGAATAAAAATAAATAAATAAAAAAAATAAAGAGGGCATGTATTAAAAGGAGCATTGGGTGTTATACAAAAACAATGAATCGTGGATCACGACATCAAAAACTAATGATGTAATGTATAGTGATTAACATAACATAATAAAATAAAATAAAAAATACAAAAAAAAAGTAATCAGTCTTACTAGGTGACTCCTCTGTTTAAGCCTGTTTCATTAAAGTAATTAGAATGAAGACTACATTGATAACATGGTCCAAGTGTCCTGCATAGCGTGGTCCTCTCTACTTCTGCAGCCTCGTCAAGTACCACTCCACTTCCTACTCTCCATTCCTTACACTCTGGCTTTCTCCAGGCCTTTGAAAGCATTATGTTCCTTCTCTTCCCAGGGCCCTGGCAAAACCTATATCTTCTATTGGTATTATACATCCCCATCATCTTCTAAGTAACAGCCACTCAACCCTTCAAATTTCAGCTGATTCCTCACTTTTTTGACCTGATGGGTCAAATTCTCCTATTCTGCTCATGATTTATGGAAGAAGAAGAAAAAGAAGAAGAAGAAAGAAGAAAGAAGAAAGAAGAAAGAAGAAAGAAGAAGAAGGAGAAGAAGAAGAAGGGGGAGGGGGAGGAGGAGGAGAGAAGGAGAAGAGGGAGGGGGAGGAGAAAAGAAAGAGAAGAGAAGAGAAAGAAAGAAAGAAAGAAAGAAGAAAGGAAGGAAGGAAGGAAGGAAAAAGAAGGAAGAAAAGTTCTCCTTTATAGCATGTAATATAGTTTCGATTTATTTTTATTTATATGGCTTTTAGTAGCCAGTTTTCAAGATGGCACCCACTAATCTCTGCCTCCATGGAGTGGTATCCTCCCCACTCATCTTGGGGTATAGTCCCCTCTCACATTGTTCCAGGGTTGATTTGTATGACAGAATATGACAGAAGTTTCTATTGAGATTTGGTTTTAAAAGACTGTCACTTTCATCTTGGCTATTCTTTCTCTCTTTCCTCTCCCTCTCATTGCTGCCTTTGAGGGAAACCATATCATGAACAGCCCTATGGAGAGGCTCACATGGTGAGTAACTGAAGCCTCCTGCTCACAGCCACATGAGTGAGCATGGAGATACATATTCCAGTCATCATCAAATCTTCAGACTGCAGCCCTAAACAACTGCTTGACTGCAGTCTCATAAGAGACTCTGAGCAAGAACCACCCAGCTAAGTGTCCTGCCACTTCCAGTTTCCTGACCTTTAGAACTTGAATGAGATAATACATGTCTATTGTTTTAAACTGCTAGGTGTTAGGATGATTTTTGTATATAGGAATATATAGCTAATGCATGATTATATGAATAGCATTTCCTTATCAAGTTCAAAGGGGGCAGAAACTATTCCTTACTGTGCTCACCAACTACATAACCAATGCCTATCACAGTATTTGAATTATAGTAGACACTCAATAGATATTTGCTTAATGAATGAGTGAACCCCAATGACCTTATATATCTACTAGAAAGGAAGTAGAAAGTCATTATGTTTTACACTGCTTTGGATGGAATGGGTCACTTGCCAGCAAGGTCTATTAACATAACTTAATTGTAAACCATACTTCATTTGCAAACACCCCACGGGAAAAAATAGTACTCATATTTTTAGTTAATAGATCATACAACTAGACCATCTTTTTAAAAAAAAAATAAATTTAGATGTTTTTAGATGGAATGGAGAATAGGAAAGAGGAACACTGCAAACAACAGAGAGCCACTCCTTTATAGAAATTGAAGCTCCTGCCAGTCATCAGACAAAATGAAAAGGACAAGGAGAAAGGGAGGCAGAAATATCTTTGAGAGAAACATACTTTCTGTCCATCATTGTGACTGAGTTTTCTCATGAAAACAGCTCAAAAGCAACTGATACATTTTGACTTCCTTAATGCAAAGGGACTTTTAAAATAATACTCTAGATATATGGGTAATAGTTAAATGGACCAAAAAAAACACCAAAAAAAATGTGAGCAAATTAAAGAAGACCTGAAAAGCAAATGCTTTAGCATGACTCTTGATACTGAGCCATTAGAAAAAGAAGCCAAAGCTAGACACCTGAAGTATCAGCATCTATTTCTCTTAAAGAGTGGTGTTACCATTTTAAGAGCACTTGCTTTCCATCCAAGCAAGCGATGGATCTCCATTGGACCAACTAGCTCACTGAACACATCTTGGATCAATGGAATATAAAAGCATACAACACACAGATAAAGAAATAAGAATGGGGCATAAAACTAGAGACTGAAGGTATCCAAGCAAAATCCCTGAGAAATTATCAAAGTAGGACTGGGACAGAATGCCTAAAGATATTAAAGAACTGTCAAATGGCAGAATTAATGGCACTCATGTGTGATATAATTTTATTCCCTCTGCTTACACACTGATTTTTATAGTGTACTTTTTCATATGTACATAGTGTGTATAGTGCTTACTCAGATCTTCATAGACAAACATCTTCACTGTGGGGAGGCACAAAGACTGGCATATGTATCTTCTCTGTCCAAACTGCTATATTCCCATGGCATGCTATCAAAAAAGAAAATCACAGGACCAAAAAGTCATCAAACCAAGGGCTTAATACCTAACCTAATTGCAGTTTCAGCCTCCCCCAGGAATCTAAGTCTTAACTGGTCAGAAAATTTCTGATATGCTCCAAAGAAGTAATGTGTCACATGGTCCCTTTCCATTCCCCAAAGCAAGATGATGACACCCCTAAGGGAAGTGATCTTGCCTGGAACAGTTGTTTCTTTTCTTTTGTTTATAACTTTCTTGCCACTTCCTCCTTCCTATAAAAACTTTTCATTTCCCTCTACTTGTTAGATGGAGTGCTGGTCGATTCATCCGTCATTTAATAAAGCCAATTAGATTTTCAAATTTATTCTACTGATTTTTTTTTTTTTAAATAATGCCAAGAAGAAAAATCAAGTTGGGACAAGATTCGAAGCATAATGTAAAGAAAGGGAAAGGATCTTTTTAGAGGGAAAAAAAAAAACCTGAGACACCAGTCACCAGTTCCCCTGTGTTATTTCTCCAGTCCCTATTTTGAATACTTCCCATAGCATATGACTCTTTGAAAGTGTCTTCCTATGAAGGCAGGTGCAGAGAGCATATGTAAAGTATTAAAAGCCAGGCTGAGGGATTCAGACACAGACCAGTGAGGATTTGAAAACACTAAGGATGTTAGCAAGGATGGATCAGCTGTAGGGCAGGGAGATTATTCTGTAAACAATATGCAACATGGGCTTTAAAAAATAGAAAAAACAAAAAGATTAGAGCAAGTAGGGCTACAAGGGGGAGAGTAAACAACAAAAATTGTTGTGACAACTTTAAGAAAAGGAGAGGGTAACTTACTGGAAATATGTTAGGTAGGTCATAGAATTCAATAGAAAGGTGAAGGTCCAACCTTTGGAAAGGCCCTGATCCAAAGGAGATTTGGAAATTCAGGTAACTGAATTCATGGCCAGGCCTCTCTAAGGCCAGGCCAGTGACAGGAATCAGAATCAATTATTCTCCTTCTTTGAGTCACTCTTCAGGGATGAAATTTCCATGACAGCCTGGCTTGCGTGTTGACTCCTTGATCAGGAGAGTAAATGCATCCTGACTTACAGTCCCTTCAAGACTTGAAGTGTTTTTCTCTTAGCTTTATAAAGGAGACTGGATACTCTTTTTTAAAGTTAAAAAGAGTACTGGGTAGACAAACATAATGGCTGCCCATATGAGAACCAGCAAAGCAGCGATTATTAAGGGAACAGGAAATTATGGAGGGTAGAGACCAAGCCCCAGGGGTACTATACATGTTTTTTCTTGTTTAAACACAAGATCAGGGGTGCCTAGGTGTCCCAGTTAAGCATCTGCCTTTGGCTCAAGTCATGATCTCAGGGTCCTGGGATGGAGTCCTGCATTGGGCTCCTTGTTCAGTGGGAAGTCTGCTTGTCCCTCTGCATCTCCCCGCCCCTCACTTGTGTGTGCTCTCTCTCTCTCTCAAATAAATAAATAAATTCTTAAAAAAAAAAAAAAAAAAAACACTTCAAAATCAGTTTTGATACACATTCTGACAGGGGTTGTCCAGAGCACTGGTGGCAGGAAAGTGACATGTGTGCTCCTAAGTCCCCACTTTGTATGCTTAGATTACATTCATATGAACAGTTGATACAAATGCATCTGATCCTCCTGTCAGGTGCTGTCAACTGAACTGAGTGCTCTTGCTGTCTCTTTCCCTTTCTTCCTTATCTCCTCTAGGTGGTGGGGTGTGACACTGCCCAATGTTCAGTCCTGTTAGGAATAAGCCTGCCTGGTGCATAAAGAGAGCACAGAGACTGCAGAGTTGTTCCTCGATCCTGTTTGCTCCAAGAACAAGTTCTTTTGTAGTAGAGATCAGGCAGGGTAAATGCCAAAAACACCCTTCACCCTCATTCATGGAAGAGTGATCATTCCTGAATGAGAGAAGAGACAAACATTCTCAAACACAGCCAACAACACTTCCACGGTCCAAGAACTACAGATCCCAAGAGCCCCTGAACATGTTCACCAACATAGGACAACACACTGTATCTCTACAGGCCTCTGGAAAGGGATCTCAAGTGAACGGGAGAGCAAGCTAGAACTTCATCTCAGACTGACTATCAAAGGAAAGGATTTCACAACAAAGCTTCCTTTGTATCCAAAAAAGATATTTTTTAAAAAAAACAATAAACAGTGTTTGTGTAAAAATAAGGGGAAAAGAAAATGTTTAGGTAAACCTTTCTTTTTTTTCTTCCAGAGAAAGAGAGACACCATGTGGATTTGAAAGAGAGCCCAACATAGCTCAGTTTACTTTAATATTCTATAAAGAAAAAAAAGATTATTGCTTAAGGATCTGATAGCAAAATAAAGCACAAAGACAGACGAAGAGAAAGTTAAAATGACCAGCACAGATGAACAAAAATCATGAACAGCGTTGTGCTGTCGAGACCAATTCCTCCGACACCGTTTTCCCTCACTGTTGGCAAAAGAGTGGAAAATATAAGGAATCCTACAGGTTTATATAATTTGAAAGCAAAAAGGTGGAGAAAGTCAGAGTTCCAGGTGAGTTCCACGTTCCCGGTCTTATTGTGGAGATGTTCATGGAGACCACCTGGAGGCAGAACCAAGGGAAAAGATTCTGCCTCAAAAGCAGTTCTGATTCATCAGCTCCCCATGAATCCCTGCCTCAGGGACGGGATGACAGCACCATTAGGGAATGCAGTAAAGTAAATATACTTCCAATCATGTCCCACGGAACAGATATTTTGATTTGATTTGAATCAGCACTGCAGAGAATGGAACCTGGTTTGAATCTGATCTCATCTGACATGTACAAAGATGCAAGAGGAGAAAGCAATTTAGTCTGCAGCTCCCTCTAGTCGTGCTTGGGAAAGAAGTGCAGAGGGAGAGGAGCAGCCCAGAGCCTGGAGGGGAAGGGGGGTGCTCAGGGAAGAGAAACAGATTGTCTTCATTGCTGAGCACGGTTGAAAATGAGCCATGTGCTTCCAGTGGAACCTGTTTTGGTGTCTCATCTGCAGCTACCAGAGGCTCTGAATGCTATGTGATTTAAACACTGCCCCAAAACACTGAAAAATAAGGGAATGTGCATATATGCCAGGAGCTTCCTGACACTACTTTCCAAGAGAATTTAGTGTGTGATACTATGCTAGGTTGGTCAGCCTCTCCTTTCTCCCTGCTGAAGAGCCTTGCTATCTAGACCTCAAATCAGTTTGTAAATATAAAACAAAGTCAAATAACATGCACACATGTGAATAGAATCATTCATGCACTTGGAGACAAGTACAACATCACACAAACTGTAGGGCTGAGAGATACAGCCCCACGCCTCCTATTACTGATTAAAGAGTCTGGATCAGAGAGTCCATGTGGCTGTGCTAAAGTCAGACAGGTCTCTGTAGTCTAATATGGCTCCCATTACAAAATGTGGCAGCATCTAGATGTTCTTTAAATTTGCTTGCTGTATTGAAAAATTATGCCAGAATTGAAAGGAAGGAAGGAAGGAGGGAAAGAAGGAGGGAAGGAGAGGGAGGGAAGGAAAAAGGGAGGGAGGGAGGAAGAGGAAGGAAGGAAGGAAGAAAGAGAGGGAGGGAGGGAGGAAGAAGGACAGGAGAAGCTTTAAGAGATGTATAAGAATTTCCATATTGTATACATGCAGAGAGGCCTGCTCTAGAAAGCCAGTGGAGTTGATGTAGTTCACCATATTTTGGGAGTTTCACTCAAGACAATGCCATCAAAGCCAATATTAAGGCACACAAGAAAACTACTCTCATTACATTAAAGTCATATGTTGCCTCTGTCAGAGTCCGAGCAGGAAAGGAATTCATCCCAGATGGTTCAAATGAGATTTTAAGGACAAGATAACTTAGAGATGTGAGGGCAGGGTTAAGGATGATAAGGTTCCTGGAAACTAGACAAGTCCCCAGTGCTGAACTGCGAGGTCATGGGGTGATGGTACATTGGAGGAAATACTGTTACTAAAGTTTATTGGGAGATACAGCCATGGAGACTTTGCTACCTCACAGAAACTATAGTCTCAGAAGGTCTTACTTCCTGCCAGAGATGCACTGCTGAACAAGTGTATCTCAACCTCTCTCTCCTCCTGCCTTCTGTCTTTTGCCTCCTACTGGAAGTCAGCTGGAAAGAAAGCCTGGGTGATCCCATCCATAGACACTCACATCAAAGTAGAGATACTGGCTTCAGTGGAACACACTATAGTGGAACAGCAAATAACTGGGATGTACATCATTTCTGAATTGAAATTAGTTGATTAGCCACCTTTTCTACCATCTTTAATACTCCTGCTTCCAAAAACCCTACCCACTCCAGTTTGTAGCGAGTAAATGTCCCTAAGTTTAATTATTCTGTTTTTTAATTCTTCATGTGCATTAAACTGTATCTTGCATAAAATGAACAGAAATACTTTGTTGACTGGTGGTCACAATTCCAAATGAATGGCCCATTTCTCTAATTCTAAATGCATTAATCTTAAAAACTGTATGTAAAGTGCTTATACACTAACTAGCCCAGAGTAAGTTCTAAATTAGTACTTTCATACTTTTAGTTTTTACTGTGGGCCACTGTACTTGAAGCCAATCACCTCAATCAACAAGAATTAGCACAATCAGGCATTTTCTCGGAAAGATCCTCAATGCTGGTGTTCTGTCTTGGAATTAATCCACACTACCAGCTTCTTGAATGCTACAGAAGTATGTCATGTTGGGTGAAGCCCTTCCAAGGGTGGGACATCATGGACAAAATGTGCTTTTGCCACAACCCATTTGTAACAGAACAAGTGACAATGAAATGCCATGGGAGGAACCAAGAGGAGTCTGGGACTTGGTTCTCATTCAAGCTCAGTGTGACCTTAGGCAAGCCACTTAAATCTCTTGAAGCCTCAGACTCTTCATCCCAAAAATAAGCAATCAACCAGCTTATAAAAGGGATAATGGGAGCACTGCTCTGGTTTTTGAAGGAGCCTAGAACATGCTTTATTCCTTCACCTGGCACTCAACATTACAAGGAATGCAGTAGGAAAATCCCAAAACTGGATGACTGCTGAAGGCCCACTTCTAGTCTAATTTCCTCAGATATTAGTTTCTCCCAATTTTATAGGGATAGAAGAGGGAAATACTTAATTTTGTTCTCACAAAACATAAAATCTAGCAGTAAACTTTTATAGACTGCAGTGCAAATGGTATAATAAGTTCATTGTCCCGTAGTGTCTGCTACATAATTGTGTTCATTCCCTTTGTGTATTTTAGTAATGAGAGTATAATTGTCAGTGCTTATAATACATATAATCTCATTACTGTCACTCCCATCAGTATGCTTTCACTTCAGCCTATAAACAGTGTGTTCCACTTTCCCTCTCATTATAACACATAAATATTTCTCTTTTCCTGCATCCAGATTTCAGTCTAATTCCTGACAGTTACCATGGCTAATCATTGAGACATTGCTGCCTGCCTTGTTTTTAGTATGTTTCCTCCACCATTCTGGCACAGTGCCAAAAAGTCATTATTACTTTGGTGTTGAATTGCCATGACCACATCAGTGCCTTCCTACCAGAGTGGTTGAGACTTATTTGGAGTAGAAACTAATTTAGACAGGCAAATGACTGCATTCCTGACAGCAACTAGTTTGCAAAACTGTAAGAGTAGACACAATTATACCGTACCTCAATTTTATTACCTGTCAAAGGACAGATTTGGTCTCTATTATTCTTCTGGATGCCTTCCACTTCTAATAATTCTTTTTGTCTATAGAAGATCCCAATCAGGAAAACTTATCATAAACTGCTTTTTAATTATTTTCTCAATAGGTAAAGCACAGTGAACTTTTCAGGGCAGTAAAGATAACTTGACACTCTGTGCACATATGACATCATGCATTTATCAAAACCTATAGGACTTTACCACACAAGGAGTGACCTTTATTGTATGCAAATTTTTAAGAGTCATTTAGTAGACTGGGGGAAACCTAAGGTAGAATGTAGAATGGGACAAAACAAATTGTATTCCACAGGTATAAATAACTTCAATGAAGGAAGTAGAGGAAGAGATGATGGCTTAACTAACTTTGGAAATGAGTAAATTAGGTAAGACTAAATGCAAAAGAAGCTACAAAAGCACCCTACTCTAGCTGATAAAGTTATATCACATGTGGGTATGGGTTTTCAATTCTGATGCTTCCATCTATGTAAACTGAAACTGAACAATTAATTGGATGCATTGTGGGTGGTAGGGGAGAAGACAAAAATGATCCATGTGGTAATGGATCCAAGTTGGAGACATTGGTATGAATCATATTTAGCTTAATATAGATACACATGGTTTCATGCAGAAATATTTATAGATGTATACATATATAGGTGTGTGTGTGTGCGCGCATTTATATCAGTTAGTATATACACATATATTTCCTTGCTTTGTCATCTGAGAGGGCCTAAAAGCAACAACTCCCCAGTAGCAAGAATCACACCTAGTGCCCAGACCTTCATTTCTAATAAAATACTCCTATAAAAAACATGAACACAATGCGGGCTTTAGTTAATAATAGGTCAATATTGGTCCATTAATTATAAAAGACATACTTTGCTAATATAAAGTGTTAATAAGAGGAGAAACTAGATGTGGGATTCATGGAAACACTCTGTACTATCTGTTTTCACAATTTTTTTTTTTTGTAAGCCTTTAGCTGTTCTAAACAGTCAATAATATTATGATAACATGGTATGGTGACAGTAACTATACTTATCATGGTAAGCACTGTGTAATGTATAGAATTGCTGAATCACTATGTTGTACACCTGAAACTAAATATAACATTGTATATCAACCAAACTAATAATTTTTTTTCAAAAAATTAAGTTAAAAAAATAAATTTTGTTTAAAAAGTAAAACAGCCAAATGCAAAAAAATCTGGTATTTGATCAAAAATTCATAATCGGGGAAAAAAACAAGAGAGAGAATGTTACAAAAGTAATATTTGAAGATACAATGCTGAGGATTTCTCAACATTTGTAAAAGATAAAAATCCACAAATCCGAGACTTTCTAGAAACCCAGACAAGTTAAATACAAATAAAAACAAAGATAAATACATCATAGTTAACCTGCTGAAAATCTAAAACAAGAAGAAATTGTTAAAAAAAAAAAAAAGCTAGAGGGAAAAAGGACAGTCTACCTTTAAAAGATAAACTATATCTGTGAGAGGTGACATCTCAAAATAAACAGGAGATTCAAGGAGATAACAAATAGCATAACTGAAGTGCTGAAATATGATAAATTCCAGCCTATAATTCTACACCTGACTTCAAAAATTAAAAAAAATATATTTCAAACAAAAACAAAGAATTCACCACATATCTTCATTAAAAGTAATACTAAAATTGGTTCCTCAAGCAGAAGATAAAATGATCTCAG
>NC_138369.1:40670818-40711083 GCF_054177405.1 Leptonychotes weddellii | reverse complement strand
AAAAAAAAAAAGATTTTCAGGTTGGATGTTAAAAATCAAACAATATGTTGCTTAAAAGAGTCACATTTAAAATGCAAATGGTATCCAACAATAATGTTACCAAAAAAATTCAAACACAAAAGAAGGCAGTAATGGAGAAAATGAGAGACAAAAAACCTAAAAGACATGAAGAAAGCATAAAACAAATTGGCAAAAGTAAGTACCTTCTTATCACTAATTAAATGTCAGTGGATAAACTCCTCAATCAGAAAACATAGATTGGCAAGATGGATATATTTTTTAAAAAGATCCAACTATATACTGTTTATAAGAAACCTACCTTTGATCTCAGGACATACATTGGTTGAAAGTGAAAGAATGGAAAAAGATATCCCATGTGAACAGTAACTAAAACAGAGCAGATGTGGCTATACTACTATCAGACAAAATAGACTTTAAATCAAAAGCTGTTACAAGAGTTAAAGAAGGAATTACATAATGATAAAAGAGTCAATTCACCAAGAAAATATAGCAATTATTAACATGTATGTGCCTAACACCATAGCTCCAAAATATATGAATCACACATTAACTGAAGGGAGAAATAGACATCTCTACAACAACAAATGGAGACTTCAATACCTCCATTTTAATAGTGACTAGAACATTCAGACAGATCAATGAGGAAAGAGGGGATTTGAAAAACACTAAATCTCTGTTGGACCTAACAGACATATACAGAACACTTAATCCAACAATAGAAGAATACACATTTTCCTCAAGGGCACATTGAACACTCCCCAAAATGTTAGGAAACAAAATAACTTTTTAATAAATTTTAAAATAATGAAATCAAACAAAACATCATTTCCAATCAGAACAGAATGAAACTAGAAATCAGAGTCCAGAGTGCTAACCATTACACGATGGAACCTCGCTTGAAACTAGAAATCAATGGCAGAAGAAAAACTAGAAAATCCAAAAATATGTGGAAATTAACACACTCTAAACAACAGTGGATCAAACAAGAATTGTAAGATAAATTAGAAAGTATCTTGAGGCAGATAAAATGGAAAAACATACCACAACTTATGGGATGCAGCAAAAGCAATACCAAGAGGGAAATGATGCTGTAAATGCTTACATTAAAAAAGAAAAAAAAGATCTAAAATCAACAATCTAACTTTACACCTTAGGGGACTAGAAAAATAAGAACTAAACCCAATGCTAAAAGAAGGAATACTAAATAAAATATTAAACATTACAGCAGAGATACACAAAATAGAAAGTAGAAAAATATACAAAAATCAACAAAAGCAGAAGTTGGTTTTTTGAAAAGATCAACAAAATTGACAAACTTTTAGCAGATTAACTAAGAAAAGACGACAAACAACTAAAATCAGAAATGAAAGAGAAGACATTACTACTGATTTTGCAGAAATTAAAAGGACTATAAATGGATACTATGAACAACTACATGCCAACAAATTGGATAACCTAGATGAAATGGACAAATTTCTGGAAACACACAACCTACCAAAAATGAATCATGGAAAAATAGAAAATCTATATTGATTGACATATAACTAGTAAGGAGATAGAATCAGTAATCAAAACCTGCCCAACAAGGAAAAACCCAGTAACAGGTGCCTTCACTGTTGAATTCTACCAAATGTTTAAAGAACTAACACTAATCCTTCTCAAAATCTTCTAAAAATTAAAGTGGAGGCAGCACTTCTAAACTCATCTGTGAAGCCAGCAGTAGCCTGACACCAAAGATAGACAAAGACACAAGAAAATAAAGCTACTGATCAATACCACTTATGAATATTGATGTAAAAATCCTCATAACATTTTAGCAAACTGAATTCAACAGCATATTAAAAGACGTATGCACAATGATCAAGTGGGAATGGAATGATGGTTCAAAATATAAAAGTTAAATATACCACAATAACAGAATCAAGGGAAAAATCACATGATCTACTCAATTAATGCAAAACAAGCATTTGACAAAGTTCAACATCTTCCCATGATTAAAATACTCCATAAACTAGGAATAGAAGGAAACTACTTCAATACAATAAAAGCCCATATATGAAAAACCCATAACTAACATTACACATGCTGAAAGACTGAAAGCTTTTCTTCCAAGATCTGGGACAAGCAAAATAACAACAACAACAAATGCCTATTTTTACTACTTTTATTCAGCATACTACTAGATTTCCTAACCCAAACAATTAGGTAATAATAAGAAAAAATACATCTAAATCATAAAGAAAAGTGACACTGTCTCTTTTTAGAGATGACATGATCTTATATGTTGAAAATCCTAACTCCACAAAAAAAAAAAAAAAAAAAAATCCAAAACCTGTTACAACTATAAATGAATTCAGCAAAATTCAGGATACAAAATCAACACATAAAAACCAGATACATTTTTATATGCTAAAAATGAACAACCCAGAAAGGAAATTAACAAAATAATTTTATTTAGAATAACATGAAAAAGAATAAAACACCTAGGAATAAATTTAATCATGGAGATAAACTATCTATACACACAAAACTAAAAAAACGTTGCTGACAGAAATTTAAAAAGACACCAATAAATGGGAAGACATTCAGTGTTCATGAGTCAAGAAGACTTAATATTGTCAGGATGTCAAAATATTTAGTACCTTAAAAACACTACGCTAAATGAAATAAACCATTACACATCAACAAATATTGTATGATTCCACTTATACAAGGTACCTAATGTGCTCAAATTCACAGAGATAGAAAGTAGAACAGTGGTTGCCAGGAGCTGGGAAAGAGACAATAAGGAGTTAGCATTTAATATGCTTCAACTGAGGAAGATGAACAAGTTCTGCAGATGGATCGTGGTGATGGTTGCACAATAACGTGAACGTACTTCATACCTTTCAACTGTACACTTAAAATGGTAAAAAAAAAAAAGTAATTTTATGTTATGTATATTTTACCACAATAAAAAATGAATTATGATTATGAAAAAGTAGAATGTTTGAAAATAAGAGAATAAAAATATGCCATGCAAAAAATATATAATACAAACAACAAACATTAAAACCACAATAGCTACACATTATTATTAGATAAAATAGACTTTAAACCAAGACAAAAAATAAAGGGATTTGTTTCAAAATGATAGAATGGTCAAAACCAGGAAGTTATCACAATTCTAAATTTTTATGTACCTAATAACATAGCTTCAAAATACATAAAGCAAAAAGTGACAGAATTTAGAGGAGAAATAGCCACATTCATAATCACAGTGAAAGACTAATATACATATTTCAATGACTGATAGAACTAGCAAACAAACAGACAAAAATAAATGGTATAAAGATGTGAAAAACACAATGACAAAACTGACCTGACACAAAGAGAACATTACATATTCAATAATAATAGAATACATATTAATGTCAAGTGCACATAAAATATTTACCAAATTGGTCAAAGGCTGGGTCACAAAACAAGCCTCAGAAAATATCTAAGTATTGAGAGTTGTCAGAGTATTTCCTCTAATCACAATGAGCTTAAGCTAGAAATCAACAAGAAAAATATAACAAGAAAATGTCCAACTGCTTAGCAATTAAGCAATACACTTCTAAATAACCCATGGATTACAGAAGAAATCAAAATAAAAGTTGGAAAATGTTTTTCACGGAATGATAATAAGACATTTAAAAACATCGGGAATGCCACTAATTGGAGCACAAATGTAAATTAACAGCTTTAAATGCATATATTGGAATTTTAAAAATGTACCCCCCCACCGCCTTTCAAAAAATGAGCCAAGCTTTAATTTCAAGAAGCTAGAGGAAAACAGCAAATCAAATATCCCATTGATTACTGTCTTAGTCCATCTCTGCTTCTGTAATAAAATACTGATTCTGGTTAGCTCATAAACAACAGAAATTTATTTCTCACTGTTCCAGAGTCTGGCAAGTCCAAAATCATAGTGCCTACAGATTTGGTGTCTGAGGAGAGGTCCTGGTTCATAGATGGCAGTCTTTTCGCTGCGTCTTCATATGGCAGAAGGAAGAAGGGATCTCCCTCAAAGCTTTTATAAGAGCACTAGTCCCATTCATGAGAAGTTTGCCCTCATAACCTAATCATCTCCCAAAGGCCCCACCTCCTAATATCATCACCTTGGGGGTTAGAATTTCAACCCATGAATTTTGGGTGTACAAAAACATTCACACAACAGTAATATTATTTGTAATTATTATTTACAAAGACAAAAGATGCCTTTACAACAGAGGGATGTGGCAGACACTGTCTGAGCTGGAGGACAACATCTAGCATCACCACTAATGAAACAAACCAATATTGTATTACTCCTGATATAATGTAAGTGCATAACTTTACCAAATTCAGTTCTTGCCAAAATGTTTATCTGAATATAAAAAAGAGGAAATAATTCCAGATTATAAAAGATTCTACTACAGAGCTAGCCTGAATTCTTTAAAATATCTGAGTCATGAAAATAGATTTTTTTTAAGTCAGTGGAATGTTCCTGATCAAGGTCAGCAAACTCCTATAGAAGACCAAATAGTAAATATTTTAGGATTTGACCTACGGTCTCTGTTACAGCTGTTCAATTTTGCCCTTGTAGCCCTGAAAGCATTCATGGGCAATGCATATGCATATGAGTGTGGCCATGTCCCTTTAAAGCTTTATTTATGAACACTGAACTTTAATTTTATACAAATTTTGATTTTATACAAATTTCATAGAACCTTACTTTTCTTTTGATTTTTTTTCTACCATTTAAAAATGTAAAAAACATTCTCACCTTGCAGATCATACAAAACAAAGTAGTAGGCCGTGGGGCTCCTGGGTGGCTCAGTCTGTTAAGCGGCTGCCTTCAGCTCAGGTCATGATCCCAGGCTCCTGGGATTGAGCCCTGCGTCAGGCTCCTTGCTCCGTGGGGAGCCTGCTTCTCCCTCTGCCTGCCACTCCCCCTGCTTGTGCACTCACGCTCTCTGTCAAATAAATAAATAAAATTAAAAAAAAAAAAAAGAAGTGGTAGGCCAAATTTGGTCTCTGTGCTGTAGTTTGCCAACCTGTATTCTTGATTAAAGGAATAGAGACATGAAAATGATATGCATTGTGTTATCTTTGACTGGGTCTTGAATAAAAAGAAAAAAAAAGAAGGAAAGCAATAAAGTATACTTTTGAAACTGAGGAAATCAGAATTTGGGCAATGTGTAATATACAAAATAACCATATTATTTTACAAGCGTTAGATAATTTGGATGTAAAAATGATATTGTGGGTATGGAAGAGGATAATCTTGTTCTAGGTGCAAACTGTAGATTTAAGAGTCCAGTGACATAATGTGTATCACTTACTTCCAAATGGACTAGGGAAACAAAAAAGGTAAACAAGTGTATATATGTGTGTGTATGTACGTGTATTCGTATGAGAGACAGAGGATGATGGAAGGCAGTAAGAAATGGAGATTAATAAGGCAAAACACTAATAATCAATACCTTTAGGTGAAGAGAAGGGTGTTTGTGGTACTATTGTTTGAAACGGACTGTGGGTTTGAAATTTTCAAAATAAAAAAATAGGGGAAAATAAAATTAAATCAAAATACAATGTCTAGACTCCACTCCAGAATTCTAGATCAACTGGCTTGTTGTAAGACCCCAGACACTGTAATTTTTAAGAACTTGTAATTGAAGCATAGGTTGAGAACCACTCCTGTACGAGAAAGAAAGCTGTATTAGGTAAGAGAGATTTAGGTTTTCTCTGCCGCTTACCTTCCACAACCTCCTTCAAGTTACTTACTTCACTAAGCCTTAGTTTCCAGGTCTTTAAAATATGACCACTACTGTCAGTGGAATTGAGTTGAAACATTCAATGTATCTAAACACATCTCACAAACTCTAGCAATATATGTACAATATTTTGGGAAACTTGATTACTTGTGTCCTGTTAAGACACTGAAAAATAAATAAACCAAAACAAATCTCTCAATGGTGTGGGTAAAGGAAAGCGAGTTTGGAAATGACAGATGTCACATTCTTCCAAAGTTGGGGACAGCAGAGTTAGAGGGTGTAGTGCAGCAGAATGCAGAGCCAGCCAGCACTTTTTAGTAACCACATTGTGTCGGGCTCTGTATTAATTTTGCAAATACTTTAACTTTACAAAGATTATTTCATTTAATCCTCACAGCATCCCTAGGAAGTAATTATTTCCATATCACAGATGTGAAAACTGAGTCTTAGAAAAGATAAGTGATGTTCCTGAGGCCACCTAGGTGGTACACAGAAGTAGAATTTGATCTGTTCGTTCATGTAACCTCAGGGCTCAAGCTGTTAGTCACTCTGATCCATTTCTTCTCATAGTACGAAATCTCAAGTCCTTTTGATTTTATTCACTAGTAATGAGTCAATCTTCTGGGTAGCAAGCAGCCTGTCTCTAAAACTACATTCTTTAATTGTCATCATTCAGATCATAGATTATTACTCTTTTATAAGTGATAGAAATGTGCTCCATAGCAGGGAAAGAGACAACCTGCCCACATGCATGGTGATTAATATATAGGAAAATACCTCATTGCTGTGGTACTGGAGGAGGGAGTCACTCAAGTTAAACCAGAGATCAGATGCTCTACCTTCAGGTTTGTACAAATAGACAAACAACATGAGGTTTTATATTCTCTATTCATTCATTCATCCACCCGTCCATCCACTCATTTATTTATCTACTGTTATACATATATTTTTATTTGTTCATCCATTAATTTATTTATTCACATTTATCAATTTATTTAATATATTAATTCTTCCAATTATTCATTCAATCTTTCAGTCAAAAAAAATAATTATGGAGGGGCACCTGGGTGGCTCAGTCAGTTAAGCATCTGACTTCAGCTCAGTTCATGATCTCAGGGTCCTGGGATTAAGCCCTGCATTGGGCCCCCTGCTCAGCAGCGAAGTCTGCTTGTCCCTCTCCTTTCCCTCTGCCCCTTCCCGCTGCTCATGCTCTTGCTCTCTCTCTCCCTCCCTCTCAAATAAATAAATCTTAAAAAAATAATTATTGAATCCTCTGTGCCAGGTACATTTCTAGAAGATGTGATACAGAATCAAACAAAACAGATCATTATCTCTGCCTTCATAGCACTTACCTCTATAAGCAAAAATAACAACAAAAATAAGTATAATATATAGCAAAATAATTAGTGATTAGTGCTAAGGAGAAAAAAAACAAGGAAGTAAAATAGCAAATGTTAGACAGGATGAAGGTGATAAAAATTTAGACAGATGGCCAGAGAAGCCTCACTGAAAAGGTGACTTTGGAGATGACTTTTATCAGGGAATAAAGGGAACAAGGGAGGCAAATTAAAAAACCCTCACACATGTACATATATTTACCTACACACATATGCATACACACATGCGTATATGTGCGTAAATATATATATCAACACATCCCCTCCTTCATTGAAAATGTGTTACTAATATATACGTTATATACATATATATGTATATATTACTAATATATATGTGTGTGTATATATGTGTATACATATGTGTGTATATATACATATATATATATATATATATATATATATATATATATCAGCTGGATTAAATAGTGCATAGTGACATTGCTGATTTTATTGTAGAGGAGCAGTAAGAATTTTGGACTGGCATTGGCCACACTGCAAGTAGCACTGACTTAAGGCACTAGAGGTCTGGGTAAGTTTATCAAGCTTTACAAAAATAATTGCAGGTTTGGGGGCAGAAGAGTGACATGATCTAATTTATCTCTTAAAAATTTCACTTTCACTTCAAAGATTTGGGTTTCCTAAGATGCAAAGAAAAGGGGTCTTCATGCCATCACCATCTCTTTCTGGAATCTCATATTAACTAGAGACACTTCCTCTGTACTCAAGAGGCACAGGACCCTGAACAAGGTGTCATATTTCAAAGCCTTGCTTGCTGATGCATAGACAAGTTTGGTTAGGAAACTGAAAAATAATTGAACCAGCTCAAATCCCTAGCATCCACATGTCACCTGGATTGAATTCTCTGCCTTTGTCAATGACACCATCTCTGTATCTCATTTCTATCTCTTCTGTTAGCAAGGAACTGCATTCAAAACCAACAGTGGGTGTCTCGGACTTTGAAAACTAGCCTGCCATCTAGAAACGTGGAGTTACTTATATGAAGTGACTGAATAACCAGGGGAATGTACTTTTGATGGTGCTAATACATCAGCTTTATTGTAACAAGGTTTTGTTGGTCCCTTGACAAGACACTATAATGCACAAAAGGCAAATTGCAAGCTTAGAAATGTCAAAATAGCAGCCCACCAAAGGAGCTAGAACATCTCAATGAGCTATTTTGGGGAGCTTATTGCTCTGGAAGTAAATTGGACTGCATTTTTACTCAATGTTTAGTTCTTTGAGCTCTAAATAGAGGAAATTTGACTAGTTTGCAGCACTTCTTGTACCTAAAAACAAACAAAAACTTAGCACTTCTTCATTTGGCTTACCTCTACTTTTACTCTTATCCTCCAGCTAACCAACAGTAACAGTGCTTCCCATGGAACTGTATTATGGCTACTTAACTGCCAGAAAACACTGAATTGATCTATTATCTTTGATAAGTATGGTCACTGAAAGGACACAGAACCATTTCCAGTCCCTGCCTCTCCTGAGCCCCATCTCCTGGAAGTAGCAACCCAGAAAAATCATTCCTTAGAGAAGCTAACAGTATGAAGGATCCCTGGATTTTAGGAGAAAAGGAAATGATCAGCTGCTTTCAGGTGGTCCATGGTAGATAGGAAAACACCTCTCTTCTCCCCACCCTACTCTACTCCACCTCTGCAATTTCCATATCCTAATGTTGAGATTAGGAATTTGAGCATATGTCATGTTACATGTTGAAAGGGACTTTGTAGATGGAATTGAGGTTATAGACTTTTTTTTTTTTTTTTTTTTTTTAGAGAGAGAGGGGAGGGGCAAAGGGAGAGGTACAGAGAGAATCTTAAGCAGGGTCCAGCTTGGAGCCTGACATGGGACTCCATTTCACAGCCCTGAGATCATGACCTGAGCCAAAATCAAGAGTTAGATGCTTAACTGACTAAGCCACCCAGGTGCCCCAGTTTTAGACTTTAAATTAGGGAGACTATACTAGATTATCCAGATGGATCCAATGTAAACACAAGGGCCCTTTAAAGTAGAAGACAGGCAGTAAAGTCCATGACAGAGATGCAATGATGGATGATGAGGCAGGAGAGATTCAAAGTGTAAGCAGGACTCCACCAGCCATTGCCAGCTTTGAGGATGGAAGAAAGTGGCCATGAACCAATGAGCCATGTGACAGCAAAGAAACAGAGAGCTTAGTCCCATAACCACAAGGAACCAAGTTCTGCCAACAACCCAAATGTCCATAAAACACCTTCTCTTCTCCAACCTCCAGAAAGAAATACATTTCTGGTGACACCTTGATTTTAGTCCAGTGTGCCCCGTGTTGGACTTCTGACCTACAGAACTATAAGAAATTTGTGTTATTTTAAGCCACTAACTTTGTAGTAATTTGTTATAGCAGTGACAGAAAACTAACCCATGGTCTATAGGAGGCAGATACTTAGAAGATGCTCTATGACATTCAGAAAAGCATGGCATTAAAAAAGTAAGCAAGTCAAGGTGGTTGCATCTTATTGCATCTTCTGCCTGTTTCCTTTTGCCAATTTATTTTATTATATAAGTCTGGGCACAAAGGAGAGAGAAAGGGAGAGAGGGAAAAAAGTAGGAAGGGAGGGGAAGAGAGGAGAGAAGAGAGAGAGTGTGAGAAAGAGAAATGAGACAGAGATAGAGGGAAAGAACAATGCCTGCAAGTGTCATGGTCTTGAGATAACACCATTCCACTCAGTAAGCACACACCCCAGAGGGAACCTGAGTCTGATGTTCTCCACTGAGTCTCAGGTCCTATGCCAACCATCAGCAGGCAGTCAAGGAAAATATGATTCATTCCAATACTTACGGAAACCTGGCTGTTCTTGACTAAATATTGCTTACACTGTTCTCCAACAGAGCACCTTGCTAAAGAACACTAAAGGGTAATTGAATAAATTCTTGCCTTAAAACCTAACCTCAAGTAAAAGTGATTCTACTCTAAAGATAAAGGATGAGGTAGAACAGTATCTCTTATTCACTGAAATCCTCAACATTGAACTTCAGTTTGAACAAATATTCAATTATTGCTGTTAGTCAGAGTTAAACAGAGATACAGCTAAGAGTTTCACCAGCTTCCAAGAGTGAATCTTGACCTGGAGATCACCTTTCAAATTCATTCTCAGCAAACCTCTGAGCCACATGCTCTGAGGCCTGACTGTACACTGTCCTTATCCAGGCTAGCCAGTGGCAGCTCTGTAGCATCTCCTACATTTGCTTGATCCTCTACAACTCCATCTCACTGACATTTTCCTAATGACTGGCCACACAATTGTCCAAAATGGTCTGAGCAAGCTGTGAGCTAATAAAGAATTAAAATGGATATTTAATAGAAAAATTTCAAGGAAATAAAAGGCTCTAATATGCAAAGGAGAGTTCCTTTTAACTGTGAAATCTCAGCCACTCTGACAAGCAGGAGGGGTTATTTTAGAACACTCTACAAATCATGTAATCATGATGGTTGGTGTTGCGATATGAAATCATAATGATCATGGGAAAGATCTCAAAGACATTGAGAAGATTGTGACCCAACCCCTTTAATTTATTGTAGGGAAAACATAGGTTTGATTGAAGATGTTCAGATGACTCAGCAACACATGAGTTAGTGGTTTTACCAGCAGCTCCTAGCATTCTGATGCACTCATTCATTCATCATTCACTCATTCAACAAATATTTAATAAGCACCTGCCAAGCACTGGTTTAGGTACTGAGGATTTAATCATAACAAAGTAGAGTGAAGTGAGATTATTTTGTACTGGAAATTAGTCATTTAATTGCACAATGTTCTTTTTAACTTGCCTTTTAATTACCTCTCTATTTCTCCGTTGAATTATTTATGTATCTAACTATACTGTCTCAAACACTCCCTTCCCAGGGGTCACAATTAAGATCCTTCCACCCAGAACTTTATGTCTTTGTACTAGTCTAATTTTCATAACCTGACGTAAGCAATCCATAATGCACATTAATCTCTAGGCATCAAACAAAAATCAACAAATTATTACAGAGTACTTGGCACATAGGAACATCAGTCCAAGAGCTGGTGGTCATACAACAACACATAAGATGGAGTCCCTTTCTTCAAGGAAGTTAGTCTACTTAGGAGCATAAAATGAGCATCCTTAAAATGGAGCACAGGAAGATAGAGGGACAGTTATATCCAAACAAGAAAATGCAGTTCCTATGCAAAATAAATGCTAGCTCAGAGGTTTCCCAGAAAGGATGGCTTATGACCTCAATTTTCATAATTATTAGAACTATCCCAGAATGGATATATAAGGAATTTCTGAAGAGAAAATATGAGAAAAGCAACTGGTGAAGTAGAAAAGCCTCAGATGTATTTCAGAATAATAAATGGATGAATTTGTCTCTACAAGGAACTGAGCGATATTTTTTGGGGGGGCGGGGAGGGAGAAGGTATACAATTATTCTAATTTGAATTGAGAAAGCTTTCCTTACTTGGAAGTGTTAGCTAGAAAACAAACTCTTGAGTCTTGCTTCCTCTCCCTTGATACCTACTGCCTTCATCACATCTAATCCCCCCCTCTGGCCTCTACCCCCTGGACAGACTTTCCTCCCTCAACCTGAAAGCCTTTGCCTTGACCATAAATGCTACTGAAGTCATGTGGACATCACAAACTTTCTGCAGAACTAATAAATACCACCTTTTGCACTTATAGGCACATTATTTCAAATGTGTGCAAATATTTTATATTTAATATGTGGAATTCACAGTATTCCTTGTCATGATTTTTTGCTCAAGCAGGTGATACCAAGGAACTATTACTAGAATGTCAGGGTTAGGACATTGGGAGACCCTCTAAAGTTATAAGGATGTTAATTGCTCTATCACCACAACTGATAGCTCTTGGTTTCAGACCTACCAAGGAGTCACTGCAGCTTCTGTGGATTTAAAAATAGTTAATTTTGCCTTAGGAAAAATGCCAGATTCAATTTATTAAATCATTTAACTTCCTCAGATCCTGAGGATCATGATCCTCAGGTTAACAGGTCAATACAAGGACCAATCCATACCTTTCAAAATAGGTACTTAAAGCCTAAAACACTGAAGTATAGAATGGTGTTGAGTTTTGCACTGCTTTATTTGCCTTCTTTAAGCTCACCTACATGACTAATCTTATTATTTTATCCCTCTAGAAGATGCTCTAGCTGAAAGTCTACTCTAGGCTATAAAAATTAGCCTCTTATAATCTCTACCTAAAGCTGGTCACCCAAATGGTACTCATGAAGTTAATTGTGTAGTTCCTGCTTTTCATACCTTATTAGAAGAATGGTAGGTCTTTATGAGGCAAAGAGATATAAGTTGCTCAGGTTTCTGAGAGGCTGAGGATAATAGATTTTAACCAAGAGGCTGAGGCACACTAGATTTTAAGATAGCTTACATTTGCTCCATCTGGTCAACCTAGGAAAATGATTGTTTTTGAAAAAAAAAGAGGCATAACATTTTAAAAGATTGGGAACAGCTGTTTTTATTCCTTCTCACTTGGTTTACTTCCTTTAGGCAAGGCTAGTTCAGAAATCATCCTCGGGGCAAGAGGGAATAAAAATTATAATTCCCAAAGAGTGATTTCCTAGCAATTTATTTTTCCCCCTTGGGTTGGCTGGGAAACATCCCACCCAAGCTCCTCACAGGTGGGGCTTGCACATGACCCTGTACTTAGGAGGATCTCTCTCGGTTTAATATTCTGTTGTCACTGTCTTGAAATTCTTAATGACTTTTTAGTAAGGAGACCTGATTTCATTTTGCATTGAGCCCCACAAATTATGTAGTCAATGCTGCTCATAGAAACAATACATCAGAATGTTTTTGGCTGCAAATAAACCCAAGCAAATTTGGCTTAACCCATGAGAAACACTTAACCTTAAATAACAAGAAATCCCAACCTGGGTTAGCCCAGAGCTGTTATAACTCAGTATTACTAAGCAGGCACACAAAAATAGTTATAAAAGTTTTTAGGTCCCTGTGTTCTGTTTTCAGTCATTCTGATAAGGACCTCATGTGACAATTTCTCTCCAAGGTGGTAAACTCAAAAATATTTTGAAGGCATGACCAGCCAACTGTATAGTCAAAACAGAATTTTCTATGATGTTAGGGATGGGATACCGAACAGAGATGTAGCTCTTTTATCCTATCACAAGGTTTTGAGACCTACGGACTGTCTAGTTTCTTTACCATGTTCATGCACCAGTGAAGGAGCTTGTAACATCTCTCAACCAAACGTGCCAATCACCAATGAAGGATATTTCCAAAATCTCCTCTAATAACTAACAAACCTTCATATATACGTTTCAGTAACAATATTTGAATTAATTACATAGTCCCCTTGATAGTGTGGATTTCTTTTAGGGGCATGTCAAAGTATAGATTAAAGTTATCTTGGGGTGCCTGAGTGGCTCAGTCAGTTAAGCAAACAACACTTTGATTTTGGTTCAGGGCCATGAGATCGAGCCCCACCTCAGGCTGGGTGTGGAGCCTACTTAAAATTTTCTCTCTCCCTCTCCCTCAGCCCTTAACCTTGCATGCATGTTCATTCTCTCTCTTAAAGAAAAAAAAAAAAGGTTATCTCACACATACACACAAACTCATAACTCTTCTTATGCTGATGTATTTTTTAAAGTAATTTACCAAGCCTATAATATTACACATTCCTTTTAAGAGAAAAGGAAACCTACTCAGCTATTTTCATATCTCATTACCCAAAATTTGAATACCTTTTCCTTACCACCTCAGTTACCAGTAACATTCACCCTGGAAACTCTGAAACACCTATCCATAAGAGAAGCGTAAATAAGGTGAAAATTTCAGTAGAAAAGAGGTGGAATAGCAATGGTTATAAGAATGATAACCCACAGTAACCTTGCTCTGAACTCCTTTCCCTCACTGGAAAACTATCTTACCAAAGATGACTCAAATCCAGATATTCTTGCTCTATGAAAACATAAATAAGTCTATATACATACAAATGACAGTTATCTCACAAACTGCAGCAAGAAAATGTGTAAGTGTGTTTGAGAGACAAGGTAGGGAAGATAGGTCATAGACAGACTATAAAGGAGCTTGGGTGTTGTCTTTACACTTTAGGTAATTATACCAAAGCAAAATGGCAGAGGGTTTGAGAGCACAAGATACTCAACTTGCTTATCAGTTGTGTAGCCCAGAACAAGTCATTTAAGTTTTCAGATCATCAGTTTTCTCATCTACAAAGTATCTATCATAACAGTAGCTGCCAACCCAAGATGCATGTAACTACTGAATGAAACAATCAACACACCAAGCTCAGCACTGGTAAGCATTCAATTAACGTGCCCCTGATGAGGTAAATGTCAATGGTTCTAAAAACAGCCGTTAATGTTGGGTGGATAAAACCAGTGCAAAAATATGCCTGTGATAGAGATTGAGAGCTAGGACTGCTATCATCTCAGTAGAAATGCTCACCCGGGTCCTGTGCTGAAGATGTCCTGAAAGAGGAATGTGTGCCCAGATGTGTGGTGTGCCCAGGTAGTGGGCAAATGTGTGTGGGGGTTGGTAGTGACAGGTCTTTCTTCTTAGTCACTGAATACAATACAGTGAGGTACAACTAAACTGTCATTTTCAAATTGTTCCCATGCAGTATTACAGATTAATGGGCTAAAAAATGCCAACTTCAAAGGCTTGACTTACACACAGAAAATCTTTATATTTATATTTGAAACAAATTTCTCCATATACAGCAGCTAAAAAAAAAAAAAAAAAATCAAACCATGTATACCACTTCATTTTTTTTTTTTTTAAAGATTTTATTTATTTATTTGAGAGAGAGAGAGAGAATGAGAGACAGAGAGCATGAGAGGGAGGAGGGTCAGAGGGAGAAGCAGACACCCCGCCGAGCAGGGAGCCCGATGCGGGACTCGATCCCGGGACTCCAGGATCATGACCTGAGCCGAAGGCAGTCGCCCAACCAACTGAGCCACCCAGGCGCCAGTATACCACTTCATTTTTAAAATCATCCCAGCAGGTGCCTAGTTGGCTTAGTTGGTAAAACATATGATTCTTGAACTTGGAGTCATGTGTTTGAGCCCCACATTGGGTGTAGAATCTACTTAAGAAAAAATAAAAAATAAAATATTTTTAAAAACATGTTTAAAAAAATAAGAAATAAAATCATCTTGGCATATCTTCCTCATATGTGATTCCTCATACATAAGAGTTTGCCAAGGCGGGTTTTTCTATTAAAAAATCTAGTAAATAGGGGTCTATCACCATAACAACAAAGAGATCTTAATTACAGTTATTCAAACAAGGCCACTATAATTCTCTATTTATTGCAACATGAAAAATCCTCAGAAGACAATCAATAAATTATGTCTTCCTTTTAGAAAATTCTAGACAATTCACTAATGTTTTCCAATACACTATTTGGAAGGCAGTTTCTGATTCAGGCTAATCAGACAGTGTTCTAATGAAATTTCAGACAAGATTGAACTCCAAATTCCATACTTAGAAAACATTTGGGGTCAATGCATTTCCATGCTGGTAGAACAGTACAAAAATAAGGCCTGGGGAAAAAAGCAGCTGGCTCTACAACAGTTCAACAAGCCACACAAAACTGAAATTAAGCAGTTTATGATTTTGTTGAATTACTTTTGCCTTTCATTCTGTGCCCAATATAAGGAGGACCAATAATTTTATTTGTTGCATGGGGAAAAAAAAACAATAAATGGCACTAAGTTATCAAAGATTTAACACACTCATGTTCACACACACATATTAACATATTTAAAAGCATATATACATGGGCTTTTCCTTTTCAGTTTTTTTATCTTGTATTACCTTATGCCCAAGAGCCCTTCCTCCATTCAACTAGATAAGGCTATCATCATTACTCTTTGCTTCAAGGAAGGGAAGGACAAGCAGCAACAAAATCTCTCTTCTAAGCTTTGCCTTTTAAGAGTTGAGGTCCTGGCAGGGACCATGGATTGGAGAACACAAGAATCTCCATGTGTAGAGGGGGCTGGGAGAGAATGTACAAGGGAGAGAGGAAAGCCAAGGACAAAAGAGGGTCTGTTTCGTTCAGGCTGAGCCTCAGGGACAGGGGGGAAATATTCCCAGCATGTATAAGGAATATTTTGTAGATGTTACAACAATATGTTTTTCTGTGTTTATGAATACCAATGTCTAGGCATTGTAGGCGATTAACCAACGATTATGGAGATTAAGTGATTTTTGTAGTCTTTCAACTAGATGGAGTGTCCCTGGATTTGGAGGACTGGAAGACAGAGAAAAGAGGAAGGTGACTTAGATGCTGAAGGTCCCCAAGACAGTTCTTGCATTTTGTATCCCAAGAATGAGTCTCATTGTCTTTGACTAGCCAAGTCTAAAGACAACATAAACTCAGTGACTTTGGGTGTTTCCTTAGTTGGACAATTGGACTGAGTGGTGAAAGAATCAATGAATTAGTTATTTTCAGCATTTCTTTTTGTTTCTTATACTTGAGAAAGTCCTGAGTTTACACTTACAATCTTCTGCTAATTATATGATCTTAGGTAATGATTTAAATGATTTCCTCATCTGAAAAGTGGTGACACTACTTTTTTGGGAGGATTACATGAGAGAATATATTAAATGCACTATGCCAGGCACACAGTGTTTATTGATAAATGGAAGTTACCATTGTGGTGATTATATTTATTATTCTTATTGAAATACTTTGGAATCAACAAAATTGTGAATTACTCAGTTTAGTCAAGTCAGAGCAGAAGATACAGCTAGAAAAAGTGCATGCAGAGTAGCTCAAATCCCAAATTGTTTACCTAAAGTTAAATTTGGTCACAAATTCAATTTACTGTAGCCTCATTTGTTCTGGGCAATGTAGCAAGAACAGAGGATGAATAAATCCTGGGGTCTGTCCTCCAGAGTTCACACTGAAGTGGGAGGGTGAGACACCTACACAGCATTAAAATAACTTTCTCTGTGTCTGTGCTAAAGGAAATGCTATTAAAAAGATAATAATAAGGGAAAAAAGTAGCTGGGAGAAGGAAGGAATCAGTGTGAGTGAGAATGCTCAGAGAAGACTTAGAGAAGATGGCAGACATGAGTTCAGCCATAAATATATTGCAGACATTCTCAATGTGAAGAAGAGGGGAAAGACTGAGCATGGAAATTTTCTGGGATATCAGTTGAGAAGCAAAGTGAAGGGATGGGTGTCCTACCCTTGCTTTTTTGACATCTACCAGTTCCTTGCAAGCATGAAGACTTTTAACTGCCAGTCCCTATGATTCTGTGCCTGGGGACTTTTTCTGCCATTATTGCAGCCAGAAGCACTGGAAGATTAATACCGACCCCAAAGAAGCTCTCAACCTGTCATGGCTGATGAATAAATAACCCAAATCTCTTGTCCCTCTACCTCCCAACATGTCCCCAGCAGGATTACGTGCCAGTTGCCCTAGGGATAAGTGTACTTTAGAACAAAAAACCTTTTACTGGCTTCCTTCTCTGTTCTTTCTTACTTCTCCAATCCCCTATGGTTGTTACTTAAAATCATTTTCTAAATAGATGACTTGTGTTTGAATCCTTGCATGAAGTCAGACCAAGACTGGTAATGTGATAGAGTTCACAGTTCGGTTCAGCACAGATTTCTTAAACACTTTCTATGTGTCTGCACTAGGCTACACACTGTGGATTCAGAGATGGCTCAGACATACTCCCTGACAATATGGAGTTTACAGTCTGGCTGGAAATATGAAGCACACTGAAAGTAAGGTATGTATGTTGGTGTTGACTGTATCATAAGCTTCTCCGGGACTGGGATCATGATTGATTTAACTCAATAATTAGTATAATCCACAGCATATGGCAGGTACTCAACTATTTAGTGAACAAAAAAGCATGGAAATAATTATACAATGTATTTTAAAATGTTCTCTAAGCCTTCAAGTGCTTTACAAAAATCATCTCATTTAATCCTCACTGAAACCCTACTAGGTAAGAATCATTTGCACACTGAACAGAGTAAGAAACTGAGCTCAGAAAAGTTGTATCATTAGCTTTTAGGTCACCAAGCTAGGGTCTGACCCAATGTTACCTCATCCCACATTTACTGCCCTCAATAGCTATACCACCCTGGCCCTTTCTCCCTTATAGCCAAGTATGCAATAAGTAATTAGGTAGAAATCCAAGAAGAGAAATCTGTCTTCATGTCATCAGGAGCAGGGCCAATGATGCAATCACAATGTGGCTACTAATTTTCTTCAAAAATTCCCTGTACTCTGACAGTCAGGATACGTGCTTCATTGGTTGTAATCCTGACTTTCCTGGGGAGACGCAGCTACAAAGAAAGGAGACACTCATTCCCTCACATGATGATAGAAAAATAGAACCCAAGACATTGTGTTGAGTGTCTGATTCCATTATCTCAATTTATGGACAACAAAGAAGTCCCAGCATGGTCATGTGAATGTCCAAGCTCACAAGAGCTCTTTCGGTACCAGTCTCCTCTAATAGGCCAAGGCAGGCAACTCCTTCAGGTAAGAAAGGCAGATGCCTGCATTTTGGCGTCTAGTGACCACAAAGAAGGCAAGAAGATGGAGAATTCAGCCTCATGCATCACCTCAGGAATGCTTCTCAAACTACCCAGAGCGGGGACGCCTGGGTGGCTCAGTCGGTTAAGCGTCTGCCTTCAGCTCAGGTCATGATCCCAGGGTCCTGGAATCGAGTCCTGCATCGGGCTCCCTGCTCTGTGGGGAGCCTGCTTCTCCCTCTGCCTCTGCCCCTCTCTCTCTCCCTCTCTATCTGTCATGAATAAATAAAATCTTAAAAAGAAAAAAAAAAAAACTACCCAGAGGGGACAGCCAGCAGTTTTTGTTTAATCCCCAATCTGCTACAGACCAATACTTCTGTAAAATACAGAAAGTATGAATTACTAGATGTTGCTCTAAACATTTCTAAACACTTACTCTCAATTTCTGTACTCATCTTATCATGGGCCAGTAACAGTTCATGGTTTGGCTTTGGCCCTCTGACTGCATACACTTTGAGCAGCATAATACAGGGGGCCAGGAAAGACAGTGGGGGTGCACATAAGACAGCATATTGGCTCAGTTTTGCAAGGTGTGGTTTGATTTCCCTCCCTTGTTCTTCAAATACAATCCTTCCATCAGCAATGTTTCTGTGTCACCTTTGACCTCCCACTTCATATGGGATTTTAAACTGTTTCTTGCATGCCCAATTCATTCATTAAAGTTCTCCACACCTCAGTTGATCCTGGTGCACATCTAAGCTAGGTGTGCTAGCTTAATTTTCTGCTAGAATAGGACACAAGGCAATCCTGGAGGTAGTTTCCAAAGTAAAATACTTATATCCTGTGGGGTGTGCAGAATGATCTACTGTGGAATATGTCAAGCAAATACAGTTTTTGTTTCTACTAACCTTTTCTCTCATCCTTTTAAAATGTCTACTTTTAAGGTATTATTTATAATGTACTTATTATATCAGCATAGTCCATATAATAAACAAACAAATGTACAGGTCTATGTCAGGGGTGCCAGCTCTTTTTTTCCCCAGATTTAAGTGCTCAATGAAAAAAAAAAAAAGTTGTTGTTGTTTTTTTTTAACTTTAATGTATCCAAGATTCATTGGAATACTCTGTTTAAAATACAGATTCAAAGTTCCCTGTAGATTCTGGTTCATTGGGTCTGTGGCAGTACCTGGAATATGGACTTTTAAGAATCATCTTCCTCCAACTCAAGTGATATTGATGCAACTGCCCCAGGATCAGCATGAAACACTCTCTGCACATAAAAAAAAAAAAAAAAAAAGGCAGATCATTTTGTTAGAAGAAATTTATATAATTTTTGTGAGATTTTAGTTGATGGCAATTATGAGTAAGAACAGAGTCCTGATACTTCCTTTAACAGTGACATGTTAAAGTAATTAATTCCTACACTTCAAAACAAGGTCACTGTCTCCAAAACTTGATGTTCATTAAGATTCCAAAAGTAGAAATTAAGGGAGAGAAAGTCCTTTATTCTGGAAAATGCAAACATCAAAGAGAACATGCAATTCTTTTTGGATGAGTCCAAATGAATGTCATGTTGACTTGCAGAAAAACTATTAAAACGTGATACAAATGAAGAATCTGAAGCATGTTTTGACAGATGTGGAGCTCAGTTGACAGCAAACCAGGCCATTCCTGGCACTCTTGGGATTTGGAAAAGGGGTTTATTTTCCAGGATGGTGCATATATTTGGAAGCTTCAGCTTTGGCAATGAAAACTAGAAGAAATCCAGCTAATGGGATTGGTATGACATCCTAAAAGTTTGACAGATGAGAATTCCTGCAAAAGAAGGGTCTAACAAGGAGTAGCAGACAGAGTGGTCAAGAAAGGGTGTTTCTACAATAGACAACAGGCCTTCAACCATTGGGCTGAGGTTAAGGGACACTCATGGACTTTGATTGGAGTGATGGGGACAAGGTAGTTTCTCCATACTCAGTTCATGAGATACAAGGGAGATTATCAAAGCAGAGCCTCCAGTACATCAAAGTAAGTCTCCAGATAGAAACTAGATTACAAACAAGGGAGAATCTCAGTTGCTTGGTATGGAATATCCAATCAGAACAAAAAGATGGTTAACTTGATGCATATGAACTAGGATTCCTTGAAATGTTCTTTAGGATCCTATATCCCATGATGGCCTAGATTTCTCTATGGGAGTAAACTTCATTGCTTTATCAAATATGTATGTGCCATTCATAGGGCTGTGTGCTATACTCCAGAAGAATGCCACAAAAGTCTCTGTCTTAGACCTCTTGCAGCATCCATTTTAGTGGGGAGAGAGATTTAATCAAATAACCATACAAATACAAAACTTCAAGTATATATATATCCTATAAAGTACTCCCGGAGGAGAGTAGATAAATGTGTATGTGATGGAGCAAATTCTAGTCAGGTGATTGATGGCTAAGCTAAGATCTAAAGGTGAATAAGAGTAAGCTGGGTGAAGATCAGAGGAAAGACCATTCCAGGCAAAGGAAACAGCATATGCAAAAGCTCAAGAGCAGAATGGAAGCTTGCATGGCTGCAACATGGGGCACAAAGTGAACAAAGTGGTTGAAGAAATTGGTTTTTGAACTTTATTCTAAGTGAAATGGGAAAGCTTGGAAACATTTTAGGCAAAGGAAATAACAAGAGGGAATTTGAAATTTGAAAATGTCCCTCTGGATTTAGTTCTGAGAACAGATTAGAGAGAGGCACAGATGGATGAGAGTAATCAGATGGTTGTGAGAGTAGCCCTGATACAGAATGATGGTAGTTTTGACTAAGGAAGTGGCAAAGAACATAAAATCATAAGACAGAATTGAAGGATAAACAGAACTTGTCCCAAGAAAGGAAGGATGTCAAGCAGAAAATCACCCACATTAAATGTTTTTCTCAATAACTTATTATCTTAGTCAAAACATTTCCATTTGAATAGTTTAGACACCTACATATAATGGATGGAGGGATGGAGGGATGGATGGATGGATGGATGGATGGATTAAACAGACAGAGATTCAGATATCATGATAGGACAGAGCCTACACCTGGCTCAAGTAAAGTGCTGCCGGTTGCATTATCCAAAAATTTCAGGGAAACAAAAAAAAATGCTTTGTTAGGGAAAAAAAATAAAAAGATTTTAACTTTTTGCTGAAAGAACTGAAATTCTTAACTTAAAATTTATAGAAGCAAATTCCAGATTGCACTAAAATAATTATTTTATGAATTTACTGAGTGTCCTATAGTGGGAATAATACAGAGTGAAGAGGTGGAAAGCCAAAAACTAACACTGATCTCACATTAAAAAGAGAGGAGATGATGTATAACAGATAAATAGTCTCCATAATAGAAATCTATGCAGGTTTAATGTGGTCATTTCTATTCATCCTGAATTTTCCATTTGGATTGTCTCCTTCATTAAGTCAATGACAAGACATCCTCACCCTGATGATTTCTCTCCAGCTGACTGTCCTTCTAGGTACCATGGTTGAGCTTGAGTCCCTCAAGCACTGATGATCTTGTTAGACATCCAGGGCATACACCCCTGAAGCAAACTCCCTTCATTAACTCTTTGTCTCTAGAAGAAATCAAAGTAAATGAATGATTAATTCCTTACTTGGCCTAATCTAAAACTTGGAAGTTTATCAGAAGACAGAGAAATCTGTAAATGATATATGAGTTTTGGAAAGTTCAGCCTCCCTTTCTTGTTCATTCATTCAACAAATGGTGATATGAGATGGACATTATTCCAGGACAAGGATGATAAGGCAGTGCCCACATGGAAAAAGAGTGAAACAAGGTATTTGAACCATTACAAAATGAACATTTCGGCCAGTGAGGTAAATAGTAAAGATGGACCTCAAGGATAAACCTATGAGACTTTTCCTGAAGGGCAAATCTGACAACTTATGATTTGGTAAAACTGACTAAGCCTTCACAGGACAGGGAAGACACCATGTTTAAGTCAAATAAAATTTATAATGACCCATAGACAATAAGAAGGTAAACTGATCAACATCTCTTAAGTCATCCATTTGTTTCTTAATTCACTGAAAACTTAATAATATCACAGACCTGTATCTCTGAAACAAATTATACATTATATGTTAAAAAAAAAAAAAAAGAAGAAGAAGAAGATAGTAGGAAGGGAAGAATGAAGGGGGGGAAATCGGAGGGGGAGACAAACCATGAGAGACTATGGACTCTGAGAAACAAACTGAGGGTTCTAGAGGGGATGGGGGTGGGAGGATGGGTTAGCCTGGTGATGGGTATTAAAGAGGGCACATTTTGAATGGAGCACTGGGTGTTATATGCAAACAATGAATCATGGAACACTACATCAAAAAAAAAAATCCTCCAATGGTGTCTCATCACCACTGAAATAAAGTTCAAAGTCTGACCATGAAAAAAAAAAATAATAGTATCTACTTGATGCTGACCATTGTACGATGAACTAGGACAGGTTTTGAATGGAATAGTCATTGTGGGGGGAGAAAAGCAAACATTAAATAATCTTACAAATAACTATGTAACTTCAAAGGTGTTAAGGTCCATAAAGGAAAGTGCAGTGTGTTCCAACAAGATGGTGGCCAGATGGAAAGGGCAGGCAAATAGGAAGACGAGTAGGAAGAAGGGGGTGGAGAATAACAGAAGATAGAGCATACACAGGGACCCTGAGAAGAGAGAGTGACAGAGAGAAGGTCCAGAAGGTGAAGTATAGTCAAGATGAAGATAGTCATAAGATGAAGCCACAGAAAAAGGTAAGAGCAAGAGTATATGCCTTGCAGACAAGGCTAGAGATTTTGAAGTTTTATCAGGAGAGCAAAAGAAAGATAATAAAGAGTTTAAGTAATTTCATAACACTACTTAGATATTTCTAGCTCATACCCAGTAAAAGTTCATTAAAGAAAAAAAGGAATACTGTAAACATTCTAATTTGAGTAAATTTATAATATCGGAGAAATTACATTTTATAATTTGCTTACAGGAAAATAAATTACAAATCAGATGCTATTGGTCATTTTCTATCATCCCACTCTACTGCATTCTACAAATATAGTGCTATAGGTCAAATCAAAAGTTTGAACAGCCTAAAAATCAAAAACATAAGAAATAACATGTGTCAGTGAGGATGTAGAGAAAAAGGAACCTTCATGCACTCTTGGTGGAAATGCAAACTGGTGCAGGCACTGTAGAAAAGAGTATGGATGGAGGTTCCTCAAAAAGTTAAAAATAGAATTACCACATGATCCAGTAGTTCCAATACTGGGTATCTACCCAAAGAATATGAAAACAGTAATTTGAAAAGACATATGCACCTTTATGTTTATTGCAGCATTATTTACAATGGCCAAGATATGGAAGCAACCCAAATGTCTGACAGTAGATGAATGGATAAAGAAGATGTGGTATATATATACAGTGGAATACCACTCAACCATAAAAAAAGAATGAAATCTTGCCATTTGCAACAATATGGTTAGATATAAGGTATAATGCTAAGGGTAATAAATCAGTCAGAGAAAGACAAACACCATAGGATTTCACCCACATGTGGAATTTAAGAAACAAAATGAACAAACAAAGGAAAAAAGAGACAAGCCAAAAACCAAATTCTCAACTATAGAGAATGAATTGATGGGGGCAGTAGCATGGGGGATGGGTGAAATAGGTGAAGGGGATTAAGAGTACACTTATGATGAGCACTGAGTAATGTACAGAATTATTGAATCAGTATATTGTACACCTGAAACTAATATAACACTGTATATTAACTGTACTACAACTACTTTTTTAAAAATTTGAACAGCCCTGTTTGTAGCAAAGACTTTATGCTCATCTAATTCATGTTTGTGCCTTTGAAAGACTATGACCAGAGTATTCCTGAAAATAAATAAAATAGTTCAATAAAGGACAGCTATGTCTTTCTCCAGGTTTAAAAATATGTTGAGGAGTGCTTTCCTTCAAATTTCCAATACACAATGTGAAAAGAATTCTACTTATATACCACTTTCATCCTAATAATTGGGTTTTTCTAGTGGAGAATGGATTTTGGAAGAGGAAACATTGTGATCTATCAGAAAATTTGCACTTACTGCTCATAGAAAACACTTAAACATTTTAACTTGGCCAAAGAGAAGAAATAATTTTACTTTTCATTAAACTTGTTTGTGGGGAAATACAAAATTCTCGGCCTCAAAACTGCTCTTCATTTCCCCCAACAAACCCTACCCTTGCCAAATTGTTTCACAGTAATTGTAGCTTTTTGAATGGTTTTTCAATAGCACTCAAAGATTCATTTTCCTATGAGCATTCATATTACAGTAGTTGAAAAACATTAGTTTGGATGGATCCGAACATAAACCAGCCTGTGGTATAGAAATAGCATTAATTTTCTTTAATCCCCAGAAGGCAGATAAGCATTTTCATGAAATTCCCATATGCACAATTTTCCAAGTCCTTTGGATTAAGATCATTATCCTATAATAAACACTGTCCATTGCTATATAATTAAAGAACAACTTCTTCCAGATACACTCCCCCCTTGTAACACTTAGCTTAAGATGTTGGTATCTTGCCCACATCCTCTTGGCACCTACTCTTCCCAAACTTGTAGACAGCTTCTAAGTTCATGAGGCCATAACTCTAAGCCTGAGGGCTTTCCTTGGCTGTAGAAAGATGCTCAGGCTTCACAGGGAGCAGACAGAAGATCTGGGAAGTATATGACTCCAGGAAAGGCCTTCAACCAATGACACACAGGAGTTAACTGCATCCTTACCTTTCACATGGAACAACTCTGAGATGCAATCTACACAATGTCGCAGAGGACCCACAGCAATAACTTGCTCATTAATTGACCTTGAAGTAGGTTCCTTCCCATGCTTGCCTCACTTCACCACTCCCCTAATTGTGCTTCCTGGGTTACCTCACAATTAAACTACTTACTTTCATATCATTGTTTCCAATCTTAGGTTCTATGAATTGGCCTGAGGCAAATGTGTTTGCTAAATATATTCCAAGGTATCATTTTTATTCCAAAACTGTGCTTAGTATTTATGCAAAAAAAAATAATGACCTTTAAATTTTCATAAGTAATGATCTGGGGTCCCTGAGTGGCTCAATTGGTTAACTGTCTGACTCTTGGTTTTGGTTCAGGTCATAATTTCAGGGTCCTGATATCAAGCCCCGTGTCAGACTCCTTGCTCAGCAGGGAGTCTTTTTGAGATTCTTTCCCTCTCCCTCTGTCCCTCCCCCACTCATACTCCCTCTCTCAAATCAATAAATAAATCTTTAAAAAAAATTTCACAGGTAATGATCTCAAATTCAGTAAATGCCTAAATATTTTTTGGATGCCAACAATGAATGTCAGGTCCTGGGGAAAAAATTGTGAACAAGGTACCCAGCTACTGTCTTCATTAAAAGTATATCCTCAACCCAATGATAATGAATCTTAGATTTTTTTCTAAAGGTTTTTAAGAATGGGGAAAGGTCCTGCATTTTGCCCTCTAAGATTCCACTTTAAGGTCTTATATCCCTCCATGAAAGACTAAACCAGTGGTAACTAAACTTATTTGGTATTATAAAGCCTGATAAAAATCTAATGATATTCTTTCAGAAAAATCCACATATACAGGTGCATATACATGGTACATAAAATTCCAGAGATCTGTCAGTCTTCTAAAACCCTCTGCATGAATCCTTTTAGAGATCTCTGGACCTAGGTAAAAATCCATGCTGTAGGGGTGCCTGGGTGGCTCAGTCGTTAAGTGTCTGCCTTTGGCTCAGTTCATGATTCCAGGGTCCTGGGATGGAGCCCCGCATCGGGCTCCCGGCTCAGCAGGAAGCCTGCTTCTCCCTCTCCCACTCCCCCCGCTTCTGTTTCCTCTCTCGCTGTGTCTCTCTCTGTCAAATAAATAAATAAAGTCTTTAAAAAAAAAAAAAATCCATGCTGTAGACCAGGGCTATCCAATGGAAATACAACCCAAGGCACATACATAATCTTAATTTTCAGGTAGTCACATTTTAAAGAAGCAAAAAAGAGATGAAATTAAGCCAGTATGTCCCAATATTTAACCCAGTATGCCCCAACTATTATGATTTAAATGTAATCAATATAAAAATTATTAATAAGCTTTTTAAATATTTTTTAAAATTTTAAGTCTTCAAATTCCAGTATGTATTTGACACAGCACATTTCAATTCAGACAAGACACATTTCAAGTGCTCAGTAACCACGTAGACCTACAGGCTACCATACTGGTCAGTGCAGCTCTGAAGTAAGAAGTAATGGAAGTTTGTTATCCTGACCTTCCTCTTTTCCCTTTATAAGGTCCTTCTATCCTTAGAGCATCATCTCACTATAGAATACTTTGCAGCTCCTCACCCCATCTGAAGTCAAAATTATCTATTGTCTTTCCCTTTCCTGCTGTAAAATGCTTCTAGCTAGCTCTCATGTTGATAAAGATTTAAAAACCCATTCATGCTTTAGTGTAGAGTTGAAAAGCTTTAGCATAGGAAATGCAAATGATATTCCATTGAAATACCAACTCTGACCATGATCTCATTTCCAGAGTTGAGAAAGGCTCCGAGATTCCATTTAGACTCAGTAGGAAGGAATGTTATGATCAACAGCTATATTGTCCACTGGTATACAAGTGGGTGGATAGCATATGAGTTATATATTTCCTGATAAGAGGTATTATAACTTACCAGATGTTTCTTAAATAACCTTTAAGAAGTAGTCTTCGGTGGAGAAATTTCAGGCATGTGCACTTAGCCATCACTGTGTGCTTTAATTTCTATAATGTTTTAAGAATTTCCTAGAATATACAACATGTTAAAATATATCAATATGGATGTGTAAGTATAGATACAGCATCTTCAGAAGGGGGATAAGACAATTTATGACACAAATTAGAAAATAATTTTGGGAAGAAAAAAGAGACTAAAGAAAATTCTATGAACAAATTTTTATGCTAGCAAGAATCAGCAATACCACTAAAAACTACCTTCTGACCACCTTTTTTGGGCTGTTATGATGTGGGCCTCATCCATCCACACATTCTTTTGATTTTCATGACAACTTTATAAAGTAGATTGGAGAGGGAAGAGAAATTGCTCAGTGGCCAGATGAGGACGCTGTGGAATAAGAAAGTGATTATTACTCCCAATTATAAGAGTATTTGTGACCCCTGGGGACATTCCTTTCATTCTTTTCTACCAACACTTCTATCACAGTTTCTCTTCCAGAATGGCAGACACTAACTGCCTATGGGAAGTTATCCTGTTTACTTTGTAAGTGTCTAGAGTTAGAAACCTCTAAGTGGCCTTTTGTTCTCAAGAGCAGAAAGAGGTACTTAACTTGTTCCATGGTAATTAAATCCCACTCATATTTTCCCCTTCATGTGCTAAGGGGATATATCCAAGCCTCTTCCCCTGACCTTTACAGACTATCAATAAATGAATTTTCTCTTTTACTGTATTTTTAGCCCTTTCCTAAGGTTGGGCCAATGAAAAACAGGTGGAAAGAAATGCTTTGAGGTTAAAAGACTAGAAATATTTACTTCCTGCAGAGCTAACCAAATGTCACTCAACATAACAGAGAAGCAATCAGAACCCAGATGTCAGCTGGGTTCACCCAGACCTCTACAATTGAAATAAAATTAATTGGAGCTCCATCTAATGAATGATGGGACACCTGTCTACTGTCTATAATGCTCTGGAAATTTGGGAGATGGTGTGTATATTTCTTCTAATCATCTCTGGCTACAAATTCTTGATTCTAAGAAATTAGTTTATAGATCTCTTTACTGCAGTATTTTTGCTCCAAGACTCTCCATAATGGATATCACCTCCTATTTTCTTTACTCCCCCCAATTCCACTAGCACTGGGCTATGTATATGGCAGACCAAGGGTGGTAAAGCAGCAGGAGGAAGACACAGAAGTTTGTTTTACAGCAAATACCTTAGAATTGCATGCATGACATCCCTGTTTGGTAGAATATGGTACAAAACTCCAGCAGGGATTTTGTTTGATTCTCTGTGTTTTCTGGTCCCATCTCTTCTTTCTCCATCTTCCTGATTTCTCCCTTGCTCTATGTCCCATCATTTAAGTACCCATAAGTTTATTATGCAGGACAGTTGAATGACTTCTTTGTTTGAAGATCTCTTTACAGCAGACCATCAGCTAGTCCTCTTACATCCTCATGAAACATCTGATCAGTCTATCATTTATCTCTCTCTAAACAGGTGAAATTCCCTCCTGGTTTCAACATTTAAGTAACAGAAAATTGTATTTATTTTCACCTTGTCTTTGAACAGGTTCCCCAGAAGCAATTCTTGGGATGAGGATTTATGGGCAAGTAATTTCTTAATAATTTCCAGGGAAAATAAGTAAAGAGTTTCCAGAGGAGCCTGATAAGCATGATAGGAAGGGGAAAAAGCCAAACAAAAGTGAGATCTCATGCAAAATCTCTCAGAGGCAATGTTCATCCTGATCCAACAGGGAACTTTGAATTGTGAATGGTACTTAGAGTTGTCCTCACCAGGGAGCACCCCTGAGTCACTGGCTAAGGGCTACCCAGACAACTCCCAGGCATATGAGTGCAGACTGGCTCAAGGAGCCTTAGGGAAGCCTTCCAAAGATAAGCTGTGGGTGCTGGTTGTTGGAACCAAAATCATATGGGAAAGAGTACACAAAAATGTTAAACAGGAATCCAACAGCATCTAAGTGGAATACCAACAATGCACATGACACCCTGCTTCCTAAGAAATTTTTAAGCAGTTGGAATTGTCTTCACATTTCTTTCCTCCATGTTTTCAACACACTGCCATACACAGACCTAGCTGCCACAGTACCCCACTCTCCACTTGCCCTTCTAGAAAAATTTACTAATCCAATGTCATGTAACCTCATTATCTTAATGTGTCCTAAGCAACAGGTAGCTAATTTGATTTTCAAGTCCATATACCTGGATATTAACTTGTGGTACACCCCAGGTAACATTCATACTTTGATTAATGCCTATCTCAGAAACTGTAGTCTAAGGAAATGTTCCACGAAAATGGTGTCAAATTATACACAATATAGTACAAAATAGAAGAAATAGTTTTGAGTAGGTAGACCCTTCTAATGAAATAAGTGAATCCTTTCTGCCCATAGCTAATCCTTAGTGCAGGTAGAAAAATTGGTAATAGCCATTTATCATGGCTCACTATATGCCAAGCACAATGCTAAGATAACTGTGTATCATTTAATACTCACAACAACCCTATGAGGTATTTGCTATCCCCATTTTATGGAGATTGAAGGAAACTGTGTCTTAAAAAGTTGAAAGAGCTTGCCAAAGAGTAAGAGCTAAAAACTAGCAGACTTAGCACTAGAACCCCAAAAAGTATAAAACTAAAGACTGTTCTTCTCCACAATGCTATCTTGCCCTCAACAGATAAACTTATGTTACTCTCAAGACCACAGAACAAAGCAATAACCAGATATTAGGGGTAATGGAAGAAGCAGAAGTTTGGCACTGTAAGGTGTTCATGGAAACTCTAAAGGACAACTCAAATTTGAGCTCTTTAATTAAATATAAATGTGTGTCTGTGTTCTGCATTGCTCTCTCACTCACTTGTTCTCTCACTCTCTCTCCCACACACATCCCTACTCTTTGCCTTCATCCATGGGAAGGCAAGATTAACTCAGATAGAAAACTTAAGTTAAAATAACCTTCTTAAGAACATTTTGTAAGTCCCTAGTCCTCTAAACTAAGAGAAACTGAAGAAAAGGAGAAAACAATATCCAACTTCTCCTTATTTTTAAAAAATCTGAATTAACAAAGAACTGTATCTCTGCAACTTACAGAAAAGTGTGTGAGCACTTGCATGTTCTAAGTATCTCTCCACTGTATAAATTTTCAGGACAGAGGACTTCTCAAAAAAATAAGCCCATAGAATATTATAAAGCACAGAATAATTGAGATGTAAGTTTGTTGCTTCTGGGCAATTGACAGCTGCAAAATGATATGTAAAAAATGAGCCTTCTGAAATGATACCAAATGATATTTAATAAAATCAACTGTGATTTTAATAAAAATCACATCAATGTTAAAGAAAGTGATTATTGCTAGTTGACCTTTTACCTCAAACTGCACTATTTTTAATAATGTTTAAAACATTTCAAAGGAAGCACTACAATATATTTTATTTTATTTAATACTTTTCATGAAAACTTTTCATTTTGATGAATGGCAAAAGAAAAAAATACAGAGCATGATTCTGGATATTTTAATGGCATCCCCATCTGCATGAACTATGAGCCAAAATAAGTCTTATGCAGTTGGAGGTTGTTGCTTGTCCATTAGAATCTTGTGATTAAGCAACCAAAAATAAATGTGAAAACAGACTTGATGGTTTATAAGATCCATGGAAATAGTTACTGAAGCTCAACTTCTACATGAGCAAAACCTTCTGATTTCTTAAAGCTAATTAGGACCTCTCTAATATTTGCTTTCTAGAAGGAAAATATAACCTGATTTCTAAAACAGTAAGGGAGATATATATGGTCATGTTCCTTAATCTTAGATGTAGAAAACTATAAAGGTCTGAAAGGATGTGTGTATTAGGGGATGAGGAACAGGGAAGAGGGTAGATTTAGACCTTCTTGTATTTTAACAAACATGAGCTTGGATATATCCATCTGTGTTCCAGGTACTCTGATTGCATAACATATTTCTCTCAAATGGCACCATATTATACAGAAACCATCTATGATGCTCATGAGTTCTGCAGACCAGGAGTTCAGACAGGAAACAAGAAGAATGACTGCCTCCACTCCATCTGCCTCAAGTGGATGACTTTAGGTCTGAGAGGCAGAAGTCAGCAAATTTTTCTGTGAAGAGGCAGATAGTATTTTCAGTTTTGTGGGCCATAAATACACTCTCTGTCATGACTACTCAATTCTGCTGCTGTAGAGTAGAAGCAGCAATTAATAATACATAAATGAAAGCATGTGACTGTGTCTGAATAAAACTTTATTTACAAAAACAGGCAGTTGGCTGGATTTGGCTCCCTGAGATCCCTGAACGCTCACTGACTTGCATGTCAGAAGATTGATGAGAGCTGTCAACTGGTGGGGAGAGGGGTGTCAGTTCTTCTCACTTCATGTAGTTATCTTCATGAATTATCTGGGATAATTCAGGTTTCCTCTCAGCATGGAGGCTGGGGATCCAAGGTTGTGAAGACTGAGAGAAAGAGGAGAGAGGGTGGACCACATGGAAGCCATATCACAGGTATCATGGGGCATGATTTCCACTGCCTTCTATTCATTGAGACAGTCACAAAGTCCAACCCAGGTTCAAAGAGAGGGGAAGTAAGGGACTCTCCTCTTGAAGGTGAGTGCCAAATTTTGAGAAGGGTATATGGGACTAGAAATATTGCTCTGGCCATTTCGGGGAAATATAATCTTCCACTGTTTCATTCAACATACATACCAATAAATATACCTGCTGAGTCCTACACCGGACAACTGGTAGAAAAGTCAGTATCTTCCTTGGAAAAAAGACCACAAAAGAGAGAAAAAACAGCTTTTCAAATAGATTTGCAAAGATAATATAGTGTATGATATTACTGAGATATGAACCAAAAACAAAACATGAGGGAACTACAAAAAAAGAAAAAATGCTGCTACACAGCTTTAGGTTGCAACATATATACTGGGTCTAAAACAGAAGTCAGCCAACTACAGCTCATAGGCCAAGCTCATAGGCCAAATCTGGCCCACTGACCATTTCATCAATAAAGATTTATTGGCACACAGACATTATCCTTCATTTAAGTGTTGCATCTGGCTGCTTTTGCACTACATCAGCAAGGGTAAGTAGATGCAACTCAGACTGGCTTGCAAAGCTGAAAATATAATATGGCCCATTAGAGAAAAAGTTTCCAACCACTGATCTGGAAGTTTGCCAAGACACAGAAGGGAAGGGAAAGAGGGAGAAACATGTACAAATATAAAAAGTGCTGCAAAGGCTGAAGCTCACTCGAATGACATTTCCTGAATTTGTTAACTATGTCAACCAAGAACTATTCAAAGTTTTAGTTCTTCAATATTCCAACATTTTACTTATGGTTATAAATAAACACTTATAACCTTGTAGAATATCTTACATCTCTGTATGCATAAGGATTCAGAGATTCCTAGAAATTCAGGAAAAAAAAATGCTTAATTATATCTACCAGAGATACAGAAAGGAAATCAAAACCCATTAACACATCTGCTATATAAATGCCATCTTAGACAGACATCTTCTGAAAGGTTCAGATCTGATCTGAAAGGAGCTGATCTCGGGTGGGAACTGAATCACATTTCCCCTATCCATTCCCCTTGTTTTTTGATACTTTTCTCTCCCACCTCTACCTTCCTTCCTTGCAAATAGCCTGAATTGTGGAGTCAGAATACACAGGTTTCAATTCTAGCTCTCCAATGAACTATGGTATAATCTTGGGCGATCTACTAAATTTCTCTATGCCTTAGTTTTTTCTTCTCTAAATGAGAAAAATAATAGCATATTCTTTAGGTATTAAGCATTCAAGTTGTAGTGCCTGGCTTTACACAAGCATGAAATAAAGGTAGCTTTTCCCCCACTGCACTGCAATCCTTTGTGCTCATCAACTACACAAAGTCTAGCAGAACAGGGATTTTTTTTTTCTTTCAAATCAAAAGAAAGGCAATCAGGTTAATAACTCAATGAATTTTTCCTTTTCCATTTACTAAAACATAAATTACCTCTCTACTAAGCCTTGCCAGTTTACATCCTGCACTGCCCATTCAGGCACTTCATGGTGCTAATACTTCTGTGCTCTGAAAATAACAAAACAATTTTAGTATGAACTACAGCACCTGCCTTCTCTCTGACCCTGCCTCACACACACTTGAGCACTTCACTCACTGCCTGGGCCTTCCCTCAGTTCCTCCAACTTATGCTGTGCCCTCTGCTCTGCTTCCTCTGTTCCTCAGTATTCACCAACTTGACCCCCAAACTTACCCTTCAAGACCCAATGCAAATAACCCTCCCTCAAAGCTGCCTTCCCTGACCTCCTCCCACCCCAAGCTAGGTAACAGCCCCTCTTGCCTTTCCTCACAGAACCATGATTTTGCTTTATTATACTTAACAAAATGTACTTTTGTCATGTATTTATATGTCTGTGTAATTAATGCTTGTCTCGCTCACTAGACCAGGAATTGACAAACTTCAGCCTGTGGCCAAATCCAACCTAAACCTGCTTTTCTATAGCACATGAGCTAAGATTAGTTACATTTTGAGTGGTTATGTAAGTAACTGCTTAATATCCTTGATTTGCCTCTTGACACAAAATCTGGTCCTTTGCAGAAAAAAGTTTGTTGACCATGCACTGGACAATACCTCTCTCTTAAAAATTTCTATATTTCAGACATCTGGCACAGTGCTTGTCATGGAAGAAAAACAGATTAGACAGATGAGTAAATAACCAGTAGGATAATTAAAATTTTTAAAAGCTCTAATTTTGAGCAAAGTCTGTGTGCAGGACTTCATTTGTTGAAGAAACACTGATTATGTGAACAGAGAACAGTTTTAAACCAAAGCATCACTGATTGGTACCATCTGTGAAGTAACATACCTTGCTGATTAATTATGAAAGATAAATCTGTAAATGTTGAGGAAAATGAGATCTATGTCTCTGCTTATCTGGTTTTTAAACCTCTGCTTCCTGCTGAAATGCCTTGTCCCTCCCTCTACCAAAGCTTCACTCATTCTTCAAGACCAACCTCAGCCCCCAACTTTCCCAAAGCCGTCTAATCTAGATTTGGATGACTGAGGTCATACTCAGTCTGTTCAGATCCCTTAAGACCACGGTTCTTAAACTGGTGTTTCAGAACCACTGCCACCACCATCATCATCATCTGAGACGTTGTCAGAAATGTACAGAGAGCTCCAATGTGAGCATCACTGAATTACAAATTCCAAGGGGTGGGGGTGCAGGACAACAATCTGTGATGTAACAGAGTCCAGGTGACTCTGCTTGTAGGCAGTAACTCCTAATTCTAGTTATATATTATGATCACCTTGACACTTTTTAAAAGTATGCCCAAGTCCTCAAAAGATAGTTTGATTTAAAAGGATTGGGTAGAGCCCAGCTATGCTCATTTTTAATTTTTTTAAGATTTTACTTATTTATTTGAGAGAGAGTGTGTGAGAGAGAGGAAGCCCAAGCAGGGGGAGCTGCAGAGGGAGAGGGAGAAGCAGACTCCCCGTTGAGCAGGGAGCCCAACAGGGGGCTCAATCCCAGAACCCTGAGATCATTACCTGAGCCGAAGGCAGACACTTAACCAACTGAGCCACCCAGGTACCCCCCAGCTATGATTATTTTTAAATACCTACATGCATGCATACATATATACAACATACATGCATCCACACTGAGGTCCTTCTAATGAGCAAAGGAAGCTGAGAACTATTCTTACCTGTTCACAATCCAGATCACTTACTAATTTTTACTAAAATAGTCAATAGTTCAGCAGCCTTTCAGTAGAATAATACTTTTTATAGGCATATTAGCAAATGAAATAAACAAAGAAACAAAAATACTGACCAGTATCATACTGACCATCTCATAAATAAAAGAAGAGAAAAACTGTTTAAGATACCAACAGCAACAACACCCAAAAGAGACCAACTAGAGTAAGTCTTCAATATTGAATTATCACCTGAACTTTGCAAGCTAGAATTCATCTGATTCAAATTTTTCTAAAACTTGATGCATTCACTACTCACCAGGAATCAGAAAAGGAATAGTATTCAGCTTAGGCAAATTGTCACTTCAATAACTTAAAGAAAAACAGTATCCATCACTAATACATATCTGCCATTTTCATGAACATTTGCCCACATGGTATTCCAGTCACTGGTTCCAACTTCCTAAATTATTGGTTTTACAAGCATCCTCTTCATTAGGATGGAAATTTTTGCTTTTGAAAATATAACATTACCTCAGAATCTCTTGGGAAACTAGACAATGTATTTGCCAGGAAAACCATCATTTTAATAATTCATCATGATGGACATAACTGTAAAGAATACAAATCTGGCAGGAGTTTTTTGGAACTTGAGAAATATCCTCTATTCTCTAGATGAGATCAAATCAAAGAGAATTTTTAAGTTAATCCAAGATTTGAGGGGGGGGGGTTGGAGGGAGACCAATGGGAGTATTACCTTTCAGAGAAGTGGTAATGGGCAACAGTGCATTAGCTTTAGCTTACTGTAAACACATAATAGAGTTTTCCCTGCCAAGTGGTACATCCCCATGATCATTTAAGGAATAATCAACTTTTAAACTAACACTACTGCTTAAAAATGAACCAGGACAACTCATAGAGAAAGTAGTAGAATGACCTCCTGACGGGCAACAGAATTTGGCCAACTTTTCCAGTGTAGTTCTTCCCCAGGACTTTGTCATCTGACAGAAGACTTTCAATGACAAGGTCACCTTTGTTCATGCTGTTGGGGGGAGAAGCAGAAAGTAAGTGAATTTGCTAGAAAAAAAATGAAGTTTCCTCAGAACATTAAAAATAGAACTACCATATGATGCAACAATCTCATTCCTGGGTATAGAAATGACCCTTGAACAATGCAGGGGTTTGGGACCATGAGCAGATTAGTCTGCCCTGGGGCACAGAAAAAAAGTCATGGTTTAAAAGAGCAACTAGACTTTAAAGGAACCAGCCCTTGGTGTCTGCCAAAAAAGAGTATGGAGGTTCCTCAAAAGATTAAAAATAGAAATACCATATGATCTAGTAATTCCACTACTAAGTATCTACCCAAGGAAAAGGAAAACACTAATTCACAAAGATATCTGCACCCCTATGATCACTGCAGCATTATTTACAATAGCCAAGACAGGGAAGCAACCTGAGTGTTCATGAATAAATGAATGGATAAAGATGTGGTGTAGAGATACAATGGAATGTTAGTTGGCCATAAAAAAAGATTGATTTCTTGTCACCTGTGACAACATGGATGGACCTAGATTATTATGCTAAGTGAAATAAGTCAGAGAAAGACAAATACCATATGATTTCATACACAAAACAGAAAGAGACTCATAAATACAGAGAACAAATTGGTGGTTGTCAGTGGGGAGGGAGTTTGGAGGATGGGCAAAATAAATGAAGGATATTAAGAGGTACAAACTTCCAGTTATAAAATAAGTAAGTCAAAGATGAAAATTACAGCATAGGGAACATAGTAATATCATAATAATGTTGTATGGTGACAGATGGTAGCTACATTTATCAGGATGAGCACTACATAATGTATAGAATTTTTGAATCACTATGTTGTGCACCTTGAAGCTAATATAACATAGTATGTCAAATATACTTCAGTAAAAAATTTTTTAAATGGTTATAATAATAAATTTTGTACTATGTATATTTTACCACAATAAAAATTTATATTTTGACAACAAAAAAGAAGGAAAATCACAAGGGAAAATACATTTACAGTACCTTACTGTATTATTGAAAAAAAGAAAACATGTATAATTGGGCTGATGCAACTCAAAACCATGTAGGTTAACGATCAACTGTATATCCAAAGGAAATGAAAACAGGGTAGCAGCATAATTTACAGTAGCCAAGGTACAGAAGCAATCTAAGTGCCTGTCAGTGGATGGATGGGTAAAGAAGTGATGGTATACACATACAACGAAAAATCATTCAGCCCCGAGAAAGAAGAAAATCCTCATTTCTAACAACATGGATGGAACTTGAGGGCATTGTGCTGAGATAAGACAGAGAAAGACAAATACTGTATGAGATCATGTACATGTGGAATCTAAAAAAGCCAAACTTGTAAAAACAGACAGTAGAATGGTAGTTACAAGGGGCTGGTGGTAGGTGAACTGGGGAGATGCTGGTGAGAGAGTACAAACAGGCAACTACAAGAAAAGTAAGTCCTGGAGATCTAATGCACAGCATAGTGATTACAATACTGTATGATATACTTCAAAGTTGCTAAGAGACTAGAGTTTGAATGTACTTACCTCAGAAAAGAAATGATAGTTCTGTCATAAAACAGATGTTAACTAACACTACCAGTGGTAATCATATTGCAATGTATAAATGTGTCAAATCAATGCATTGTACACCTTAAACTACACAAAATGTCAATTAAATCTATAAATAAAGAAGTACATATCTATATATCTATATACATAAATATCATTCCTATAAGTAGGGTTCCTTTCTCATCTGTCAGTAATATTCTATCAGCAAAGGAAGGCACCTACCTGTTTTAAAGATAAACCACCTGTGTGTCTGTCTACACTGTAGTAGAGTAAGTCCCCTAGAAAGACTCCCTTCCCATCTCTCCTTTCCCAAGCCAACATTAGGTCATAAAGTCCTTCAAAATCATTTGGCTTTGGTTTATTTATATTTTTAATTATCTTGTTCCCATTTTGTTCACATCTTTGTTAAAAATTATAAATGCTCATTAATTTTTGAAATTAAAGATATAAATCTGAAGGGGGTGGAGCAAGATGGTGGAGGAGTAGGAGACCTAGATTTCCTCTGGTCTCAGGAATTCAGCTGGATAGGGATCAAACCATTCTGAACACCTACGAACTCAACAGGAGATTGAAGAAAAGAATAGCAACAACTCTCTGAACAGAAAAACGACCACTTTCTGGAAGGTAGGACGTGTGAAGTGAATCCGAGGCGATATTCGGGAGGATAGACGGCGGGGGAGGGGCCTCCATTGGCCGCTTCTGGCAAGTGATAGAGCTGCAGAGCACAAAATCAGAAATTTTAGAAGTCGGCTCCGCTGAGGGACGCTGCTCCAGTGGCTAAGTGGGTGGTGGAACCCCCTCAGGACACTGTGGTCTCAGGACCCTCAGGGTCACAGAAAGACCGGGGGTGCCTGAGTGTGGCAGAGCTCCCAGGTATTGGAGAGGGAAGCCGGCTGCAAAGATGGAGCTGAGGCACGGGCTCTCAGCCCGGGGTGGCCATAAACCATGATCTGCAGCACAGTCAGGCCCCTGCTCCTCCAGCAAGGACCCAAAAAGGGGCAGATCCGGGGAGACTCCCCTTCCTCACCCGGAAGGAGCGGTGCGGGAGTGCACCGCAGGGATCTGCTGGGTTTGGAGACTCCACACAGGGTCGGGGGCCAGAGATAGAAATGCTCGGTCACAGGCCGGGTGAGCACGGAGTGCGGCCAGAGACCGGGGAGAGGGGAGTGACTGACTGCTTTTCTCTGGGGGCTCACTGAAGAGCGGGCCCCGAGTTCTCGGCTCCTCTGGGGCGGAGATTGGGAGGCCCCCATTTTCACTCTCGTCCTCCAAAGCTGAAGGGAAAGCTTGCAGGGAACAAAAGCTTCTGAGAGCAAACCCAAGCAGATTATTTAGCCCAGACCAGTCAAGGGCGGGGCAATTCCACCTCCGGCAAAGACATTTGGGAACCATGGCAACAGGCCCCTCCCCCAGAAGGTCAGCAAGAAGAGCCAGCCAAGACCAAGTTTACCGATCAATGAGAATGGCAAAATTCCAGGGCTAGGGGAATAATGCCCATAGAATCCATGCCTTTTTTACCATGATTCTTTAGTCTTTCAAAGTTAATTTTTTTTTAACTGTCTTTTTTTTTTTGAATTTTTCTTTTCCCTTTTTCAACCAACATCTTATCAATCCCTTTTTTAAAAAGCATTTTTATTTTTCATTTTTAGAGTCATATTCTATCCCTTCATAGTAGTTACCCTTATTTTTGGCATATATATATATATAAGTTGTTCTCTCTTTAAAATTTTGAGATACGGTTTCTTCTAACAGATCAAAATATACCCTAAAACTCTAGTGTATGGCTTTGTTCTAGTCTCCTGCCTGATCACATTCTCTCCCCCTTTCTTTTTTCTTTTTTTTTTAAATCCTCTTCTTTCCTTTTAAACAACTTCTTATCAATTCCTTTTATAAAGTTTCTTATAATTTTCATCTTTACAGTCATATTCCATCCTTTCATCATATCAACCCTTATTTTTTGTACATATATAAGTTTTTCTTTAAAATTTTGGGAGGCATTTTCTTCTAACAGACCAAAATACACCCAAAATCTAGAATGTGTCATTGATCTATGCACCAACCTGATCATATTTGATCATATTCTGTTTTTTTTGTTTGTTTTGTTCTGTTTTTGTTTGTTTTTATCTTTTTCCTTTTCCTTTTCCTTTTTCTTCTTTTTCTTTTTTCTTTCTTCCCCTTTCTTTTCGCTCGGCTTCGGGTCTTTTCTGATTTGTTTAGAGTATATTTTCTGAGGATGTTGTTACCCTGTTAGCATTTTGTTCTCTCATTCATCAATTCTCCTCTGGACAAAATGACAAGATGGAAAAAAAACACCTCAACAAAAAGTACAAGAGGTAATACTGATTGCCAGGGACCTCCTCAATACAGACATTAGTACGCGTCGGATCTAGTGTTTAGAATCATCACTTTAAAGATACTAGCTGGG
>NC_138369.1:40652377-40670318 GCF_054177405.1 Leptonychotes weddellii | reverse complement strand
GGTGGGGTGGGAGGGATGGGGTGACTGGGTGATAGACATTGGGGAGGGTATGTGCTATGGTGAGCGCTGTGAATTGTGCAAGACTGTTGAATCTCAGATCTGTACCTCTGAAACAAATAATGCAATATATGTTAAGAAAAAAAAAAATAGTAGGAGGGGAAGAATGAAGTGGGGGAAATCGGAGGGGGAGACGAACCATGAAGACGAGTCTGAAAAACAAACTGAGTGTTCTAGAGGGGAGGGTGGTGGGAGGATGGGTTAGCCTGGTGATGGGTATTAAAGAGGGCACGTTCTGCATGGAGCACTGGGTGTTATGCACAATGAATCATGGAACACTACATCAAACACTAATGATGTAATGTATGGTGATTAACATAACAATAAAAAATTTTTCAAAAGTAGAGTCTGATTATTTTTATTACCTTGTGAGCAGCAAGTGAGTAAGGATATTTGTGTGCAAGGAGAGTACATGGTGCATGGTGCATGGTTGTGTGTAACTCCAACCATGTCACATCTGCTGAAAAATCTTTCTGTAAACCTGTTTTGCCTCCCAGATAATGTTAAAACTTTATAACAAGGCAAGAACTCACCTTCGCAATCTATTTTATGCTTAACTGTCAAACCAAAGCAATGACAATAACTTAGCAACAGTACTACGCTCTATTCCTACAATCATTGCAGACATCATCAATCAATCAAGGCCTTCTTTCCAACTGGGTGCAGTATACCCTTAGATTCCTCCATACCATGAAATCCCAAGAAACTTCTGTCATTTAAAATAGTTGGCATGAGAACTGATACCTTCTTCCCTCAGTTCTAGGTCATGCTGAGCAACGATTCCCCTAATGTGCGCTGATCTTTCTTTCGCATGGGACATTCCAACTACCTAGATTGTGTATACTTGACTGTCAGATAAACTTCTTTTCATCCTTTAGTACCTCAGTTCACACATCACTCCCTCCATATTTTATCAACCCTCATTATTTTATCAACCCTCACTATGATTTTTTTTTATCTCAAGCTATTAGTGCTTGATATCCCCATAACATTTTCTAACTCTCATAGAAGGCCATTTTCATGATGCACTGACATTAGTGGTTGGCATGCCCATCTTCTGGCTAAAATCTGAACTCCTTAGGGATGCAGACTTGAACTTTTATTGCCTGAAATCTGGAAGTAAGTGGCATATTGTTATTAAGATCTCCAATCACTAGTACCTCATCATGTATGACCAGGATCAATGGCTTCCCACAAATGGCCAGCAGTCTTTGCTGGTTACATGTTGGAGTCCACATAATGGTAACTGCTTTGTCTTTATTCCTATTTGATAGCTCTTTCTCTCAGATCAAGGCCTGTGTTGTACTCACTAGTTGAAAATCTGGCTTATGCAAAACAAGAGTACATTTTTCTCCCTTTCTGCCCCTTTCCTGGAGCCTCTGCCTCTTTATCCCCATTGATACCTGGTCAAAACATGTCCTGCTACCTTTTATTATTTACTTCACCATAACTTATAGGATTGTATCATAATTCTAGGGAGTCTGTATCATATCATCTTTAAGAGCATGGACTCTGGAGTCAGCCTCCCTGAGTGCAGGAACTCCTTGCTAGATCTGAAATCTCTCTGTGCCTTTCTTTCCTCATTTAACCCTGGTGGTAATAACGGCCCCTACCTCGTACAGCTGTGGTGAGAATTAGATGGGTTCCTGTATGCAAAGTGCTTAAAACAGTGTGCGGCATATGGTTAGTGTACAACAGAAGATACTTATCATTATCCCATCATCATCATCATTTAATCAAAAGTTTCTCCAGGGGACTCAGGATCAAGACTACATAGCCAGGGGGTGCCTGGGTGGCTCAGTCGGTTAAGCGTCTGCCTTCGGCTCAGGTCATGATCCCAGGGTCCTGGGATCAAGCCCTACATCAGGCTTCCTGCTCAGCGGAGAGCCTGCTTCTCCCTCTCCCTCTGCCTGCCTCTCTGCCTACCTGTACTTTCTATCTCTCTGTCAAATAAATAAATAAAAATAAAAATAAAAAAGACTACATAGCCAGTTCTTCCCTTGGGACTCAGCTCAGAAGGAAGATGACAGAATGACAGCTGCAGGACATGCAGAAGGAAAAACAGAGCGAAGTGAACAATAAATGAGGAAAGAGAAAATACTGCTTTGCCTAGGAAAGGTTTTAGGAGAAGATCGTTTCAGTTGAACTTAATTCTCATAAGCAAATACTTTCTCAGGCATCTATTTATAAGCTGCTTAGAAAATCATAAAATATATAAAAAAAAAAAAAAGAAAATCATAAAATAACATAAGACAGTCCCTGCCCACAACAAACTTGCAAGCTAAAATATCCAAAACATACAAATATTTAAATAATTTTTCTGTATAATATGAATACATATAAAAATTTAATATAAATGAATGTATACTTTAATGGTAGTGATAAAAAATAATATAGATACTTGAGATTTTAAATTTCAAAATTTTATATATATCAACAACAACAACAAAAAAGCACAAAAGCCTCAAGCAAAAATTAGCAAAGGACAGAAATAGTCAATTTGAGGAGAAAATCCAAGTGGCTAATAGTAAGATATCTTTTAAGATTAGCAAGATTTCCAAATGATAAGAATTGTCAGACATGACAAGGTGATACAATAATGTAGAGGCTAATATTTATTGTGTGCTAACTCTGTGCCAGACATGATTCATATATTTTACTCTTCTAATTTCCCCAAATTCATGACTGTAAATACATCATTCTCCATTTTCAGATGAGGTAACAGAGGTAGAGAGCAAATGCAAGACACATTTAGTGTGATGGTTAGTTTCATGTGTTAAATTGACAGGACCGTGGTGCCCATATACATTGTCACACATTACCCCGGGTCTTCCTGTGAGGATGTTTTTGGATGAGATGAGCATTTAAATCCCTGGGCTTTGAGTCAAGCAGATCACCCTCCACAATGTCTGTGGATGAAATCTCATCAGTTGAAAGCCTTAACAGAACAGGGGCAGTGTTTGGACTCCAATGGCAACTCTTCCTGGGTCTGCAGTCTGCTGGCCCTCCCCATCAAATTTTGGTTTCACTAAAGCCTTCACTATTGCGTGAACCAATTCCTTAATGTGCTCTCTCTCTCTCTCTCTATATATATATATATGTGTGTGTGTGTGTGTGTGTGTATATATGTATATATATATATATACATATATATATATACACATGTGCACGTTCTGTTTCTTTGTAGAATTCTGACTCATGCTCTTAGAATATGGTGGAGCCAAGTTTCAAGCCCAGATTTCCTGACTCGTACACTTCACTGGTGTCCTTCATAGCTTCCCTACAAATGCTTTGTTAGTACGAAAACTTCATGAAATCCTTTGGGGTAACGATGTGGTTATACACATTAAGAATCTTTTCAAAGTTCATATATTCTAGAGCTTTCTTCTAAGTAAATAGTCAAATTCAAACAAAGGTTTGTGTATGCAGCACTTTTCTTAAAGTTAAAAAACTCGAGTGAATTTGAATGTCCAACAGTGAAGGCATTAAATAAATTATGATGCACGCACAAGAGTAAATATTAGGCAGTTATTAAATGATGTTTCTAAGGAACAATGCCATGGGGAATTACTCAGGAGATATTAATTTTTTAAAAGCAGCTAAATCATTATCTATATGGTGTGATCTGAATTATGTTATAAATGAATACGTATTCATAGACATTTAGAGGAAAAACTAAAGATAATTATATAAAAATATTCAGAGAGCTTTATTTCTGGGGGGTTGTTATTTGCTCATTTTCTTCTTTATCGTTTTCTATATTTTCCAAGAACTTTATCAAAACTAATGTTTTGGAGTCTTATTGTTTTTTTGGAGTCAAGGCAAGAAAGATAGCAATGAGACCCACAGGTCTTCATGAGAGAAATCTGTGACACAATGGGAAAAACAGTTTCTGGAGTGTATTCCAAACTTGTATTCCCTGTAAGTTTCCTTTACCTGATTAGTATGTGGGAACCTAAACAAGTTCCTTAACCTGTCTCAGCCTCAGTTTGCTCACTGGTAAAATACAAGTAAAAAGCATACCTACCCACTTACTTCACAGCAAGCATGAAGGGATAGAGTTTTGGCACTTGAATGGCGCTAACTTATACTCAGTGCTTTATAAAAAGTATGAAGCATGCTTTGTGTTGATTTTTGAATAGCTCTATTAAGATAGTCACATACCATACAGTTTACCATTTTTAAAGTGGATAATTCAATCTTTTTTAGTATGTTCACAGAGTTGTAAAACCATTAACACAGAATTTTAGGAAATTTTTGCCACTCCAGAAGGAAATCCATGCCCATTAGTAACTACTCCCCACTCCCCTTGGTTCTTAGAACTCACTAATCAACTTTCTATAAATTTGCCTGATATGAACATTTCATATCATTGGAATCCTGTAACACTTGGCCTTTTGTGTCTAGCTTCTTTCATTCAACTTATCTCCAAAGTTCATCCATGTCATAGCATACATCAGTACTTATTCCTTTTTCTGACCAAATAATACTCTATTAACATACCACATCTTATTTATTCATTGATCAATTGATGGGCATGTGGACTGTTTATACTTTGAGACATGATGAATAATGTCGCTATGAACATTCATATGCAACGTTTTGTGGACCTATGTTTTATTCCTCTTGGGTACATACCTAGTAGTAACACTGCTGAGTCATATGGTAACTCAGTGTTTAACGCTTTGATAAATAGCTAAACTGTTTCCCAAAGTGGCTTCATTATTTTATATTACTACCAGTAATGCAGGAAAATTCCAATTTCCTTTAATGATTTCTTAACTACATATTTTTTAACTATATATATTTTCTTAGTAGTTGCTCTAAGGCTTAAAAAATGCATCACGGTTTATACATAAAGTTAATTTTGATGAGATATAGAAATTTATATAGTTCTATCCCTTATATGTTATATATTTATCATATATATAATTTTCAGCAGTTACATGTTTGTTTTATTAGGGAAAGGATACATCCACTATGCTTTTTACATGGCCAATCCAGAAGTCAATCTGATTGAGTTTGATAAGGAAAGAAAAGTCATGGCTACCTTGAAGCCAAGAGCACCCTGAAAAAATCATAGTGTATGATTGCAGACTGTCTGGATGAAGGGTGAAAACACTTAATGGCAAAGTCACATCGTTGACAGTTTTTTATATTGGTGCCATACTTCACTGCTCTCTTACATAAACTTGATGCACCAGCAAAAAGAAAGAACACCACTGAAATGCAGCCTAAGAGTCAATCCAGAATTCTCTCCTGCCTTGGAAATGAAACCCCAATACCTAACTCCATGATTAAGCCACTTAGAATACAAGCACCTGCTAGAGGCTGCAGAGAATAAAGCAAACAAACAATTTCACTTAAATGTCTTAGACTCTGAGTCCTAAAAGCCCGAAGCCTAAAGGTATAACAAATCTACTTTGAAATTTCACCATTGAAGAATCACATGTAAAAATATACCTTTCTACAGAAGCCCTGCAAGGCAGCGATAAAAGACCCATAGAGAAAAAAAGTAAAAATCTTAAAACAAAACAAAACCCTGGTAAGCAAGTAACTTTAAACATCAGGCAGAAAATGCAAGTTTAGGCCATTTGGAAGCTTGTAATTTATTTAACATCAAAATCTCAAAATCAGTTTTATACTTTACCTCAAGTTAGAGAAGTTATCATAGCAGAGGGGCAAAATATTGGAAAACCTTCACTCTCCAAGTACTGTAATTTAGCTACAGAATACCTGACTAATGGCGGAAGAACAGCAAGGAGTAGTACAAAGAATTAAAGTAATAAAGGTATGGCAGACCAAAACCCCGGGGAATGCTTCAAGAGCTACCCCTGAAAAAGCAGCCCTGGGGAGCACGGGCTGAGACAGAACTGGCATGGTTTAAATGTCTCATCCACTTCCACGGGAGGCCCAGAAACATGACCATTTCCTAGGAATCAGTTCTGGAGAAGCACAGTGTCACCATCATCTTGAGAAGACAGAAAGACAAGATCTCTTCTTTCCATCTTAGGAGGAACCCCTGAGGCCGTACCTTGAACCAAATGTTCCTCTGCTTTCACATGAGCCTTGGCTGTGATGGCAGGAGCTGGTGATTTGAGGACAGAACTCTACACGGTGATTCTGATCCTTTTCCCCACTATGAACTTCCTCCAACTGTTATCCCCAAGAATTTAGCAACAGTCTTTTTTTTTTTTTTGAAGGAATATAGCCAGAAGAATTATTTAGAGGTAGTATTTAAAGGTCTTAATATCTAGCCACCTCTCCATCTGTATCCTGAGAGCCCACCAGGCTGCCAACCCTGCAGCCATAGGAAACTGCATGCACTGTGGTTGTTGGTCCCCGCAACTGGCCTAGAGGTCCTTTTCCACTGCCTCTTCATAGTTAATCCGTGTTTTGTTAAGATTCATCTCTTGGATGTGGTCCACCTTTCATGGATATAGGGCCACCTCCTCTGGACTCACCCAGCACCTACAGCTTTTTTCAGCTGTGTTTCTTCACTGTTACAATCTTAATTTTTCTCATCTCTAGACCAGGATTCTCAAATTTTAGCATTCCTCAGGATCACCTAGAGGGCTTGTTACAGTACAGATTGCTGAGCCCTACTCCCATCTAACTGAATGTGCCTTGGGTGGGGCCTAAAAATTTGCATTTCCAGCAAGTTTCAAGTCATGTAGCTTGTCCAGAGGCACTTTTAGAACCACAGCTCTAGACTACCAATCCTAGCAAGTGCCAAATTCTGTATGTATTGAGTCACCAGAATATACCCAAATGTCTAGCACTTAGCAGCTTCTGCTAGTCCTCAGTGAATGAAAGTTAGATCAACAAAACCAAGAAATACTAACATATATCACTTCACACACTAAAGAAACTGAAGTAACACAAATACAATTTTTCAAAAATGGTAGCCATCCAATCGAACTATTCCATAGGTAAATAAGAGCTGCAAGCCCATTCTAACTGGCAAATTATCAACTCACTCTTTATGGTAAATACTTGTAACCATGAATAGATACAATGCACAGTAGGAAATCAAGGAAAAACCAAAACAGAGCAATTCATTAATACCTAGGCTTCTGACACAGTCACCTTCTTTTCCCCAGAAAAGGAGTCAAGGGTGCAGTAATTAACCAGAATAAGCTTGTCATTCTATGTACTAAGAGTATTAAACTTGAACTCTCTTGGTCAGTCCCTTGGTTTTCCCCATTTCTATTCAGCAAGTCTGTGATCATCCTCTGGTTCCCTCTAACTCCCTGGATGAATGTGAGTACTTGTGTTCTCCAAGTAACCTCAGGCTGTCCCACGATTACTCTACAATTTTGTTGCACCATTCTTAGCACCACTGATATATGCTTTTAAAAATAGTTCTAAATCACATGGTATCTTTCTTCTGCTAAGAACCATCCAAAAGCTTCTCATTTTATTCCACATAAAGCCAAAATCATTACAATAGTTCCTGAGGCCCTACATCATCTTGCCCCAATCTGACCCACTGCTCCTCTGAACTCAACTCCTCTCTCTTGCTCAAACTCCCACTCCAGCCATGCTGGCCTCCTGGCTGCTCCCATTTCAGACAATTTGAACTTGCACTTCCCTCTCTGCATGGAGACTGTTCCCAGATATCCATATGGCTTCCTTTCTCACCACCTTTGGGGCTTAACTCAAATGTTACCTCCTCAATGAGGTCTTCCTTGACCCCATTCTAAACATTAAAATCCTCCCCGCCCAGTACTTTCTATCCCCCCCTTACATGCTGTATTTTTCTCCATGGCACTTGTCACCATCTATATATTACATATTCATTTACTTATTCATTTACTTATTATCTATCTCCTTCCACTGTAATGTAAAATGCATGAGGACAGAGATTTTCATCTGTTTTGTTCCCTGTTATATCACTTGTGCCCAGAAAAGTTAGAAAAGATCTTGGCACACCGCAGGTGCTGTGTTGGCCACACAGAGAAGTACTTTCCAGAATCCCGATCAAGAACGAATTTGCTGCACAACTGTGGGGATTGTGACTAGCTGAAGACCTCCAGCTGTCAACTGCTTCAGGGTCTGCCTCTACTGCAGAGAGCTGCTTTGTCCAGGGTCACACGCAGGCCAAGGCCAACCACCCACAGGCTGTGAGTTGGGCTCTGGCACAGCTCACTGTGACAGGCTATGTTCTTCCTCCTTCGGGTGCCTGGAATTTGTCAGGGCCTGTATCACTATTTGATGTCCTCCTCTGCCCATACGTGCATCCTTCCCCTGCCTTTTTCATAAATGATGATCTCTGATAAACATATGGTGCCCTAACATTGTCTCAAAATCTCCTTCCAGACACCCCCAACCTGTAACAACACAATAAATACTTGTTAAATGAGTGAAGATACAAATGAATATGCCCTGAGTCAGGAGTGACCCAACTCCTGCAGGGGGTATGCAGCTCAATCCCCAAGAACAGAGGCAGTTGAACCTCAGAAGTGATAGTTCAACAGATCCAAAGACTGAGGAGGAGTTAACTGAGTGAAGATGGTGAGGCATTTTAGGCCATGAACCCAGGCCAAGAGCTCAGCCTGGAAGAAGCCTGAGTGTCTAGAGAACAAGAACAAGGGGTAGTGTAACAGAAGAAGACGGAAGCCACGTTCCTTTGTCTTCACCCATAGAAGCCCTTCATGGCCAATCAGGAAAAACCTTGATCCCCATGAAAACCAGGGCCAGAATTATTAGCAATATTGGTTCCTCATTCCTCTAGAAAAAGATGGACCCTGTGGTAGGCAGAATTAATACCTTCCCCAAATGTCTATATCTTAATCCCTGGAACCTGTGAATGTTACCTAACATGGCAAAGGGTTTTGCAATGGCAAGATTATTTTAGATCATCTGGGTGGATGCAATATAAACACAACAAAAGCAAGGTAGGAGGGTCAGAGAAAAAGTAGAAGATACTATACTTCTGATTTTGAAATTGGAGGAAGGGGCTCTATGTTACGGAAAGCAGGTGGCCTCTAGAAGCTGAAAAAGGCCAGAAAAATGGATTCTTTCCCTAGAGCCTCTAGAAGGTACAGAGCCCTGCTGGCACCTTCCTTTTATCCGAGGAAAACTCATTTCAGACTGGCGATTTCCAGAACTGTAAGATAATAAATTTGTGTTGCTTTAAGTCATTAAGCTGCTGGTCATTTGTTACAGCAGCAAGAAGAAACTAATACACATCCATTCTTCACAAATATAATTACCTAATGTTCTCTCATTTCAGGGAGACAGAAAATACCTGTCTTCCATACCAAAGATGGACATCCTCCCCCCAGAGATGGAGCCAATGAAAATTTATGTACAAAGAAACACATATACATGTGCATGCATTCCGGTAGCTGTGGTTCTCTTACAAAGAAATAACAGGTTGAACATTCATATCCTTCTAATAATTGCCTTCATATACATATATTGACATTTCAAGAATACCAACTCTGTGCTAGTATTATGCCTGGCCCTTTAGGTGTATTCTTCCATTTATTTCACTTTATGCCCATCATAGCTCTATGGAATAAATATTACTCTTTTCACCTTACAAAGGAATACATACACTCAGGGCAGGGAGACTAGTTATGTCCAAAACCAAGATTCACACAGATTGGTCTATTCCTCCTCAAGTCCATCATTATTCCTCTAAGATATTTAGGGGCTCCTCACTACAAGCCTCTTCATACCTCTAAGTTTTATATATTTCCATTGTGCCATCCATCTCCGCCTATACACAACACCCTCTATTCTCTTGCTACAATGAAATTCTTTCTCCTCTACTCACCTGGCTTCCTAGTACCTGGCTTTCATATCAGCTGCCTCTTTCACGTGGAATTCTCTTCCTCCTCATCTCTGCCTGGTGTACTACTTACCCTTCAGGTGGCATAGATACCAATTCCTCCAAGATAATAATACATCATCTCTGGCTACTTAGCATTCAGTGCATTTCTGTTTAACATTGCAGCCTCAAGTTGACTCATCATGGCTGAGCTCTAGTGGTCCTTGGAACAGCCACATCTCCAGGTCTGCAGTGAAAGTCACCCAGTCCCCAGCATAGTCCTCACCATGCACAGGGAGACTCACCTGAGTCACAGAGCAGCCTGGAGTGCCCCAGGAATAGCTTGCTGTGAGTCTGAGCCAGGGGCCTGGCTATGGGTTCTCAATCAGCCCTGTCTCAGAGGAGTCTGAAAAGCTTTCAAGCCTGTTGTGTTCTCAGATCTGATTCTATTGTCTTGTAAATCAAACAAGAAAAACTCTTATTTTTCCCTTAAAACAAAGAGAGCACAAGTCCTAAAAGAGACAAGGTACTCTTATTATATATTTTCATAGCATTCTTTTCTTCCCCAGTCATTTTACATATAATATTTCATGAGTTACTGCTAAACAGGATCTGTCTTCCTTTCTCTGTCCCTAAGATGTAACTTCCACGTGGTTAAGGATTACTTTGATATTGGCTACAACTGTTTGCTCAGTACATACTACACAGCTGTAATAGAAACTTAATACTGATTATGTGATTAGGTAGGAGTGAAAATGCATCTGCTTTCAGTTGTTAGAAAAGAAAATATATTAAATGATATGTAACACATGGATCTTAGAGCTTTCTACTGTTAACTAAAAGAAAAACGTTCACTTAGTATTTCATGGTTGGGATATTTTTTAATGATAATCCCAAAGAGACACTTCCAGGCAGGAATCCTGACTATATTACATCATTAACTGACCTCTGAATCTGTCACATTGATGTCAACTGATGATGGAGACCTGCTTGAAGTTTTCTTATTCCCTGGAGCAGAGTGATAAAGAAGACCTTTTTAACTCCCATTTTCTTTCACCAAAGTCAAGACCTTAAAGAAACAGTCTTTTCTAACCCATTTAGTTGTCAGTCTGTGATCTAAGGGGATAAGGAACAAGATTCATATAAAGCATTCTGTGAAAGTAGAACGAAAAAAAAACTCTCTCATGTTCCAGGACACAAAAAATCCTGCTATTATATCAATATAAGCTGCAGTGTATCTGCTGATCAGTGCCATGGCCTTAAAGATACAGAGCTAGGTTTCAGGGGTTGGCCTTCCTCAGCGATCTGCAGGAATGATTGATTAGTAGAACAGGAACAGAGTAATGACAGAGATGGTAGTAATGACAGTAACAGCTGTCAAGTAAGAGATCACTTTCTATGTGCCAGGTATTGGGCACTGCCTGCATTATATCTACTACTCCCCACTAAATCCCAAAGAGGCAATGCTATTGTTATTTCCATTTCACAGATGGGGAAATTGAGCTCAGGAAAGATGGAGGGACTAACTCAAACACAGGGATTTTTGACTCTACATCCTGTGCTCTCCACCACTATAATAGTTCTTCCCGATGACTACCGGTTCCCCATGTGCTCAAAGAATTTGTTCCTTAGTGCACCAGTTCTTGAGTAGAAGCACTTGCTTCTTCTTAGAGGGGAAGGGCTTACTTTATGCTGTTTTTAATTGTATATGTATTGATATGAGTGATTTTTGGCTGTGATTTTAAAAAAGAATTAAGAAGCTTAAGAAGTAATGTAAAGGAGTAATGAACAAGAGTTGAAATGAGTTTAAACAGATTTTAGTAACTGTAAAGATCTGTCCTCAACAATTGTGCAGAGGGACAGCCCTAAACTAGAATAACTGGTTTTGCACCCTTTTTTTAAAGATTTTATTTATTTATTTGAGAGAGAGACTGAGAGAGAGAGAGCATGAGAGGGGGGAGGGTCGGGAGGGTCAGAGGGAGAAGCAGACTCCCCGCCGAGCAGGGAGCCCGATGAGGGACTCGATCCAGGGACTCCAGGATCATGACCTGAGCCGAAGGCAGTCGCTTAACCAACTGAGCCACCCAGGCGCCCCCCCCTTTTTTTTTAAAGGCTACTGTGGTAACATATGACCTAAAGTCATAGAATCTGGGGTTAAATTCTGTCTCTCCCTACATCTTGCACAAACCTGGGAAGATAAAAAATGAAAATAAAAAGATAAAAAGCATCTATCTCAGTGTGATAATGCACATTAAAAATATCATGTTTAAAAAAAGCTTAAGACTTAATAAAAGTGAATTGAATCTGACTTCACATTGAATTTAAGAAATTACATATTCCAAAGGGAAATAATTCTGGCCTCTATTTGTTGCATAACAATATCACTGTTGTCATCTGAAGGGTTTTTCTGTTTTTTGTTTGTTTGTTTGTTTGTTTAATTTTCTAGAAGATGTTGGCAGGTGCTTAAGAGGTCATGGAAAAATTATGTTTTTGGTATGCAGCAATAGGACTAAGATAGCCCCTCCAGGCTGACTACCAAATGATGTTTGGTATTTTCAAGACATAACACCATTGCTTTATAATCAAATACCCATTAGTCTAGATTTAAATTTTAATTAGTAATTGACATTTTCAAAAGTCTTGTCTTGGGGAGCCTGGGTGGCTCAGTCGTTAAGCGTCTGCCTTCGGCTCAGGTCATGATCCCAGGGTCCTGGGATCGAGCCCCACATTGGGCTCCCTGCTCCGCGGGAAGCCTGCTTCTCCCTCTCCCACTCCCCCTGCTTGTGTTCCCTCTCTCGCTGTGTCTCTCTCTGTCAAATAAATAAAATCTTAAAAAAAAAAAAAAGTCTTGTCTTGTACCATTGTTTCATGTCTCTAGAAAATGTTTAAGCTAATTTTAAGAATAATTTAACATGGGCAGGTAATCAATCCTCTTCATCCCCATAATAAACTGATTTTTTGTCAATAAAACGTGGTATTTTAATACATAGCTAGCCACATTAACATATTTCCTTGCAAGTCATCTAAATCCTTCATTAGAAAAACCTTTTCAATGAAGAAAAATGTATTATGCATCTAATATATGCAAGATTCTTCTCCAGGCACATTGTGGTGGAGGAAGAATAGGACAATTCACAAGAAGCTTGTTGGAATTACAAGACTCAGTATAGCAAAACCCACTCTATCAGATCCAGAGCACAACTAAGTGAAAAGTTCCCCTGTGGGATTATGGCATCTTCAATGAACACTGGTCCCTGAGGCCAGAAGGAGACATGTTCATCTGGTCAGAGACTACATATCTACAAGAAAAGCTGAAAATGGCTGTTCATGCCCCACCCTCAAACTAACAACCCCCCAAAACAGTAATAACTACCATACAGCCAGATGGCCCAGAGAGACAACAGATGTCTATCCTGAATGTCAATCACCAATAAAGTCTGTGAGGGTTCTGCATGGGGTTTTTCTCACTTCAGAGGAACCCAATTAGCCACAGGTGAATTGACAAGTAAATAACTTTAAAAGATCAGAAACAGAGCCCTCTGTGGCCAAAACAGAGACTTTTCAAGTCATCAGGCCCATTTCAGGGAATCTGACTGACAGACTCAATCTGACAGACTGAATGTCACAAATCATCTAGTTCATTGGTCTTTTTTATTATGTTTTAAAATTTATTTGGGGTTAACATTTTGCTATGTCTCTAAGCCTAAGCTAAAAGAACTTACAAGATCAAGTATATGGATAAAGAGTACAGTGTAATATTTAATGGGTATACCACAAAAGAAACATGTTTTTCTATATATATACTATATTATAATTCATGAAAAGTATTAGTTTTATCAATAAAGCTCTTTCTGAGACATGCTTTTATAATATCTAGGCTACTTCCAAATGTCTTTTACCTATAATAAGCAGCAGTGGCTTCTCAGCTCTTCTACTTTCCGGAAAATTATATTTCCCCTTAAGGCACTAATTCATTCTGATTCCCCAGGTTGGCTCCAATATGATGTAATCTTATTCTTTTCCACGAAGCCAGTTCATTAAGTTAAAACTAAATGTCATTTTGTTGTCTTTGTTCTACTCTTTAAATAAACAAACGCATGAAATGGAAAATAAAAAGTCTTTTGTCTGCCATGTGCCCCAAAATATGGTCATCTTAAAAATGCAAAGACATTACATAGTGTAAAGTAGCCAATGAGTAAATGATGCTTGCAAACAGAGCTCTAAGGTTTCGTAACTATGCAGCCCACTGATCCAGCAGCCATTTGGATTCTGTTTTCTTCACTTTCTCTCCAAGAGGGAAAACCATGTGAATAAGAAAAACAATCACAACCTTCAGCAAAAACTACCTGAAAATGTAGACTTCAAACATGAAAAAAGAATAAAGAGCACCAAAACAGGAAAGAGAGAGGAAGACCTTGTAATGACAGCTGAGAATTGAATTCCCTAAGAAATTATCTAGTTAAGTCAAGATTTGTGATTCAATGTTATCATTACCAACCACCATTCCCTTGGGGACCTCAGGGATTTACCAAGATACAGGTTGAGTGCTCTGTCTGGCCCCAAAATAAGTACTTCCTTTCATCCTTGACAAATACAAAATAGTCTTATTCAGAAAACGCTTCTCAAGGAAGCAAGCACTCTCCTCAGAGAATATCCCCTGGGCAGTAAGGATGTGTCCTTATTAAATATTTGTTTAAATAGTTCACAAGGTTCATTTAAGGACTGCAAATGATGGGATAGGACCAACCTCAAATCAAAAGCCATACATATCCACAAATAAGTTCCTTAAAAAAAAAAGAGTGCCACCAAGACATAAGTGTATGGGACCAATGTATCTCATTGAGTAATTTGAAAGACAGGGCATGATAGGGAGAGCAACAATCAAGGAAATTCATCAGGGTGGGCCATCTAATGAAAAATAAGGGCCCCTTTTACTCCACAGTGAGCTCTCCTTTGGAACCCAGACTCCCAAGTTAAACAACTGGGACATATTTCTATCTGGGTATCTTCATTCACTACAGTCAGAAAAAGGTGTGTTAATAAGGAACACTGAAGACAGCTAAAGAAGAAAAATGTCATTGAGCATTACAGTAAGCTTGTAGCAGGGTCCTACCAACTCAATTCTATCAACTCACCTGGTGACCTAGCAGTGGTGTGATCATAAATGCAGGAATGTTTGTTCTTCATTCACTGTGTCATAAAATGAAAGGGTACACTGTCATTAAGGACATCCTCAACCACAGACCCCACCTTCATCAAAACTCAAATACATATTAAATGTCAGGGACCCTTTGCCATCTCTATAAGCTGCCACAATATTAATGAGCTCACTTAGAAATAGCCTGGTAAGGGAAAAAAAAAAAAGAGAGAGAGAGAGAGAGAAAGTAAAAGAAAGAGCCTGGTACAAATCATATGAAAACTCAGTAAATACTTGAAAAATGAAGTAAATTAGAAAATGAAACACTGTTTGGAGAGATTGAAAGAGTGCAAGTCATTGAGAATCTTGAAAGTCATACAAAGGATTTTATTTAGCCTAAATCAGTGAGAAGCTATTGAAGGGTTTAAAGCAGAGTGGTAACTTGATCCACTTTGCCAACTTCAAAGATGGCTCTAGTTGAATGAAAATAATGCATTAGAGTCACGTGCCTCCTGTGTGGTATCATCCACCCTCCATTTTGAAGTTCATATCAAAAAATGATTCGTGTACTTTTTTCTGGGCGTCTTACAACTTTGACTGGAAGTTCCACGAGGGCAAGAACTCAAGTCTTCACACTTTTTCTTAACCTCCTCAATGACTACCTAAATGAATGCAACTTGATTAATTAACAAATGTGCTGTTTACTTGTAAAAATTCTCAAAAAAGGGATGAGAAGGAAGTGAATTAATTTCTCATGTTGGAACAAGACCCACTATGCAGTATATTCAGATTGCCAAAGCCTCATCTTTATGAAAAACTTTTCATGTTGAGATAACAAGCTGGTGCCCATGTCTGGAATTTCTGCTTTCTTTGTGAACATCTAACTTGATGACAATCCTACTTGAGGTCTTTTCTCCTCTCCTGCTGACATAGGAAATCCTTCTTCCCACTACCTCATTAGTCCTGTGCATAGACAGACAAAGATTCTCTCCATGACCAAACTCTATGCAGGTCCTCTGAGCCTAACCAGACCCCATCCTTGGGCATGTCCCTTAAGAGCACAGTTTTAGCAAGATTCTTAAAATGGTTTAGCCAGAATTCCCCTGCTCAGTATTTAATCACCTTGTACCTAATCATGTTCCTCATCCCCCACCATCCATCAGGCAATGTCTGATCACCCTTCCTGCCCTTAGCAAGAATCCCATAAGGTCACTTTAGCCAGAATCCCCTCTTCAATTGATTGCTTTTAGTAATTTTCCATCCACTGATACCCCTCCTCCCACAACCATACTCCTTGGATATAAATTCCCACTTTTCCTTGTTGTATTTGCAGTTGAGCCCAATCTCTCTTCCCTACTGCAAAACCCCATTGTATGGTAGCTGATCCCTACAGCTACCATGATAGTCCCCCTGATCTGCCTTACCATTCTTTCACAAGTGTCATGAATATTTTTTTCGTTAATAATACACAAGAGGGCTTATGATATTTTCAAAGAGCCAAGTCAAACCTTTCTTTTTTAAGACAAAAAAAAAAAAGTTTACATTTTCTGATGGGGAAATCAGTTTGGAAGATGGGCATTTGGATACATTTTCCTATTAGGATGTATGTAAAATAAACTCTAACTGGAATCTTCAGTTAAGATATTCAGGCTCAAGATACAACTCAACCCAATATCCTATATCATCTTCAACACAATCCTCCCTATTCAATGAGAGTCTCATGTAATAAGCAGCCAGTAAATATTTGTTGACAGTAAGAAATCTGGGAGCTGCAAAGCCTTTTAGCTATCACTGATAATCTAAATGCCTATTTTATTTTCATGGGTAGGGAGGAGAACTGACACTTCTCAGACATTTTCCAAATAAGATTTAAAAAGCAAACAAAAGGGCACCTGGGTGGCTCAGTTGGTTAAGCGACTGCCTTCGGCTCAGGTCATGATCCTGGAGTCCTGGGATCGAGTCCCACATCGGGCTCCCTGCTCGGCAGGGAGTCTGCTTCTCCCTCTGACCCTCCTCCCTCTCATGCTCTCTGTCTCTCATTCTCTTTCTCGCAAATAAATAAAATCTTAAAAAAAAAAAATTAAAAAAGCAAACAAAAGGGTTTCTGGTTTAGTGTAAGGTAACTGAAATTTTCAATTAACAAAAACATCTTATTTAATGTAAAATTTTTTATGTATGTTTTTCTCTATCAGTGAACAAAGCTTATTTTCCTATCAGGTACCAATTCTTCAGAAATACATTTTAAAACATACAATACACATAAAAATATGGCAGAAAGTTAAAAATAAGTGAGGTTATAAGGAAATAAAAATGGAAGGAAAAGAACACACTTGGACAAGAGAGACATCATCATGAATTCAAAGACCTATCAAACCAATGGCATGTTAAAGACAGGGCAGCTGAAGGCTTATGTTCTCAATAGAATCGTTAAGTCTAACCCACTCTAACACCTTACTTTGGAATTTCCCTTAACAGAAACCTTTGTAAGCTACAAAAATTCTTTTATATATATATATATATATATATATATATTTTTTTTTTTTTTTTTTTTTTTTCCCCCATGGTAACCAAAAGCTTTCCAATGAAAGTGTTACTTTCAGTAACAGATGTCTTTGGTATCTTTGGTCTGTTCATATGTTAACTGAAGATCTATCACATTGTCAATCTTCATTACCCTTTCATTTTTTTTCTTTTTTTAATTTAATTTTATTGTGTTATGTTAATCACCATACATTACATCATCAGTTTTGACGTAGTGTTCCATGATTCATTATTTGCATATAACACCCAGTGCTCCATTCAGTATGTGCCCTCTTTATACCCATCACCAGGCTAACCCATCCCCTCACCCCCCAGCCCTCTAGAACCCTCAGTTTGTTTCTCAGAGTCCATAGTCTCTCATGATTCATCTCCCCCTCTGATTGACCCCCCCTTTATTTTTCCCTTCCTACTATCTTTTTTTTTTT
>NC_138369.1:40628740-40651877 GCF_054177405.1 Leptonychotes weddellii | reverse complement strand
ATATAATTTATGTACCACACATTTTATTCATCTAAAGTGTAAAAAATAAGTATATTCTGGTGCATCTATGAATTCTACAACTATCACCACAATCAATTTTAGAACATTTTTATTACTCCCAAAATAAACCCTGAGCCCCCATTCCCTTCTTCTCCCAGCCCCTAGCAATCACTGATCTCTGTCACCATAGATTTGACTGTTTTACAAAAAGAATCATATAATATATGGTTCTTTGTGACTGGCTTCTTTCACTTAGCATAATTTTTATAGGGTTTATCCATATAAGATCAGTACTTAATTTCTTTCTGTTGCCAGATAATATTCCATTGTATGGATAGAACCCATTTCATTTGTCTATTCATCAACTGATGGACATTTGAATCAATTCTACTTTGGGGTTATTATGAATAATACTCCATGAATATTCATGTACAAGCCATGTAGGGACATATATTTTCATTTCTTCTGGATATATACCGAAGAATGGAATTGCAGGGTCAATCATTTTCAGGAATGGCCAAACTGTTTTAAAAAATGGATGAGGGTTCAAGTTTCCCTGTGAGAGGTTTTAAATTCATGAATGCACATTCAATATTTGAAAACTTACTAAGATAGAGTTTTAGGTAGATAGTGAGTATCTAGAAAATATAGCCTGTTTGCCTAGAAATGTTTTGGGGGGGAACTTTGGACATATTTCTCCACCAAATCCTGTTTTTGCTTTCCTCCTTTAAGAAAAGATCTATTAAATTGTGTAGTGAAGCAGTCAGCTAAAAGACAAACTAGAAAAAGAGATATCAAACAGGTTTCTGTTTTTCAGACAAATATTTCTTTTGCTAAATTAGGCTCAAAACTATACCAACCTGATTCTATGGAGTTAAGTACTTATACTTCCAGACTATGCTTAGGATAGCAATTACAATTTTGAGACTCCACATTTAGCATTTATATTACACCCGTTAATGTCATTTATTGTTATCCAAATAGATTTACATTTTTACACACATATTGCAAGGTTTATTTTTCACCTCCGTTTTCCCTCAATTTTCCTCTATCTCAGAGTTTCTCTACTGTGATGCTTTTGTTGTTACAGTACTGTCTTGAGCATATTATTTATATTGCTTACATGAGGTAGTCTCTAAATTCTTACTTATGTAAAAATATCTTTCATCAGACAGGGAAAGGATTTTTTGACTGCATAGAGAAGGCTTTTTGTTCAGTAAATTGTAGGTGCTACTCCTTCTAATATCCAGTGTAGCAAATGAGAACTCAGACACCAGTCTAAAGCTTTTTCCTTTAAAAATAACTTACTCTGGGGGCGCCTGGGTGGTGTCTCCCTTTGGCTCAGGTCATGATCCCAGGGTCCTGGGATGGAGCCTTATGTTGGGCTCCCTGCTCAACAGGAGCCTGCTTCTCTCTCTCCCTACCACTCCCCCTGATTGTGCTCTCTCTCTCTTGCTTTGTCAAAAAATAAACAAAATCTTTAAATAAAATAAAATAAAATAAAAATAACTTACTCTGTCTAGAAGAATCTAGGTTTTTTTTATTTATGGTCAGAGGTGAAGAATTTTACTAGGTATGGGTCTCTTTCTTATTACCATTGCCTAGAATGTTGGGAGTCTTTCGAATCCCTGATTCAAATCTATCTTTAGCTCAAGGAAAATTTCTTCTATTATTTATTTAGTATCCTTCCCCCATCCTTTCTTACTTCTTCATCTGAAAGAATTCTTACTTGTTAGATCTCTTGGTAATGACTTCCAAATATTTTTTTCTCATTATTTCCATGTGTTTGTAATTTCAATCTATGTTTTGTGATATTTCTTTCACTTAATCATCGAGGGCACTAATTTAAGTCTCTACAGTACCCATTCTCTTTTAATTAATATTTTAGTTTGAAAGCCATGACAATAAGTGTGTATGAGTATGTATATGTGAGTTTGCTATAGTGAAATCTACCTAACTGTTCTATCATTTGCCTTTTCAAATTATCTGTCTCTTCTGGGGAAGTTGGCAGCAGAGCAGGAGGACCCTAGGCTCACCTTGTCCAATGAACACAGCTAGTTAACTATCAAATCATCCTATATATCCAGGAAATTGGCCTGAAAACTGGCAGGACAAATTCCTCACCTAAAGATAGAGAATAGACCACATCAAAGAAGGTAAGAAGCATAGACATGTGGTTTGGGAGAGAAATGGATCATGGTCACTGCAGTGGGGAGGGAGTCAAGGTCACAGAAAAGGGAGAGAGACAGACTAGCACACAGGGGAGCCCACCCAGGGAAGACAAATCCCCATAGCAGCTGACTTGGAAAGCAAGTGGGGCCAACTTTTATGAATTACTGCAACCAGCAGAGCTCAAAGCCTCCAGGTCAATGGGCTTGGCTCAAGGAAATCCCAGAGGCATTGGGGCTGCTCTCAGAGAGAAGGCAGGGCAAAAACCCCAGGGACATATAGCATGGAAATAGTGATCTGTAGAACACCTAGGGCACATAGTGGGGAGGTTATTTGCTTTTCTCCTAGTGTGCCCCTAAGAGGCAGCATTCAGGGAGAGACCTCTCCTGGAGCAAAGGAACTGGCTGGCCCTTTTTTCCTCTCCTGCCCATCAGCATAAACACAGAGCTACTTACAGGAACCAGTGCAGCACCAACACTCACTACCTAACTTGCTTATACCAAGCCTTGCCTCCCACCCCTCCACCCCCATGCTCTGATGGAATTACCCTTCCCAGTCACACTGGCTTCAGTCCCAACACAGTCAGCCCCTCCCCAAGAAGACCAGCCCAAACTCCTGCCAACACCGTGTCTCCCAATCTGGGAGCTCTTAAGGTCATTACCCTCGAGATCAGGAGAAGTAGCTGACTTTCCTAATATACAGGCAGGCACAGAGACTTGGACAAAATGAGTACAGAATTTGTCCCAAATGAAAGAATAGGATAAGGCCAAAGCTAGAGATCTAAGTGAAACAGAGATACATTACAGGCCTGATAGAGAATTTAAAGTAATGATCATAAAGGTACTGGACTTGAGGAAAGAGTGGAAGACATCAAAGAGATCCTTAACACAGAGATAAGGAATAACATAGCAGAGATAAAGGGCTCAATAAATAAAATGAGAAACACACTTGATGGAATAAATACCAGACTGAAAGAAGCAGAGGAATGAATTAAAGACCTAGACAATAGAGTAATGGAAAGTAATCAAGCTGAACAAAAGAGAGAAAAAAACAATTTTGCCATATGAGAAAAGACTTATGGAACTCAGTGACTCCATCAAATGTAATAACATTCATATTATAGGAGTCCCAGAAGAAGAAAAGAGAAAAAAGGGGGCAGGATATTTATTTGAAGAAAGAATACCTGAAAACTTCCCTAATCTGGAGAAGGAAACAAATATACAGATCCAGAGAGCACAGAGAACCCTCAACAAAATCAACAAAAGCAGATCCACACCAAGACATGTTATAATTAAAATGGCAAAATATAGTGATAGCAAAAAAATTTTAAAAGCAGCAGGACAAAATGAGACAATTACATAAAAGGAAAACCCCATTAGACTATCAGGGGATTTTTGAGCATAAACTTACCAAGCCAGAAGGGCAGGCATGATATATTCAGAGTGCTGAATAGAAAAAATCTGCAGCCAAAAATACTCTATCCAGTAAAGCTATCATTCAGAATAGAAGGAGAGATAAAGAGTTTCCCAAACAAACAAAAGCAAAACGAGTTCATGACCACTAAACCAGCTCTGCAAGAAATTTTAAGGGGACTCTGAGCAGAAAGGAAAGACCAAAAGTGACAGTATGAAGGTAGGAAACACAAAAGCAGTAAAAATGAGTATTTTTATAAAATATCAGCCAAGGAACTCACAAAATAAAAGGATGTAAAATATGACACCATATACCTAAAATGTGAGGAGGAGAGGAGTAAAGAATGGGTTCAAACTTAAATGACCATCAACTTAATATAGACTGCTATATGCAGAAGACATTATATACAAACCTAATGGTAACCACAAATCAAAAACCACTAATAAATATTCAAAGAATAAAGAGAAAGAAATCTAAATATATCACTAAAGAAAACCAGCAATCACAAAAGAGAGAAAGACAAGAAAGGACCAGAGAAAATCTTCAGAAACAACCACAAAACAAGTAATAAAATGGTAATAAATACATATCTATCAATAATTACTTTGAATATAAATGGATTAAATGCTCCAATCAAAAGCCATAAGGTGACAGAATGGACTAAAAAAACAAAAGATCCATCTCTATGCTGCCTACTAGAGACTCATTTTAGATCTAAGCACACCTGCATATTGGAAGTGAGGGGATGGAGAAACATTTATCATGCAACTGGATGTCAAAAGAAAGCTGGAGTGCCAGTACTTACATGGAACAAACTAGACTAAAAACAAAACAAAACAAAACAAAAACTATTACAAGAGACAAAGAAGGGCAATACATAATAATAAGGGGGACAATCCAACAAGAAAATATAACAATTGCAAATATTTATGCACCCAACATGGAAGCACCCAAATACATAAAATAGTTAATAATAAACATAAAAGAACTAATCGATAGTAATACAATAATAGTAGCGAATTTAACACTCCACTCACATCAATGAACAGATCATGTAAGCAAAAAATCAACAAGGAAACAATGTCTTTAAATGACACACTGGACCAGATGGGCTTAACAGATATATTCAGGACATTCCATCCTAAAACAGCAGAATACACATTCTTTTCAAGTGCACATGGGACATTATCCAGAATAGATCACATATTAGGCCACAAAACAAGTTTCAAAAAATCCAAGCTCAAAGTCATACCATGCATCTTTTCTGACCACAATGTTATGAAACTAGAATTAAACCACAAGAAAAAATCTGGAAAGACCACAAATACACTACTAAACAATGAATGACTCAACCAAGAAATCCAAGAAGAAATAAAAAGTACATGGAAACAAATGAAAATGAAAACACAATGGTTCAAAACCTTTAGGATGTAGCAAAAGCAGTTCCAAGAAGGAAGTTAATAGCAATACAAGTCTACCACAAGAAGAAAAATCTCAAATAAACAACCTAACCTTACATCTAAAGAAGCTAGAAAAAGAACAACAAACAAAACCTAAAACCAGCAGAAGGAAGGAAGTAATAAAGATTAGAGAAGAAATAAATAATATAGAAACTAAAACAAACAAAACAAAACAAAAAACCAAAACCAAAAACCAGAAAACAAAAGAACAGAGTAATGAAATTGGGAGCTGTTTCTTTGAAAAAAATCATTAAAATTGATAAACCACTAGCCAGACTTATCAAGAAAAAAAGTGAAAGGACTCAAATAAATAAAATCACAAATTAGAGAGGAGAAATAACAACTAATACCACAGAAATACAAATAATTATAAGAGAATATTATGAAGGGCGCCTGGGTGGCTCAGTCGTTAAGCGTCTGCCTTCGGCTCAGGTCATGATCCCAGGGTCCTGGGATCGAGTCCCACATCGGGCTCCCTGCTCTGCGGGAAGCCTGCTTCTCCCTCTCCCACTCCCCCTGCTTGTATTCCTGCTCTCGCTATCTCTCTCTCTGTCAAGTTAATAAATAAAATCTTTAAAAAAATAATAATAATAATAATAAAATAAAATAAAAAGAGAATATTATGAAAAACTATATGCCAACAAATTGAACAACCTAAAAAAAAAATGGGTAAATTCCTAAAAACATATAAACTACCAAACCGAAAAGGGAGAAATAGAAAACTTGAACAGACTTATAATTAGCAAAGAAATTGAATCAGTAATCAAAAAACTCCCAACAAACTGAAGTCCAGGACCATATGGTTTCACATGCAAATTTTACCAGACTTTTAACACTTAATACCTATTGTTCTCAAACTATTTGAAAAAATAGAAAAGGAAGGAAAACTTCCAAATTCATTATATGAGGCCAGCATTACCTCAATACCAAAACCAAATAAAGACACTCAAAAAGAGAGAACTAGAGTCCAATTTCTCTGATGAACATAGATGCAAAATTCTCAACAAAATACTAGCAAACCAAACCCAAAAATACATTAAAAAAGCCATTCACCACAATCAAGTGGAATTTATTCCTGGGTTGCAAGGGTTGTTCAATATTCACAAATCAATCAACATGATACATCACATCAATAAGAGAAAAGATAAGAACCATATGGTCATATCAATAGATGCCAAAAAAGCATATGACAAAGTAGAACATTCATCTGTGATAAAAACTTTCAACAAATTAGGTTAAGAGGGAACATACCTCAACATAATAAAGACCATCTATAAAAAACCCAAAGCTAGCATCATCCTTTAAAAATATATATATATATTTATTTATTTGAGAGAGAGAGAGCACGCAGCAGGGAGGGGCAGAGGGAGGGAGATAGAAAGTCTGAAGCAGACTCTGCACTGAGAGTGGAGCCCAACATAGGGCTCGATCTCACAATCCTGAGATCATGACCTGAGCCAACACCAAGATTTGGACACTTAACCAACTATGCCACCCAGGTATCCCGCTAACATCATCCTTAATGGGGAAGAACTGAGAGCTTTTCCCCTAAGATGAGGAACAAAACAGGGATGACCACTCTCACCACTTTTATTCAACATAGTACTAGAAGTCCTAGCCATGGCAATCAGACAACAGAAAGAAATAAAATGCATCCAAATGGGTAAGGAAGAAGTAGCTTTCACTATTTGTGGATGACATGATACTATATATAGAAAACCAACCAAAGATTCCACCAAAAAACTGCTAGAACTGATAAAAAAATTCAGTAAAGTCGTAGGATCCAAAATAATGTACAGAAATCGGTTGTGCTTCTATCTACCAATAATGAAGCAGCAGAAAGAGAAATTGAGGAAACAATTTCATTTACAATCACACCAAAAACCTTAAGATACTTAGGAATAAACTTAACGAAAGCAGTGGAAAACCTGTACTCAGAAAAATATGAAACACCAATGAAAGACACTGAAGATGACAAAGAAATGGAAAGACATTCCATGCTCATGGATTGGAAGAACAAATATTGTTAAAATGTCTATACTACCCAAAGCAATCAACACATTTAATGCAATCTCTATCAAAATACCAACAGCATATTTCACAGAATTAGAACAATAATCCTAAAATGTATATGGAACCACAAAAGACCCCAATAGCCAAAGCAATCTTGAAAAAGAAAAGCAAAGCTGGAGGCATCACAATTCCAAACTTTAAGTTATATTACAAAGTTGTAGTAATCAAAACAGTATGGTACTGGCACAAAAATAGACACAGGTTAATAGAACAAAAAAGAAAATCCAGAAATAAACCCACAACTATATGGTCAATTAATCTTCAACAAAGCAAGAAAGAATATCCAATGGGAAAAGGACAGTCTCTTCAACAAACTGTGCTGGGAAAACTGGACAGCAACATGCAGAAGAATGAAACTGGACCACTTTCTTACACCATACACAAGAATAAATTCAAAATAGGTTAAAGAACTAAATGTGAGACAAGAATCCATCAAAATCCTTGAAGAGAATACAGGCAATAACTTCCCTGACATTGGATGTAGCAACTTTTTTCTAGATATGTCTCCTAAGACAAGGGAAACAAAAGCAAAATAAATTTTGGGACTCTATCAAAGTAAAACGCTTCTGCACAGTGAAGGAAATAATCAATAAAACTAAAAGGCAACCTATGGAACGGGAGAAGATATTTGCAAATTACATATCCAATACAGGGTTATTATCCAAAATGCATAAAGAACTTAGCAAACTCAACACTCAAAAAAGAAATAATCCAATTAAAAATGGTCAGAAGGCTTGAACAGACATTTCTCCAAAGAAGACATACAAATGGCCAACAGACACGTTAAAATATGCTCATCATCACTTACCATCAGGGAAATACAAATCAAAACTAAAAGAGCATGTGAGAAAGGCTAAAATCAACAACACAAGAAACAACAGGCGTTGGCGAGGATGTGGAGAAAAACATTCATATACTATTGATGGGAATGCGAGCTGATGCAGCCACTCTGGAAAACAGTATGGAGGTTCCTCAAAAAGTTAAAAATAGAGCTACCCTATGATCCAGCAGTTGTATTACTGGGTGTTTACCCAAAGAATACCAACTAACTAATTCAAAGGGATATATGCAGCCCTATGTTTATAGCAGTCTTATTTAAAATAGCCAAGACATGGAAGCAGCCCAAGTGTCCATCAACTGATGCGTGGGTAAAGAAGATGTAGTGTATATATATATATATATATATATATATACACAATGGAATATTATTCAGTCATAAAAAGATTGAAATCTTGCCATTTGCAACAACATGGATGGAGCTAGAGAGTATAATGTTAAATGAAATAAGTCAGTCAGAAAAAGACAAATACCGTATGATTTCATTCATATGTGCACGTAAGAAACAAAACAAAGGAGCCAAGGGGAAAAAAATAAGAGAGAGAGAGAGAGAGAAAGCAAGAAACAGACTCTTAACTATAAAGAACAAACCAGTGGTTCCCAGAGGGGAGGATGGTGGGGGGATGGGTGAAATAGGTGATGGGGATTAAGGTGTGCAACTTGTTATGATGAGCACCGGGTGTTGTATGGAAGTGTTGAATCACTATATTGTAGCCCTGAAACTAATATAACACTGTACATTAACTAAGTGGAATTAAAATAAAAACATAAAAAATAAAAGACAAATTAAAAAATACAAATTATTTCTTACAACAGTTTCCTTTTCCAATTTTTCTTTGGTGTTTTGTTTATTCTCCCTCTCTCTGCCTGCAAAGTCCAAGTGAGTGTGGTTTATTTTCTCAGAACTAGCTCTGCCCACAGGCAGGTGCTGTGCCCGCTCACTACCAGTCCTGGCCCAATGCAGCGGCAGCAAAACTCTGCACTCTCGTTTTCTCAGCTATAAAACAGCCATCTTCTGCCTCAGCAGCAGAGCCATTTTGGCTACCTTTATTGTGATGCTGCCACCTTTCCACACACATGAATGCCAGGGAGCCCTCCCAAGAGTCATCCTGAGGATGCAGCCCCTCATTTTAAGGTCTCTCCCAACTGATCTCCAAGCCATAAATGCAGGTAACGACTCTACCTCCTTTCACATCTAGGGCCTGAAGCCTATTTCTCACTTCAGTCCCAACTTCTGCTAACCTGGTAGCTTCCTAACTCAGGACAGGTAAAAAAAAAAAAAATGCTATTATTAACCCTAACAACAATAACTAACATTTCTGGGACACTTAATATGTGATATTTACAATAAAGTGGAGGAGGATTCTTTCCACTAGGGACCTATTTATCCTTTGTTAGCTCAAATGCATATAATAGACATTTCAAAGCAGGCACACAGCTCTGCAAATAAAATAAGGCAGAGTTGGAAGAAATTATAAAGTTACATGAAAATATTTTAATGCCTCACTATTATAAGATTTAGTTAAACTCCACACAGTGGAAAGTACAATCAAACATAGAGATTCAGAGGCTTGAGGATGTATGGTGATCAGTGTCTTAGAAAGAACCAAAGCTTTATTATCAGAGAATTGTGGGATCGAATTCCTAATATATACCACTTTTCTGATCTCAAATTCCTCATTTAGCAAATAGGAACCAGAATACCTTCTACACAGGGTCTTTGCAAGGATCAAATGAGAAAACATCTTCTCGGACCTGGCATATTGTAGGGGCTCAATACATATCAGCTCCCATTTTGCTTTTTTTTTTCAAATTAATTTTTTAAAACAAAGCCTTACATGAATAGAGTGTTGGTGTTTTCTAATAAGAGTGCTTCCACCAGAGCTCAAGCTCCCTGGTGGTGAGGAATTTTATCTGTCTCATTCACTGCTGCATTCCCAGGCACAAGAACAGACCCTAACACTCAGGAAGTATTTTGAACAGTCCTATCAGCTAATGTTGGTAGAGCATCTAGTTTAAAAAGAACTTGAGCATTCACCGTCTGATTTGAACAGCATCACAGTCTCCCTATGACCTACCCCCATGGATTAGAGAGGGAGCCAAGGCTCAGGGAGGCACCAGTGACTTGCCCAAGAAAGGCAGACAGGGGAACGATGTCCAGTCCTCAGATTCCAAATTAGTGATCTTTACTCTGGGTCACACCACCCACCAGCTATTATCCTCTGCTGCCTTCTTGTATAATGTGAACGAACTCCCCTACTATTCCTATTAAAAAAAAACAAAAAACAAAACCCAACTTATTCCAGTGAGTCATGTAATGTCTAGGAACCAAATGATACAGGATATCCATTACCATCAGTAAACCAGACCAGCATTCTCATTCCCTTTAGCAGTACAGAAATGGCCTCAGGCAGCTGAAAACACAAATGCTTCACAATCGTGAATTAAACTTTCCAGATCCCTTGAGAGACCAGTAGCAGCAGGGTAAGCTCAGACACAAAAAGTTTACAGGACAAGTTGCTCCAGGCCAAATTCATTCATAGACCTGGAGGAAAACGTCAGAGATCCTTGGTCAAATGAGGAAGTGAAATGTCTTCATTTTACAGAGGAGGAGACTGATTTCCAGAGAGGGTGAATCATCTGCCTGAGGCCACACAGCAAGTGCGTGTTTCAAGCAAGCACTTGGGACCAGCGCCTCCCAGCCTACATCATTATCACCAGCAGAGCCTGATGAAGATGAAGGTGATTTGGTGCTGCTATTGCTTCTGGCTCAGCTGTCCTATAGAAAATGCTTCCTGTCCATCAAGCCCTGTGTGCCATGCGCTTCACACATGTTAGTTCATTAAATCTCCTACTGGCTTCATGCATTCCATTAACTTCAATTTAAAACAAATTGAAAAAATAAACTTGTCAGAAGTTATATAGCTAGTGAGTGCTGAAATCAACATACTTTTCTGTCCCTGTGTTAAGCAATTCAGAGAGCAAACAAAAACAGTTACATGCTTCCTTCTAGAAGATAAGGTGATGAATCAACCAAACTAGTATGCTTAAGATTAAGATTGCTTGGTTAGACTTTCTTTAAGACCCTCAGTTCACTATGATACAAACTCTGCCCCTTCCCAATTACTCCCCGCCCCCACTTGCAGGAACAACCTTAAAATCACCCAGCCCCAGTGCTAAAATACCTCGAATGTCTTCCTCTGACCTCTCCCCTCCCAGATGCTGTGAAGATTCCTATAATGTGATGTTCGCTGATAAACCTGGCTTTGCCTGATCAGTCGGTTATTCCGGTGGGCTTTGGGCACATCAAAATAAGCAGGTGGTGCAAGTGGAGCTCAAACCCAGATGTGCTACAATACAGAGTCCACACTGCTAATCATCACTTACTAGCCTCCTCTTCCTCAACTGCTCCTTCATCATGACTCTCATATGGCTGGTTTTAGAAACCTCCCAAAATATCCAAGTCGTACTCAAAGGCTCCTGCATCTTCCTACCAACAAATCCTCTGCTCACCATTAGCACAGCATAGACTTCATTGTACCTGCTTCCCCCCGTGCTGCTGACAAGAGACCATATATGTCAGAAGAACAGGAATCCTATCTTCATTCATTCCCTCAACATTTATTAAGTACCTCCTGCATAACCAGGTTCTGTGCTAGGTATATATTCAAGATGTTATTTTCATCATTTCAGCACACAGAAAGCATTCAACAAATATGTTTAGATGCATGGATAGTTGAATGGGTGAAGAGGTGAATGGATGGGGCTATAAAATAATCCTACTTTGTAGGGACAAGCAGAAGACATCTGGTGTTGGACTGGGTTGCCTTTCACACCCTGACAATTCTTGCACACTCTTGTTGGAAATGAAATGAAAGAAGGAACACATATCACTTTTTTTCTCCTAACATAGGATGGCAGCTAACAGAACTGCACAGGAGTATAATACCAGAAAAATGAGACTGTTCTACTTCTTCCTGTTGGGGACTGTTATAGCCCAACCATTTGAGAGAAGGGATTCATGTCAGTAGCCTGATCATATTACTGAGCATTTCTGCATGTGGTCCTGAAAGTTAAATGCACTGTTTCTTTCATTCAGAGTGACAGGGGAAGTTCACCCAAGTCTCCCACCTCTCACCCACCCAGACCACACCCCTCCCCAAATAAACACTGGAAAATAAGGATGCAGAATGTCAGGAGAGCACTGAAGCTGTTCCTCTGCTTTCTCTCAAGGACTGTGACAGTGATCGTGATGGAGAACCATCCAGGGCTCCAGACAGAATGGTAGAGTGGAATACTCACCAGTTACTAAAGAGAACATTGCACACATGTGTACACTCCTGCCTACAATTTTTTTTTTCCTTCCCTCTTTCACGGTCATGAACAAAGAGACAATGCAGAAAGCGCTCAAGGTGGAAAATGCCAAAGAATGTTGTCTCTCCTCCCAGTGTCTTGGGACACCACTTGCGGCGGGTGCTGAGAGCTTAAGAGAAGGTGGTTAGTCATATCCATAACCTTCATCCCCAACGAATCTGCACACTCATGCCTCAGGTGGGTGTGAAGAAGCAGCTCAAAGCAATACCACCTCTTTCCCTAAGACCAGGAGCAAAGGGCTGGAGTAACCATGCCTTGCCTTGTTCAACACTCTGCCAGGACTGAAACATGGGTACAGTTATGAGGCTAAGGTTATGGTCGTGCTGGGCATGAGCAACTGACAGAGGGACAGAAAAGCAAAGGGGAATAAATTTCAAGAAAACAAAGCAAAACAAACCAGAGCAACAAGAACCAACTGGAAACTAGCCCAGAACAGCAGCAGAGATAACAGGGGCTGAAAGACACAGGCGACTCCAGCTTCCTCTTGGGATGCGGTCAGTAGAAAGAGCATTGCTCTCTCCCATACAAGAAAAACTGGACACTTGACAGATTCCTAACTTCTTTCAAAATTTGAGAGAACTGGGATTATACAACCACCAACTAACCCCCAATTTAGGGAAAGACAGATGTCCACAAGCAAAGGTAGGACAGCTGCACCCATTGATCCAGGGAAGACATCTCTGGAAGTCAGTAAGAAAATTCATCTAAAACATTTAACAAATTAGTAAAGGCCTAGTGCAGGCTGGCTAGAGAACAGAGAGTCCCTGGGGCAGCGTATAAGAGGGATTTGTACCCATTTGTAGGCTTTTCTACCAGAGAGAAAGATTGGCAAGGGTCCTGAGAAAGCATGCTTGAGGTGCAGCCCCAAAAAGGCAACAGCAACCCCAAGCATGGAAAGCCCTGCCCAGAATATTCTCCTTGAGACAGCCAAAGCCCTACAAGCCGTAGGGAAAGACAGCAAACTCTGTCCCCTGGGCCACATCATCACTTCCTCAGACCCTAGGCATTTCTGCCTTTGTGGGCCCCTTCCTCCATTTAAAACTTCATATATATATAAAATTATATTTTACAACTGTGTTGGTGTAAAAATGACTACCATTCAGGCTGAATACATTATTCTATATCCATTACTATTATATTCTTTTCTCTTATTTTAAATAATTAATATTAAAGCATTTGTGGGGACTCTAAAAAGTATGATTGGCTCTAGATGCTGTGTGTTACTGGGACTAATGGGGGAAAGAACCCTCCAGTCCTCAGAGAGGGGCAGACCTGCAGCTGGGGGCCAGGCAGGAGCACGGGGAAGGGCACGCTGGATGCTCAGGGACCCAGTGCTAACTGAGACCGAGCCTTCCTCAGAACCACAGAATTCCACCTCCGAACATGACCAGCCTCACGATCTAGCTCCTGACAGCGGCACAGGGCAAGAACAGGGAGAAAACCACCCCTGAAGAAAAAGGCAGAATGGCAGAGTGGAGAACAGATCAGCGGTTGACAGGGGGGTGGGGATGGTAGACTGGTGGGGAGAGGTGTTGACTCCAAAAGAGCAACATGACAGGGTCTTTGGGGGTGACGGAACTGTTCTTTATCTTGAATGTGGCTGTGGACATGGGATTTTCTGCATTTATCAAAACAAACAAAGGAAAAAAGAGACAAACCAGCAAAAAACCAGACTCAAATACAGAGAGCAAACTGGTGGTTGCCAAAGGGGAGACTGGTGGGGAGATGGGTGAAATAGATCAGGGGATTAAGAGGTACCAACTTCCAGTTACAAAATAAGTCACAGAGATGAAAAGTACAGCATAGGGAGTATAATCAAAAAGATTGCAATAAGGTTGTTTGGTGACAGATGGTGACTACACTTATCATGGTGAGCAAGGAATGTCATGTCTAGAATCGCTGAATCATTATGTTGTACATCTGAAACTAATACAACTCTGTACATTAACTGTACTTCAATTTAAAAAAAAAAAAAACAGCATACACCAAAAAGAGTGAATTTCACTATATGCAAATAAATAAAATTTAAATAGTAATAGCTAGAAATACATTCATACTTCTTTCTTCACTTTGCATCCTAAATTCAGAATCCCAGCGTTTCCAGTGCTCACTGCCCTTTCCACAGAGTTTGCCTATCATGAAGGAAAAATGTTAAAAGATGAATAAGATGGAGGTCCCCAAATGCAAATTTCAATACGTATTATTAATTTAAGCACTGTTTGTGGCTGAAGAAAAGCAAGTTTGGAGGGTAATATAAAACCTTTAAATACTTTGAACACATTCTGCTTGTACTGATGGTCCAAATCTCCTTGCCTTACAATTCATTTGCTGCTTGGATAAAGAAATAAAGAGCAATTATTAATGTGTCTTTGCCATAAATAATTAACCTCATCATGGGAGAAAGTGTGAAAGCTGGCTTAAAAAAACACTTCCTCTAATAGTAATTGATATTTATCTCCTCTGTCTTTCTATTAAAAGCTGCTCAAAACACTTAGCACTGCCACTAGGAGGAAGAATACTTAATCCATCACAATTTCAGATGATTTATATATAGATTGTAAAGGGGGCAGTTCTTCTCTTTTGCCATTCATAAAACAGTAAGCTTCTAATAAATCACTCAGCAAAGATTTCTATGCATGCCATCTCCTCATGTTTTAACTTAAAGGAATAGGTCCTGGATGCCATGATTATAAATCAAACTTCCATTCATAGGATTGGACCCATGTGTTATTCATTAACAGATTTCAGATTTGAGTAAATATCCTGTTCTCTGCTCAGTCTGTTCAGGCATATGAGCCTCTGTTCATTCATGAGAAATACAATCTCCTTGGCCTTCACCGGTGTGAGGGTGGAAATGAAGTCACTTTTGTGATATTTTACTGGCTCTTGCCCTCACCTGCTCATACAGGACTTCTGGTCACCTGTATAGATTCACTGTGGGGGTCTGGAGCCCTTAAAGTTTATCTCGGAAGTGTGCAAGGGCCAGACTTGACAGTCCACCATGTCTGCTCCCTGGCCCAGCCCTGTCCTCTGCCCATGAAGACCCTAGAGAGAATCTCGTCATTACCCCTGCTGGGGGGACCCACCATGCGTTACCAAAGCCAGACCAAGAGTAATGCATCCAGTCTGGGCTCCCTAAGATGCCCATTCTGAGGTACCAGACAGTGTTCTCCACCCCCAGGGCTCCCTATCCTACTCTGATTCACACCACGTCACCCAAGCAGCTATCTGTCCATGAACTGCCACTAAGTCCCTTGTGAAACAGCTCCTTTTCATTCTCCCTAAAAATCTCTCTGCTGGGCTGAGCCAGGACAGATGCTACACTTTTCACCCCCAAACCCATTCCTCAATCCAGGTCTTAATAATACTCTCTCTAGCTTTGTTTTGTTTTTAATCATTTGCTTTATTTGCTCACACATGTTCTTTTCTTCCCGTTCTTTTTTATTGTGGTGAAATACACATAATATCAAATTTACTATCTCAACCATCTTGAAACGTACAGTTCGGTGGTATTAAAGACATTCATAATGCCTTGCAGCCATCCCCACCACCCATCTCCAGAGCTCTTCATCTTGCAAAACTGAATTTCTGCACCCATGAAACACAAAGTCCCCATCCCCCTTCCTCAGCCTTTAGCAACCACCATCCTACTAGCTGTCTCTAGGAGTTTGACTATTCTAAATAACTCATATAAGAGGATTCATACATTATGTGTCTTTTCGTGACTGGTTTATTACATTTAGCATAATATCCTCAACATTCATGCATGTTTCTCCCCAGCTTTTTCAACCAAAACAAAAAACTTAAATAAAATAACATCTCAGGACTGTTCAACAATTTACCAACCACACCCAAATTTCAGTTTAGGCCCAAGATAGAAGACAAGGTCCATATAAAGCCTTTGGATTTCAGAGCCATTCCCTGTCTAATACCTGCCCTAGCACCACCTACATAAGCCCACCACTCTGTATCTTATTCACAGTGTTATTTGGAATGTTAATGAGCATAAGCTTCTTAAGTGAATCAGTAATAGGATAACGTATTTTCTTTTCCCCATACTCTTCTTTTGTCAAATGCAAACAGCCTCACTTGCTGCTTTTCAGTCAAGCTGTGTCATTTCTGAGACTCATGCCCCGCTATTATTACAGCATGTTCACGTGAATCATGGAATCACCACAACCCTAGGGGAGAAGGCAGAATAAGTACCATTTCAAAACACACCTGAAGACACTAAGGCTTACAGAGGTTAACTAGTCTGCCAGAGGCCACACAGCAAATCTTGGTCTGAGGCTAAACTAGGCCTTTTTTATCCATAGGACACTTCCTTTCCTTCTGCTACAATTCATAAAATCTCTTGATAGGAAGTCGGGAATTAGGATCCAAAGGGCATTCAGATATCCTACACTTGCTGCAACCCTTACACATGCATTTATTTCTCTAAATGACGTATTTAGATTTCCCAGGCCAAGGAAAAGGGATGAGATGAGTTTCACTGAAAAAACTTAATTCTCAACAATTCCAGCTAAAGCAGCAATCTGAAGGCAGTCTTTTATGCAGCTTCCTGAGCCACAGAAGTTCAAGGAACTGCCACAATTTCCTTATAAATATAAAATGCTTATAACTGAGAAACAAGACACTTAAAAATCATTTACGGCATTCAATAATTGGTAATTGCTCAAAAGTTTTTATTGTCCTAAGTTTTGTTGCCATATCATTTATTTCTAAGTTACTTCTAAGAAATTATCTTATCTCGATCTACACCAGCCATCCTACTGTGAATCAAAAACTCTGGTTACAAATAGGACAAATTGTGTACCCTCTACATATCCTCTCTGACATCTCTAGGCAATTACCCTGCGACACAGAGATATTATCGTAAATGAAATACTGAATGTAATTATACTAAGAGAGCCATGATTTACGTATCGGTTTTTCAGTGTCCTAGATCATAACTCCCCTTTCCTAAGCTGTTTTCTCTTCTCTTCCTCAAAGGAATCTCGATGGTTTTGCAATTCAAAGCAGACAACCCAAGTCGGGAAATGTTAGTATGGTAATTACTACAGTGTCCACTAGGCGGCAGAAGAGGCAAGTTAGCAGTTAGAAAAAAACGGGCTAAAATTCTAGCAACGCGGTGCCCTAAGGACAATTTGAAATACAGTCTCATCATTTTATAGATGAGGAAACTAAAACACAGAAGGGTTATATTCCACTCTGCATTTTCCTCTGCAACGCCAGGGAAGATACTCCCACTCCCCAGTTTGCCCACTGATGTAATAGGACTAATTTTGTCTACCTAGTCATGAGGTTATGATTAGGTGGCATATATAGCACTTAACACAATATCTAGCACGTTGTACATGCTTAATTAAAAAAAAATCGTTATTTTTACTGAAAAAGTTATTGGAAGAACTGAAAAGAGAAAGTACATTTACTTCCCAAAATGTCGAATTGTAACGATGTTTAAATTTTTTTTTTTTTTTAAGATTTTATTTATTTATTTGACAGAGAGAGAGACAGCGAAAGCAGGAACACAAGCAGGGGGACTGGGGGAGGGAGAAGCAGGCCTCCTGCCGAGCAGGGAGCCCGATGCGGGACTCGATCCCAGGACCCTGGGATCATGACCTGAGCCGAAGGCAGACGCTTAACGACTGAGCCACCCAGGCGCCCCACGATGTTTAAATTATTAATAGACTAGGAGGGATCTTACCAGCTTGAATTTTGCCTACTTCCACAGGTAGGTGTTTCATCTGAACTGCAAGCTCTCTTACTGAAGTCATTCCCTTTCTTTCCTTCCTCTTCTCCCTGAGAAGCACTACTACTTCCTGAGAGGCCTATTTTTGCACTTTGTAAGTTTTAATTTCTTTACCAATACCTATGGATATCCACTTGGAATTTGCTGTCATTTGTTGGAACTTGAGAGGCATCAAAGGAGATGTGATAAAGTGGCCTTAAGATTGAAACCAATGCCATTAATACCTAATATTTCATGGGAATTTACTCTGAATCAGACATTGCACCAAGGGCTTTCTCTGTATGAACACATTTGATCCTTTACAGCAAACCTTTGAAGTAGATACTGTCATCACTCTCATTTTGCAGATGAGGAAATTAAAGCACAGAATCTATATAGAAATTTAGTATATTCTATCACATAGTAATACAATGTATCCAGTAACCCTAGAATTATTCTTCCCTTTAATTATATATATGAAAATTATTTGATTCCCAAAGACCAAACTCTCTAGAACAATTTCCCTTCCCTCAGTCAGGGAGTTGGTACCTCTATAAAATCACTTCATAGGCCAACATCAAGAAGAATATGAACCAAACTACCAATATCACAGTGTAGTACCATCCAGCATTTTCATAGATTCTCTACTTCTTTTCTCAATGGGATGGTGTATAATGTTCATAAATCATATTATAATTCTGTAATATTATAATTACATATTATATATCTTTATATATTTGTATATATAAATTATAAATATTTATAATATTTAATAAAGACCATCACTCTTTACTAGTTGACTTGTTTTCTTATTGTTGCTTTATGGCAAAATAAGAAAAATAGATCATCTCATAAATCTTCTGATTTATGTCTAGTGGCCTTAATTAATGCTGTGATTTCCCCCAGATCCCTCTACAGTGATATAATCAGATCTTCATATAGCCCTTAGATCAAACTAACAACTTCTGTTCCTAGCTCCCCAGCCTGGGCCGACTGTGCTTTGCTCTCCCTTTTTCTTCCCTTCCCCAACAAAATTAAACCTTGAGAATAGGGATAACAAGTTATACTACTTATAATTTCCTGTGGCCTCCTAATACCCAAATGGTTCCTGATTCTGATAAGACAATAAAGGACCAAAACAGAAAATAATAGGAACCCAAATCAGCTAGGATATTAGCCTGGTCCTATGGCCAAGAATTTGTCAACAATCAACCCCTCTCTTACCAAATATGTTGTCCAAGGAAACTTGGAGCAAAGTGATGTAAAGGATCAGCACAGCAAGTCACAATGACATGCAGCTGAAAATAAGGGTAGATTTTACTTGTGGCAGAGTGAGCCAATGCATCTTGCCTTTGTGATGTATTATGGCAAATATGTATCAGTAATGCTAAAGGCAGATTTAAAATACAGAAGAGATGCTGAAGGAGCTGGTTATATGACTCTAAAGACCAGATGATGGGGGTTTATCCAACTCAGAATGGGATGGGATGGGATGGAATGAAATGCATTTCACATTAATTCATATCATCTCTAACCTTAGAGCTATCACAACACTTGAAAATTTAACCAGCCCAAAAGTCAGCCTCAAACCTCACCACCAGTGTTATGAGCCGAACTATGTCCCTGCAAACTTTATATGTTGAAGTCCTAAAGCCCAGTATATCAAAATGTATTTGGAAATAGCATCTTTAACGAGGTAATTAAGGTTAAATGAGATTACTGGAGTGCCCCTAATACAGGATGAGTAGAATCTTTATAAGAAGAGGAGATTAGGACACACACATACTGACACACACAGGAGACCACATGAAGACCCAGGGAGAAGAGGACCATTTACAAGCCAAGGAGAGAGACCATCAGAAGAAATGAACTCCACTGACACCTTGATCTTGGACCGCAGCCTCAAGAATTGTGAGGGAAGACAATTCTGTGGTTTCAGCCAACCAACCTGTGGTACTTTGTTATGGCAGCCCTAGCAAACTAATATACCCAGTGCCTATGGTTATCACCTACAGTCACCGTCATTCCAAACACCTAAGGACAACATTTTGTGGAGAAGTTGCCTCTCAGCTTCCATCACAGCCAGTGGAGAAAATAAACACAAGTGTGCAGTGGGCCCACCCATCCTAATTTCTCAGCTGCCTCAAAACACAAAATTTCATTTTCCTTCTTGTCACTGTCACAAAACTGCATGCATGGCTGAGCTAATTCATCTTGTAGAATGTAACTTCTCAAGCATGTCATGGGAGATCTATTGGTTTTTCTCAAAAAATAAACACTTGAGTATGTTTTTAATAAGTTTTCCTCCCAAGGTTCAAATTACAAGGTTGAATGTAAAAACAGAGAAAGGATGAAAAAAATCACTTGCCTTGGGTTATGGGATGTATCCAATCAACTACAAGGATAAAATGTGTAACTTTTTCATCATAAAAGGAAATAATTTATTGATAAAGCCAGCGTTATCTGCCTCAATACTCAGCATCATTGTTTAGCAGAGGACAAGCCAAAACACCCCAAGTGGCTACATGTAGCAAGTGATTTTATGAGGCAGAAGCCATTGACATATTAAATTTTTTATATCACTTCCTTTTTAGTTAACTTCCATAGCAGAATCCTATCAGAGCAGGCTCTTGATAGAGACAGACAGTATCTTGTACTTTACACTTAAATCCACATCTTTTCTTCTTCAGTGTCAAGCATGATGCCAAACCCATAGAAAAAAATCAGTGAATATGGCCCAACCTCTGAGCAATATCGACTACTATGGCAGGTCTTTCTAGTGAGTGGGGGATTATTCATGATAATTATAGAACTTAAGAAAAAAATGCATATGGTGGGAGAAGAGATACAAAATGACAGAAGAGAATGGGAAGAGGAGGGAAATGGGGCGGGGCAGGTGGTTTCCGGCATCCAGGGAAGACAGGGAACCCCTGGCAGGGGAACCAGAAGGAGTCCAGAGCCAGTGTGAATGTCTATCTCTGTTTCCATCTTCATCCCCACTGTCTTTGGCTCCATTTTAGTGTCTGCTACCTTCCCTTCTGCCTCTGTCCTTGGTCTGTTGGGATCCCTTCACCTATTCAACCCTACCCCCATCCCTGCAGTATATGTCCCTCTCCTCTTCCCCTTATTGGGAGCCTTTACTGGGAGCCAGCTTGCTCCAGAATCCTCAGGTCATTGTTCTTTTTGGCCTATGTTTGAAGCGACACACAGAGTTGTTCAGGTGAACAGAGGCTTTTGGGGGAGCCAGGGGTCTGGGGAACACAGCAGAAAAAAAAAATGAATGAATGAATATTTTTACTAACAGACTAGAAAATCCACACATATGCAAATAAAATACTCCTGCCATACATTCAAATAATCTGTACAAGACTATCCAATCCTTTTTTTAGTCCACAAAACCTTTTTTTGGTAAACACACAGATTCACACATTATTATATATGGCCAATGTAATTATGAAACCAATAGAACAAGGAATGTCACAGTGATAGCTAAACATAAAAAGTTTGAGGCCTTATGATCTTTTTGAAACAAAGTCGATGTACATGGTCATCAGCCTGGTGCTTTATTACACTGGCTAGAGGGCACCCCAAGCCATGAAATCCATGTGGAAGATTTGCAAGGAGACAGTTTACAATTGCATAGAGGTAATTTACCTGTCTGGCTCTCCCTCATCTTACACTGGTTATAGGGAACTAACTTCCCACACTGCCAGGTGCATTGTCAAGCCCCTCGAGACCTAAAAAGTAAGCTTTGACCCTGACAGTATGGGGTTTCACTCAAATCCCAAAAGAGAGGAAAATTAGCTAACAATGAAAGCAGAGAACAAAGAAAGAAAAGCTTAGGAGTCTGAGAAGGCATACAGGGTTTGCGTCTCAACATGAAGACTAATGACAAATACCACAATATTTCACTCATATGTGGAATTTAAGAAACAAAACAGATGAACACAGGGGAAAGACAGGAAAAATAAGATAAGAACAGAGAGGGAGGCAAACCACAAGAGACTCTTAACTCTAGGGAACAAACCGAGGGTTGCTGGAGGGGAGGTGGGTGGGGGGATAGGGTAACTGGGTAATGGGCATTAAAAAGGGCACTTGATGTAATGATCACTGGGTGTTATATGCATATGATGAATCACTAAATTCTACCCCTGAAACTAATACTACACTATATGTTAACTAACTTGATTTTAAATAAAAATTTTTAAAAAGACTAATGAGAGAAGCATCCTGAAAAACTAAGGGTGTGTGTGTGTGTGTGTAAAATTTGTGCAAGACTATATATGTTATTTTGTGGTATTTGCACAGACCAAGAGAACAAGATAGCATATCCAGAAGTAGGTTCAATTACATATGGGACTTTAATATATAGTAAAGGTAGTGTTTCAAATCAATTTAAAAATGTTTATTTTTGAAGGAATGATTCTAGAAAAACTTCACAGCAATCTGAAAAAAAATAAGGTTGGATTGCTACTTCATACTTTACAGCAAGATAAAAACCTAATGGATAAAATAATTAAACAAAAAAGAAATCATAAATGACAAGAGAAACTACAGGGAAATTTCTTTGGTAACACCAGAATGGAAAATACATTCCTAAGTATGATACAGAGCCCAGAGACATACAAGAAGGGATTTGAGTTCAATTACACAAAAATTTTAAATGTTAACATAGCAAAAAACAAACAAACCAAACAAAAAGCTTCCAACACATATCACAGAGGACTAAGTTACACAAAGAATTTCTACAAGTCACATGGCAAAACCAACAATAGAACAGAAACATGGGCAAACAATATGAACAGCTGGTTCAGAGAAAAATACAGCTGTTACACATAATGGTTCTTAAAACTTTCTTTTAGAGAAATATAACTGTAATGTATAGCATAACTGTTAGATGGAATACTAATAATCTGGTCAATCAGAGAAAGACATGTATCATATGACCTCACTGATGAGGAATTCTTAATCTCAGGAAACAAACTGAGGGTTGCTGGAGTGGGGGGTGGGGTGGGAGGGATGGGGTGGCTGAGTGATAGATACTGGGGAGGGTATGTGCTATGGTGAGTGCTGTGAATTG
>NC_138369.1:40537686-40628240 GCF_054177405.1 Leptonychotes weddellii | reverse complement strand
AGATGGATACAGACACAGATAGAGATATAATGGATCCATATCTATATGTATGTAGTAATGTGTACAAGACATTCATTGCATCAATATTTATAACAGAAAAACCCTGAAAATAACCTAAATAGAAAATTATCTGAGATACATAATTATATTTCAAGGACTAGGGCAGGACAGTGTTTATAGTACATGCAGTTGTGTTTTCTCTTTTTTTAAAAAAGGCTGCCTATTCTTGAGTATATAGAGAATATATTCTAATATTAATATGCAGCAAAGTATTATAGTTGTTATTTCTAGGGAAGGAGAAATAAGAAGTTCATAGTCAAGATTTAAAGAATATGATCAATGAATACATACCTTTATGAATGTGGTGCTTTATGTGTTTACTATTTAGAAAAATAAGCAATATTTGAAGTCTCTTCATCTTCTAATTAATAGAAACTTCTTGTGGGCTATTCCTACTTTTGTCGTTGTTGTTGTTAGCTAGGACACCCCTAGGTACATTTGAATCTCAATATAGAGTCAATTTACATGTACTCATAGTGGGAAAAGAAAGTCACAAGAAAAAAACATAAAAATTTTATCCAAAATTTTAGCGTGTGTAATGGGATTGTGGATAATATTGTCATTTTTCTGCATTTTCTTAACTTTCTAAATATATATAACATTTTTATAAATAGTAAAGTAAGTTATAAATAAAAGATTTTATGTGCTACACTTAATATACTAAGATGGGGAAATACATACCCTACTGGTACTAATCAAAAGAAAGCTGAAGTAACTATGTTAATTTCAGACAGAACAGAATTCAGACCAGGAAATGTATCAGGGCTAAAGAAAGGAATTTCAGAATAATAAAACAACCAATACTCCAAGGAGATATAACAATGTTCAATATATATTCACTTACTAACAGAGCACTAAAATAAATGAGGTAATAATTAATAGAACTACAAGTAAAATAGACAAATCCACTATTATAGTCAGATAGTCAAACACCTCTCTTTGAGTAATTGATAGAGCAACTGGACTGAAAATCAGTTATAATAGAAATGACCTGAACAACACTATCATTAAACTCGATCTGACATTTATAGAATACTGCATCCAACAGATGCAAAATAGACATTCTTCTCAGGCTCACATGGAATATACCCACAAAGATAGACCACATTCTGGCCTAAAATACACAGTATAACAAGTTTAAAAGAACAGTGATTATACAAAGTATATTCTCAATCCAGAATTAAACTAGAAATCTCTAAGAGAAAGGTAAATAGAAAATCCCCAAATATTTGGAGATTATAGCACACTTCTAAACAGCATATGGGTCAAAGTCTCAAGAGAAATTTTACAATATTCTGAACTAAACAAAAAAGGGAATACAATTTACCAAAATTTGTAGAATACAGTAAAAGGGATGCTCAGAGGAAAATACATATCATTAACTTCATATATTATAAAATAATAAAGAAGAAAATGAATAATCTCAGCTCCATAATAGTAAACCAGAGAAAAAAAGCAATTTAAACAAGCTGAAGAAATGATAATAACAGAAATCAATAAATTTTTTAAAAATTTTTATTTATTTGACAGAGAAAGCAAGCACAAGCAGGGGGAGCGGCAGGCAGAATGAGAGGGGGAAGCAGGCTCCCCGCTGAGCAGGAAGCCTGATGTGAGGCTCAATCCCAGGGTCCCAGGATCATGACCTGAGCCCAAGGTGGATGCTTGTTACAGAGGACATCCTTTCTTTTTCTTGATCTTAGGAATAAAGAGTCAATTTACATGTACTCAGGCACACCCAGAAATCAATAAATTTGAAAATAGGAAAATAGAAAGAGTGACCAAAGTTAAGTTCTTTGAAATGATAAAAAATTAACAAACCTCTAGACAAGGTAACAAAAAGATAAAGAGAGAGAGAAAATACAATTACAAATAACAAAAGTGAAAGAGAAGTTATCGCTACCAGTTCCATGGACATTAAAATGATAGTAAAGGAATACTATAAACAACTCATTGGCCACAAATTTTTTAACTTAGATGAAATGGACCAATTACTTGAAAGATGCCAGGTACCAAAACTTACAAGGAGAGCTTATCTTGTAAGGCCTAAATCCATGAAACAAATTAAATCAATAAATAATACACTTCCCCAAAAGAAAGCAACAAGCCCAGATGGTTTCACTAGTGAACTCCACCAAATATGAAAGGAATAAAGGATGCCAATTGTCTACTATTTCTTCCAGAAAACAGGAGCAGAGGAAACACTTCCTAACTCATTCTATAAGACAAGTACTAGTCTAATAACCAAAATAAGACAAAGACATTACAGGAAAGGAAAACTGTAGATCAATATCTCTCATGAACAAAAGTGCAAAAAAAATCAGCAAATTATCAGGAAATTGAGTGCACCAATGTATACAAAGAATTACACATCATGACCAAGTGGGATTTATTCCAGGTATGCAAAGCAGGGTCAACATTCAAAAATGAATCAATGTAACCCATTACATCAAGAGTCTAAGTTAAAAGTCACATGATCTCATCAATAAATATAGAAAAAAATTTGCAAAATTTAACACCCATTCATTATGAAACCTCTCAGAACAGCATAAACAGATGTGAACTTCCTCAACTTGATAAAGAACATTTACAAAGAAAATAAAAAGGAGAGCTAACATCATAATTGATAGTGACAAACCTGATACTTTATTCCTAAGATCAAGAAAAAGAAAGGATGTCCTCTGTAACAACTCCTATGCAATTTAATAATGGAAAACCTAGACTGTGCAGTAAGACAAGAAAAGGGAAAGATAATATACAAGGAAAGGAAAGTTAGAAACACAAGTACCTTTTTTCACAGATGATATATCATCTATATAGAAAACCCCAAAGAATTAACAAAAAAACTCCTGGAATTCTTTACAAAACTAAACATAGTCTGCCCATATAATCTAGCAGTCATGTTGCTAAGTATTAACCCAACTGATGTGAAAACTTATGCCCACATAGAAACCTGCCTGTTAATGTTTATAGCAACTTTACTCATAACCACCCCAAACTAGAAGCAACTAATGTCTTTTAATAGGTGACTAGATCAACAAACTGTAGTATATTCATACAATAAAATATTATTCGGTAAGCAAAAGAAATAATGAAAAAAACAAGAAAAAACATAGATGAATCTTAAAAGTATAATGCTAAGTGAAAGGAGCCTATCTGAAAAGGCTGTATAATTCCAATTATGAGACATTCTGAAAAGACAAAGCTATAGAAACAGTGAAAGATCAGTGGTTGCCAGGGATACAGAGGGAGTGGAAGAGGGTTAAAATGATGGGCACAGGACATGTTTTAGGGCAGTGAAACTATTCTGTATGATACTGTAATTGTGGATACATGATAACATGAATTTGTCAAAATCCATGGAATTTTACAACACAAAGAATGAACCTTAATGTAAACAAATTTTATAAAATCATATAGGAGATCAGGGGAAATTTCAGTAGGGAATAAAGAATGTGACCAAACAATCGAATTGTATTACATTTGTATGAAACAACCACACTAAAGGGGAGCAGGAAATAAATTAATAACCTAAATAACTTTAGAAATGAGTGGAGTCTGTAAAACTAAAGACAAAAGAAACTAAACGTAAGCACCACAATGTAGCTGATAAAGCTGTTTCCCATGGAGGTATGGGTTAAAAATTCTGATTTTGCTACATGTGCATAATGAAACTGAACAATTAAGCAAATGGATGCCCAATGGTAATAGCCAGATTTCTCAGTGATTTGGGACGTGAGTTTATAGATAGGCAAGGGGAAGAGACTTGAATAATCCAAATAATGATGAGTTATAGTTGGAGGCATCAGTATGAATATTTGTCTTAATATAGATGCAGATATAGAAATATTTATAAATATGTGTATATACACGAGTTTATACATACTACTTCTTTGCTCCATTGGCTGAGAAACCCTAGAAGTAATGACACCCCAGTAATAATGAGCACAACTAGTGCCCAATTCTTTGTTCCTAATACTATTCCCCAACAAAAGGAACCAGGCATCCTTGGAGTAATGGCTGATTCTGTAATTGGGGCAGAAGATACACAAGAAGAAAGTCCTGGGGGAATAAAACCACAGTGATGCAAGCATGTCAAAGGGGACACATAGCCAACCAAAATAGCACCAATGGCCAACCAAGGAACAAAGTTGAGCAACAAATAGTTTGGATTATAACAAAGTATAAAATATCCATACGTCCTTACTGATGTAAATGATAGAATAAATAAATTAATAGGGTAGAAAAGAAAAATCTGCCAAGCAGAATAATTTCCAATAATTTATGTAGATACTGCATCCTTAAGGAGAATCTCCTCAAATGTGGACTCTGCATAGTGACTTCTTTCCAAAGAGTACAGAATGGAAAGAGGGAAAAAAGAGTGGAGTGACCTGGCAAGAACTACCTCACCCAAATGATCATGATCAACATCAACAGTGATAAGTATGAACCCTTGATAAAATGAAAATGGCTCTTTACCTCTGTAATCTCCTCCAAAACAATAACCTTGGTCTTATCATTAGAAAAACACCAAGCAAACCCATATAGAGGGACCTTCTACAAAGTTTCTTACCAGTACTACTCAAATTGTTAAGGTCATCATCAAGGCAAGTCTAAGAAATGGTCACAAACAAGGGAAGCCTAAAGAGACATGAGAACTAAATATAATGTAGTGTTCTGGATGGATCCTGGAACAGAAAAGGGACATTAGATACAAATTAAGGAAATGTTATAAAGTATAGACTTTATTCAATAATAATCTATTGATGTTTGTTCATTAACTATTACAATGTACTACAGTAATATGAGCTGTTAATAAGACAGAGGAAACTGGGTGCAAGGTGTATGGGAACTCTGCACCATCGTGGCATTTTTTTTCTATACGTCTAAAACCATTCTTAAAAAATAAAATTTATTTTTGAAAAAACTAAATAATAAAAAACATACCATTTGAATAATGACATGAAAGCAAAGACTTAAAGAGAAATAACATCTACTCAATTAGCATAAAGCTACAGGACCTCTGGATAAAGACAATCTTTCTACTCTAGGATACAATCAAATGAAAAAATAATGGTACCCTTCCAAAAATAAGTTCCCCAATAATAAATAATCTAAGGGGAGGGAAGAATTTAATATCATGAAATTAAAATTCTATGGCAGAGCTAAGCAAGGAGAGCCAGCCCCTGTCCTTATTGCCACCATATGTACTATAAACTGAGTTGAAAATAATCCCTAGAACTTCCATTAATGTTCTGAAATCAGGTGAGAAGCTAACTTCTATGTGAGTATCCTTCTCTTTTCTCTATTCTGTCTGAGTAGAGGCAGAAATGGATGCTGGAGCTGACATGCTCTGAGGGAAGGGAAAAGTCAGTTCTCCACTGGAGAAATGCTTTGATGGCTGGCTGTGAGAATTCCCTTCACCATGGGGCATTTTCCCTTAACAGGTGTAAGAACTTCGGGTAGAGGGTATTTAGCACAGTATCACAATACAGAGTTGAGCCCAACCTGAGAGAATCTCTCCTATGCCACGCACCATCCCTTCCATTAACCATTCCTTTAGATACAGAACAGGCTTTAAAACATAATTAATATAGTAGTTAGAACCATGGCTGTGGAAACATAGGACCGAAGGGCAAACAGATCACTAACACCATGTTAGACAAAAGAGAAGCTAAGCAAAATTAAAGAAGAGAACAGCCTAAAATATCAACAGGGAAAACCACCACACTAAAAAGGAAAAAAGGTAAAAAAAAAAAAAGTGTGTGTGTGCACATGTACATATATACACACAGATCTCTCTATATACATGCACAGGTATATGTATATAAATAAAATGGAACCCAACCTGCAAAAAAACAACCTAAAGTAAGGAGCATTTCCACAAGTGCTTTACACTATGGCAAAGAACATAAACTCAGTAAAAACAAGACTTCAAAGAGGATATCACAGAACAAAGAAGAAGAAAATGTAGGCTGGAAAAAAAATAAAGACAAAAAACATTATCGTTACAGGGCCAATAAATGAATTAGAAACAAAAAGATTCAAAAAAGATATAACTGAAAGTATATTTTTGATTAATAGGAAAAACTTAATAATAAATGCAATAAATGCAAACATAAAAGACCAAACATTAAAGTAGTCAGAGAAAAGCTAAGAGCTGAAAAGGACCAAAAAATTATTCCAACCTAAAAATTATTGTTGGTGCTAAAGTAAACAAATCAGCACATACAACCCAAGAAATAGAAGGCAGTAAATGAAAATTTTCCTGAAATGGCAGAAAGAAATACCCTGACTCTTCAGAGCAAAAGATCACAGTCTATTCCATGGAAATTTAACATAGAAGGTTCAACACTAAATTCTTTCTTAGTATAACATCTTATATTCCAAAGCACATAAAAAGAATTCTTAAGTTGCCCGTCCCCCCAAAAATTAAATAATGAACTGGGGGGAAAAGTCAGGCTGGCTTCACAGTTTTGCATAAGCAACACGGAAACAGTGGAAATGGTGGTTTTATAGAAGAGTGTTAACATTATACACCCGGAAAATGTAAAAATAATACATAACAAAAACTGGTGAAAGGAGGTGGGGGAAAGGAGACTGAAGGATGCCCTCATTTCTTTTCATTGCATAGTAGATAAAATGGAATCTTGTCACTAATTTCAACTATTTTGTGTTTTACCTAAGTTCTTAATCTTAGAAAGATCTTTCAGGAATAGATGAATCATCAGCTTACTAAGTGTCAAGGTCTAGCTCTAAATATAAATATGTACATGGTACAAATTATGGATTATCTCTACCCTGCTCCACTGTTTTCCAGTTAACTCATTTGCTTCCAGAATATGCATATGAAGTTGGATGTATTTTCAAGGAATATAAACTAACATTATGTAAATATAAATTTGTTTATTAGAGTTGCTTTATTATTCTAAAACAGTGGTTGTCAAACTTGAAAAGGACCAGGCAATAAATATTTTAATCTTTACAGTCACAACTATTCAGCTCTGCTGCTGGAATATAAAACCAGCTCTAGACCATAAATAAATGAACAGATGTGGTAGCTGTGTTACAATTAAACATGATTTACAGACACAGGCAGCAGATGGATAAAGAAGAGATGTTTATACATGCACATATACAATGAAATATCACTCAGCCATAAAAAAGAGTAAGATCTTGCCACGTGCAACAACATTGATTACCTAGAGGGCATTATGCTAAGTGAAATAGGTCAGAGAAAGACAAATACCATATGATTTCACTTATCATATGTGGAATTTAAGAAACAAAGGAAAAAGTAGACAGAAAACACTCTTAAATATAGAGAACCAATGGTTGCTAGAGGAAAGGTGGCTGAGAGGAAGGGTTAAAAAGATGAAGGGAATTAAGACGTACAAACCTCCCGTTACAAAACAAATAAGTCACAGAGATGAAGACTAAGTACACGGAGATGAAGACTAAGTACAGCATAGGGAACATAGTCAATAAGATTGTAATAATGTTGCTTGGTGACACATAGTGACTGCACTATCATGGTGAGCAATGAGGAATGTAAGGAACTGTTGAATCATTTTGCTGTACACCTGAAAGTAATATAACAGCATGTTAATTAAACCTCAGTAAAAAATAAACAAACTGAAAGGAAAAAAAAAAAAGGTAGCAAGCAGGATACAGCCCATGGGTGGCAGTTTGTGTAACCTTGCTCCAAATCACAACTTTGTGTATATCATGCCAGATAAAAAAAAATTTAATTTAACAAAAAATTTTCTAAAAACACTAAACTCTTGTCTAGGTTTTGTGATAAATGTTTATTGTTAAAATATGTGCATTGTTGGGTGCCTGGGTGGCTCAGTTGGTTAAGCAACTGCCTTTGGCTCAGGTCATGATCCTGGAGTCCCGGGACCGAGTCCCGCATCGGGCTCCCTGCTTGGCAGGGAGTCTGCTTCTCCCTCTGACCCTCCTCCCTCTCATGCTCTCTGTCTCTCATTCTCTCTGTCTCAAATAAATAAATAAAATCTTTAAAAAAAAAATAAATAAAATAAAATATGTGCATTGTTGAAAAATGAGAAAAATAGAGATTTGAAAAGGAAAATAAAAATTATATTTAGTTCCAGTATCCAATAAAAGATATTTAATATTAACATATTTCCCCCTTTTTATGTATATTTTTTTCACACAATAATGTATTAAGAATATGACATCCTGATGTTTACACCTAACACTATACTGTAATTACTATACAATTAAAACTCATAAACAATGATTTCATATGTATAAAATTCTATCCTATAGGTATTTCAAGATTTACTTATCCATCCTGTATAGGTGGGTATTTGAATATCCCACTTTATCCCTACAACATAAAGTTTAAATCATCATCTTTGTACTTAAATCCTTATTTTTTAGAATGAATGCAAATAAATTACAGAATATTAACATTTCTGAGGTTTGCAATATACTTATAAAAATTCCTTTAAATTCCCATCTATAGCCTATGAGAGGTGCCCCTAAAAAAATGTACAGTTACATATGTTCATCTTACAATTAAGAACCACCACCCTATTAAAAATCTGAAATTTAGATTACAAATTAATTTTTTAAGCACTATTTTCAATTCAAACTATGTATCACTCAGTTAAAGGAAAGTAAGTCTATGGCAAGACATAGACATTTATTTACTTCGGAGTTGGGGCTACAGAGGTAAGCACCACAGCAAAATCTCAGAGCAGTGTAATTAATCATCATGGACATTTCATTGTCAGTGAACATAAATCAAAAGGCAAGCATTTTTCCTCCCTGAGTGATATGAAACCAGCATAAACATGGAGAGAGAAATCTGATGCTTGTCAGTGGCTGATATGTATTTTTCACTTCTCCTGCAAGTAAGTGGTAGAATGTTGCACATGAATACCTTCTACCCTGTGATTTATTTTCTCTACCAAGTATTACTCAGATAGAGAAAAACTGGAGCAGAAGTTTTCTCCCAGCAACCTGGTGTAAAAATGCCCACACATAAAATAATCTAAATATCAATATAAATTGCCCAGCAATACAGCCAGCTTAAAATGATCATGGCTCCTTCAACTGCTTGGAGACATTGTTTACCTCAAACCACAGGTGTAGGAGATTATATTTTTCATTCGGGAGAAAGTATCTTCATCTCATAAATTGTAATTAAGAATAAGTAAGATAATAGACACCACAGTGGCTACTGTGGAACCTGGAAAGTCAGCCTCAATCAGTGTTGGTTGAATCAGAAGCTCTTCCCACATTCGAAGGCTCAAAAACTTTTATTACATCAATCTCAATAATTTAGGTTCTCTCAGTGATAGCAAAGGTCAACTTTACCTTTGTATTTCATTGACTAAAAGAGTTTAAACTTTATTTTAAATCATAAGGGCTTAATTATAATGTTTTTGCAACTCTCTTTAATGTCATTGAACACTGAACTAGATAAATAACTTGAAAGCTTCATCAGCAAATCCATGCTTCAGGACAACCCTGTTCAAAGTGAATTTTTATATTAGCTGCCAAGCCTCACATTTTTCAACCTGTTTGTATAATCCACACATCATTTCACTATACATTTTATATGCACTATTGCTGTTTCTTTCACTTTTATTAAAGAAGAGAAATGATTAAAATCCCCGTAAAGTGCGTATTAAGAACTCCCCAGAGTGAGTAGACATAATATTGTATGAGATACTTATTGAATTCATCAGAGTTGGGTATGATGTACATATATTAAGGAATTCTTAAAAATGCATGTTGTTGACTTGAATGCAGTGCTTTAGTGGAAAAAAAAATTCCATTTCAACCTTTAAAAAATAGATACTACAATATCTTTCTGACAGATAAGCAAGATGATAGGCAATCTGTTGGAGTCTGTTATACAAATTCACTGCTGGGCTTATGAGCCAAAAATAAGGCCAGTGGCTGCAGAATATTGTAGCAAAAGATAGTTCCAACCTCTTCACAAACCCTGTTCTTTGTTACTGTAAAAGAAGAAGAATCCCTGTGTGAGTCCACCATGATTCCCATTTATAACTATACAGGTATCTTAGGATCAAGTTCTTCAGAAGTACAATCTGAGTCAATGATATGAATGTAATGATCTGTTAAGAAAACGCTCTCAGGGCGCCTGGGTGGCTCAGTGGTTAAGCAACTGCCTTCGGCTCAGGTCATGATCCCAGGGTCCTGGGATCGAGTCCCACATCGGGCTCCTGGCTCAGCAGGAAGCCTGCTTCTCCCTCTCCCACTCCCCCTGCTTGTGTTCCTGCTCTCGCTGTCTCTGTCAAATAAATAAATAAAATCTTTAAAAAAAGAAAACGCTCTCAGAAGAAACCTGTCAGGAAGTGGCAAAACGAGGACAGAAAAGTAGCAGCCAACAAGGGTATGACTTCAGATAGAAGTGTAGACTCTGCTTGATCCTGCTGGGAATTCTGGAGTATTAACCTAAAACTCCAAGTCTGTCTCTCTGGAGTCAATGGAGCTTGGCTTTTCTGCTGATGCATCAGAAAAGCATTGTCATAATTAGCCTGGGGTAGGAGGGAGGTAAATGATCAAGCATCTCTGACTCTCCCTAAGGGGCAAGGGGGCTACAAACCCAAGAACCATCCTCTGACAATCACAAGTGTTTGCTTTTAGCAGCAAAATGTGCAAGGCTGGGAGAGTGATACAAGAGGATGTAAGTGAACACCAATTTATCTTATTAAATATGAAAATAATTTCATATTTAATATACTCTTTGCTAAAAACGTGTGTTTAGATCACAAAAAAAAAACATGGCTTCCCCAATGGTAAATAAAGTTTTTCTTCACTACATGAAGTTATTTGTCTTCATGTTCTACTGACAAATTCACCATTCACTCTGTTTATAATTACATCTTAGAATCAATTTGGACCCCTGTTGATCCAAACTCCCCACAAATGGAGAAGATCCCTAAAGGGAATATGCAGAACCATCCTCTCCTTACTACACAACTCAAAACACACTTCCTAGGGATAATGAATCAATGGCTTTAGGTGGAATCTTAATCTGTAGACAATTAGTTTCATTCATTAGAGAATAACTCATCAGCAGGAACTTAAAAGTGGAAGAAGGGACCATCCTGAAAATTCTCGTAAATATTTATATCAAGACTCTTTCTCAGCCCTCACCAATGTCTTTTCAAATCTCAAATATCTAGATGCCTCTTCACTGCCAACTGGAACACTCCTCCACTAATGACCAGTTGGGGCTCAACTTAATTATTTAGTGGTCCTTGGTTGAATTGGAGAAGCAACTCCCTTAGCAAGTGTTTTCACTTAGCAAGTCAAATAGTGCCCCATCTTTTATTGTCCATACTTGGCAAATGAACACTAGCATATAGTGTTTTCATATATAATTCTGCCACTTCGCTGCAGAGCACAGAACACTATTGGTGAGTGGAAATTGCCATATCTTTTAAACATCAAAAATATGGACCAAAATTGATCGAGTACACCATTCATTCAACCAAAATTTAGGGGATCTTCTTGAGTTCCTACTTTAAATAATGCTTTTATAGTTGTCCTTATTATAATCCCTACTTTCATGTAGCTTCATTAGCATACTTTTTGTCTGTCTTGTGTAATATTTCTAATACTTTGACCAACCCCATATAAGCCTATATTTTCTTTAAGGTTGGGGGAGAGGGGAAGTGCTGCTTTGGATGGTTTGCAAATATGCTCATCCCTTTAAAATAAAACTAATTTTTCAAGGTCTATAGCTAAAGAACATGGAATGAGTTGGGATAGACCTAAACTACTTCCTTGAGACACTTAAAACAACAACTTTGGCAAAGAGTATAATGAGAGAAGCAGAAAACCACAGGGATCAGGCTAAGTCATGACACTGAGCCACACTATGTGAATGTGTTTACAACATGCTCCTATTATAGATATGTTTCAGTGAAATGCAGACTTTTAAAGAAATGGAGCAAAACATTTCATAAAAAGTTAGGGAGCTGGTATCTAAAGTATGCCATTCTCTAAATTACTGTAATTGAAGTTATTGTTAGGTTGTGAGAAGTATGACTTCAAGAGTTCGCTAATTGGTCCCCAGGCATGCCAAGATTTCACCAGATAATGAAATGCTCCCATTAACCCATGCTCCCATAACTTCCCCAGAGAAAACTGCTAGTTTCCAGGTTAGCGAAGACCCTCCCACTGCTCTGTGTTTCTGATGGATGAGTTGATGGAGGGGAGAGAAAGGTTTACATGCAATTGCTCATTCTACACCACAGGCTTTTCTGGAGGAGGGTGGGTGAGAGGGTGGAGGAGTTACCAGTAAGTTATGACTCCCAAAGATAATCAGGAAATTTTGAAGGAGAAAGAGAGACATGGACCCCTATATAATTATGTTGTTTACAAATATGTATGCCAGGCAATTCTATTTCTCTACTAATTTAAGTTCTATATATCTGGTTTCTGAAAAAGCCAAGCACAGAAGAGAGAAGGCTGGTTGCACATGATAGCTTGCTCCCGATCAATGACTTTATTCAAGAGTGACGAGGCGGGGCGCCTGGGTGGCTCAGATGGTTAAGCGTCTGCCTTCGGCTCAGGTCATGATCCCAGGGTTCTGGGATCAAGCCCCACATCGGGCTCCTGACTCAGCGGGGAGTCTGCTTCTTCCTCTCCCTCTGCCTCTCCCACTGCTCATGCTCTCTCTCTCTCTATCTCTGTGTCTCAAATGAATAAATAAAATCTTTAAAAAAAAAAAAAAAGAGTGACAAGGCTTGGGGTGCCTGGGTGGCTCAGTCATTGGGCATCTACCTTTGGCTCAGGTCATGATCTCAGGGTCTGGGATCGAGCCTCCTGGGATGGAGCCCTGCAAGCAGGGAGCCTGCTTTTCCCTCTCCAGCTCCCCCATGGTTGTGTTCCCTCTCTCGCTATCTCTGTCAAATAAATAAATAAAATCTTTAAAAAAAAAAGAGTGACGAGGCTTGTCTCTGAGAACTTGCCTAGACACACAAGACCAGAAATTTCTACATGTAAAGCCACCATACCACTAGCAACCCATGTTCCAAATGCCAGGTCCAAGATCCCATTACTGAGGAAAAGAAATCTAGGTAAACTCAGAGAAATGAAATGAGCAGCAAAGAAGTGATTGAGGGGAAACTGATGGTCACTGATGGTTTTCACTTTTCTGTAACTACGTTACAATCTTCCTTACCATGAAACAAAATGGCCACATATTTAGAACAAAAAAAAAAGAGAGAGAGAGAGAATGGGGGATAGAAGAGAAAGCAGAAAATGGGGATGAAGGGACAAAGGATTGTGCTGGCCTCCTAAAATCAGCATTCCATCTGCCTATATTTTTTGAAAAAAATGTGTATAGAATTGGTATTATTTATCCTTAAATGTTTGATAGAATATAACCAGTAAAGCAAGCTGAACCTGGAATTTTCTTTATGGGAAGAACTTTTTTAAAATCAACATTTTATTTTGGAATAATTTTAGATTTACAGAAAAGTTACTAAGATAGTACAGAGTCCCCATTTATCCTTCACTTAATCTTCCCAAACGTGGGGCCTTTCCATCTTGGCACAACTGATATTTCAGGCGGAATAATTCTTTGCTGTGGAGGATGTCTTACGCATTATAGAACATTTACTAACATGGTTTGCCTCTACCCACTAGATGCTGGCAGCACTGTTCCCCAGTTGGGACAGCCAAAAATGTTTCCAGAGGGGGACAAAATTATCTCTGGTAGAGAACCTCTACCCTAATGTTAACATCTTACACAACCATGGTACATTTGTGAAATCTAAGAAATTAATCCTGGTGCTTTACTATTAACTATAGACTACTCAGATTTCAAGATGTTTTTATTAGCATCTGAAGATCCAATCTAGGATATCATACCGCATTTAATAAGGAAAGCATTTGAATTACAAATCAAATTTCTTTAACTGATACAGGATTATTCAGCCTATTTCTTCTAGCACCACTTTTGATTTAAAATAAAAACCTTCTCAAAGACTTTGTTCATTTCATCTAAGTTGTTAAATTTATTCACCTATATTTGGTTGGTCATGATATTTGTTGGAAATCCCATATTCATTCCTGATACTGATAATTTATTCTTTCTCTCTTGTTTCTTGATCACTATGGCCAAAGGTTTGCTTGGTATCTATTTTACTGATGCTTTCAAAAAATAAGCTTTTAGTTTTACTTATTTTCTTTGGTGGTCTATTTTCCTTTTTGTGATTTCTTTCCTCCTATCTTTACTATTCTTTCGACTCTTGGCTTAACTTGGCCTCTTTTTCTAGCTTTTTAAGATGGAAATTTAAATTTTTATTTGAGATCTTTCTTCTTTTCCAATATAATTTGAAGCTATAAATATACCTCTAAGCACTAATTTGGATATATCACACAAACTTTGGTATTTGTTTTTTCATCTTCATTTAGTTCAGAATAACTTTGTATGTGTGTGTAGTTCTTCCTTGACCCATAAGTCATTTAGAAGTATGTGTTTAATTTCGAAATGTTTGGGGACACTCTTGGCATTTTTTCTGTTAGTAACTTGTTTGGTAGTAAAAAAAATTCTCTGTATGATTTCAATTCTTAAACTTACCTAGTTTTTTTATGACCCAAGATATGATTATTTGGGTAGATATTACATATGCATTTAAAAAAAAATGTGTAGTCTACTCTTGTTGAGCAGAATGTTCCATAAATGAAGTTAGTCAAGATGATTTGTAACATTTATCAAATCTTCAGTATCCTTATTGATTTTTGCTTTGTGTGTTTTATTAGTCACAGGAAAAAGAAAGTTGCAATTTCCATCTATAATCATACATTTGCCTACTTCTTTCATTTCTGTTTTACTTCAGGTATTCTGAAGTTGTTAGGTGCAGACACATTTCAGATTCTGGGTCTTCCTGAAGAATTAACCCTCTGTCTTTATGAAATGTCCTCTTTATCCCTGGGAATATTCCTTGATCTTAAGTCAACTTGCATAAGCCACTCCAACTTTCTAATAGTTTTTCCATGGTATACAATTTTCAATTCTTTTACTTTTTATATATTTGTGCATTTATTTATTTATTTATTTATTTATTTATTTATTTTTAATTTTATTTATTTATTTGAGAGAGAGAGAATGAGAGACAGAGAGCATGAGAGGGAGGAGGGTCAGAGGGAGAAGCAGACTCCCTGCCGAGCAAGGAGCCCGATGCAGGACTCGATCCCGGGACTCCAGGATCATGACCTGAGCCAAAGGCAGTCGCTTAACCAACTGAGCCACCCAGGCGCCCTGTGTATTTATTTTTAAATAAAGTTTCTTATATGCAGAATATAGTTAAATTATTTTTTAATTAATGAGACAAATTCATTTTCCTTCATCTTTCAAATTTTTTTCTGGTTATAGAATTCTAGGTTTACTGTTTTGGTTCTGGTTTCATTCCAATATCTTATAAATATTGTTCCCTAGATCAATGGGGCAGGACAAATTCCAGAAATAGACTCACATGCATATGACTGATTAATGTCCTACAAAGGTGCCAATGCAAGTCAGGGAGAAAGTCTTTTAAACAAATTATTCTGGAACAATTGTACAAAACTATGTACCTTCTCTCGATCTCCTTTGCAAACTTCTTTTCAACTTAATATCTGAATGGGCCTGAGTTTGAGTCTAGGCTACTTTTTCTTCTCCAGCATTCTTAGAACTTAGAACTTCTTAGAGATTAGGGGAAAAAAATTAACTTCACACCCATCTCACACCATACTCTGGAGTTAAAACAAGAAGGATCACAGATCTAAATGTAAAGCTAAAACTGTAATGTATGTAGAAAAAAATAGGAAAACTCTTTATGTCCTTGAAGTAGACAGTAAGTTACTAGGAAAAATTAGCATAAAATACATTAAAAAAGGATAAATTGGACATTATCAAAACAAAAATCTTCCAATTAAAAGACATGCAAAGATGAGCAAAGACAGGGAAAGCATGCACAATACATACATTTGACTAAAGACTTGTGTCCAGATTATTTTAAGAACACTTAGAAATCAATAATAAAAAGTCAAGCCAGTAGCAAATGGACAAAATGCTTGAATAAATACTTCCCCCCAAAAATTCCCTTGTCCTCTGGTTTACATAATTTGTGATAGGAAGTCTGCAGTCATTCTTAATTTGTTACTTAAAACATATCCTTTTTTCTGGCTACTTTGAGGTTTTCTCCTTAATCACTGGTTTTCTCAAGTATGATTATGATAAATGTTAGTGTGAATTGTGGGTGTGGGTGTGTGTTAACCTTGTTTTTTTGAGCTTCTTAGATCTGTGGCTTTACAGTGTTTAGCACTGTATTGTTGAAACAAATGAAAACTTTTTGTTGAAAATTGCTTAAGAATTTGAAAATTTTCTGCTCTCATTTCTTCAACTATAGCTTGTTTTCCCCTTTTGTGACTTCTAGTACATGTTACATCGTTAGACTGCTTAATATTGTTCCACAGGTCATTTAGGTGCTGTGCTTTTTGCAGTCTCTTTTGCTTTGTGCTTCACATTGATAATTCCTATTTCTGTTTTCAGTTTCACTCATCTTTTCTTCTGCAGTGCCTCATCTTCTGTTCATCCAACAATAGTTTTCTTTTAGGTATTGTATTTTTTTTAATTCTGAAACTCCATTTGGTTTTTATATTTTCTTTTTCTCTCCTGTATCATATTTTCCTTTAAACCTTTTCCTTAGTTCTATATATTATATGTACAATAGTTTAAAAGTCCTTACCTGCTGTTTCTATCATCTCTTCCTTATCCCTCAAACTACTTAAGTGATTTTTCTCCTATATACTGTATATATTTTCCTTCTTTGCATATTTTTTTATTTTTGATGGATGTCAGATATTATGGATTTTATACTGTTGAGTGTTAAGTACTGGATTTTGCTGAGTTTCCTGAAAGGGAGCTGGACTTAATTCTGCAAGCACTTCAACAGTTATTGTAAATCTAGTTGATCCTTGCAGGAATATAGAAGCTTATAAGTTTTTAATGGGGTGTCTATTGTAGCCTTTACTCTAGGGCTACTGTTAATGTGTCACCACCCTGGAAACTGGAAACTGTTTACAGCAGCAATGTCCACAAAAGCCAAACTATGGAAAGAGCCCAAATGTCCATCGACAGATGAACGGATAAAGAAGATGTGGTACATGTATACAATGGACTACTACTCAGCCATCAAAAAAATGAGAGTTTGCCACTTGCAACGACACAGATGGAACTAGACAGTATTATGCTAAGCAAACTAAGTCAATCAGAGAAAGACAATTATCATATGATTTCACTCATATGTGGAATTTAAGAAACAAAACAGAGGATCATGGGGGAAGAGAGGAAAAAATAAAACAAGATGTAATCAGAGATGGAGACAAGCCATAAGAGACTCTTAACCATAGGAAACTAACTGAGGGTTGCTGGAGGGAGTGGGGTGGGGGGATGGGATAACTGGGTGATGGACATTCATGAGGGCACGTGATGTAATAATGAGCACTGGGCATTATATAAGACTGATGAATCACTGACTGCTACCTCTGAAACCAATAATACATTATATATTGACTTTAAATAAAATTAAATATATTTAAAAAAATAAAACCAGTTCCTATGATCTGACCCTTAAAAAAAAAATTGTCACCACCCTGGAGTTTCCAGTATATTCTATGCTTATTCAGTGATGTCTCTCCACTCTGCCTGGTGGGAATTCAAAAGGCTCCTGCTTTGTATGAACTGTGGCTTATAGCTCCCGGGTAATTGTTACTTCCCTGCCAGTTGTTCTTTACTCAGTCTCATGGAGTGTTACCCTACAGATGCACATACTGGTAGTCACTCAAATATTTGAGGGGACTTTTCTGCAGGTCTCCAGTGTTTCCCTTCCTTTTCTTCTCTCTCCCAGTCCCCTCCCTCTCTCTCTCTCTCACTGTGTAACTACCTTCTGTCCCATGCTCTACACTCAAATTCTAGCTGTCTCACCATTCCTGAATTCTGATCTCTGTCTCTTCAACCCAGCAAGATCCCTAGGCTTTGTTTGGGTTCTTCCCTCCTATACCACAGTGAAGAAGGTGTTTCTAGGAAGACACTTGGGGTATACCTTGGATTCACTTGTTTATTTGCCTTCTATCATGAATTACAGTCCTATTTTGCCTGCCATCCAATATTCCAAAAAACACTGTTTTGTGTATTTTATCCAGTTTTCTACATGTTTACAGCAAAAGATCAAGTCCTATAGCAGATGCTCTTTTATGGACATAAATGGACGTCTCCATGCAGCCTTCTGATGAAACTATCTGCCTCCATGGATTTTACTGAAGACATAGCCAGTGTGCAGGATGCTATACTGGGTAATGTCTTAAAATAAATCAGTTAACTTTAACTGATGTGGGATGCTGTGATTCTTCCCAAACATTCAGGGTCCCAAGGTCATAAGGGTAGTAACTAACTGATTTGAACTTAGTTCTTCTTGCCTCTTAGTTCACTACTCTTTCTATTTTAAGAAGCAGTATCTTGTTTACAGAGACTTCTGGGTGAGTCCTCTGGAACTCAATTTTTCCCTTTAATTTTCCATTTCTGTGTTTTTTCAAGGTATCATTTGGTCTGACTCTCTGCTTTGAGAAACTCCAGATATTAATATGCCCACTTAACAGATAAAGCCCTCTGGATCTGTCGACCTGATTATTTCAAGACCCTATGAGTAGTAAACAACCAGGAGAAGTAGGGAAACAAGATTAATAATTATATCCCTGAAAATCAAGAATAACATTCCTTCCATTACGACCTAGTGGAGAGCACTGGTTATTTAACTGTTTGTGATTTTTTTTTTCCAAGAAAGCAAGCTGTAAAATAGTAAATTCTTAATTTAAATTAACATCTTCAATCTATTTTTCCAGCTCAGCCTCTCAAATGTGATCTCCAGAAAATGAAATGAGGTTTACGTGCACCGACATTCTGTCAACCATATCCTTAAGGAACAGATTCCAGGGTCTGCCTTATTTGAAATGACTGTCATGAGTTGACTTGTAAAAAGTAATTGGTTCTCTAATTTCATATATGTCAAAATCTGCAACACACTGTTTCCTAATTGCTGGTTTCTGTGTGCACACAGGTATAAAATCAATTTAGTTGCTCAGGTAGTTCTCTGGCACTGTCTATACGCCACAAAATAGTAAAATGCAAGGATTATGTCTATCCTATAGCTCAAGCTTTTCAAAGCCTTTCTGTCTCATCTAAAAGATTATGTCAAGGTTATATAGCCTTCTGGGCCTCAGTTTTCTCTACTATAAAATGGCAACTAGAAATAATTGACTGAAGTAACTTTAAGGTTTCTTCCATTCCTTTTTTTTTTTTTTAAAGATTTTATTTATTTATTTGAGACAGAGAGAATGAGAAAGAGAGCACATGAGAGGGGGGAGGGTCAGAGGGAGAAGCAGACTCCCTGCCGAGCAGGGAGCCCGACGCGGGACTCGATCCCAGGACTCCAGGATCATGACCTGAGCCGAAGGCAGTCGCTTAACCAACCGAGCCACCCAGGCGCCCGGTTTCTTTCATTCCTAATATTTTAGAATTCTACTTTTCAGTATGTTTAGATGGCACTGTATCAATTAAGAACACCTATTAATTGGCATGCTCATGCTCATCCAGTACAATAATAGTCCAGGTTCAAATGTTAAGTCAACTAAGTAAGATACAGTATTTTCTGCAAAAATGCTATATTTAGTATCTTCTAAGTATATGCAAATCAGTGAAAGCCTTCTAGAATGTTAGCTATGGATAGGATACGAAGATAATTGTTCCTAATGGTTCTGAAAATACAGCATGCATCAGAATTTCCTGGAGAACTTGTTAAAACACAGATGGCTAGGCCCCACCCCAGAGTGTTCTGATTCAGTAGGTCTTGGGCGAGTCCAGAGAATCTAACTTCCTAAGAGATTCCCAAATGATGCTGATGCTGCTGATTCTAAGATCTTACTTGAAGAACCACTGATTTAGCCAAACTCATTGCCTTCCTCTACTCCAATATTCCATAGATTAGTGAAAAGAGGTGTAGAGAAGATCATCTGTTCAACATGATACAATAAGCCTGTTCCAGAGCCAGTTCTCCAGGTCATCAGCCCTCTGCTTTGTTTCTGCACGATCTTCCACACTGTCCCGGTTTTTATAACATTTAGAGACATGTCCTAAAGGATGTTGTTAATGTGTTTCTCTGGATCACAATGCTATATGGTTTCTTTTGTAGACATGGCATAGTGCACAAGCCCAGACAGAACGCTTATAACTTAAGAAATGAAAAACAGGGAAATTACACGATACCTGCCCTTTATTCTCATCAGTATAACTTAGTATCAGCCCTTTTAACTGCAATCTATTATTTTTATTTTGTGTAGCTCCCCTGACTTCGCAAAAGTGCTAAGTCATTCAATTGTCATAAATATAAGTTAAAATAAAACCACTTTGTGTAGTAATGTAACATTTAAAATTAAATATAAAGGGAATTTTTCATGTATGACAAAACTGTTAACACCATCTATCCTATAAGCAAAGCAGCTAAGAAACTTTAGTAATACATAATATGGATATGTCTTAAGATGGAAATCCCAAGAATTCCAATTATAAAACTCTTAACTATTGTATGAATTTGAAGACAAATGATCATTTTTTTAACTATTTGGCATTGTTAGTGCATAATGCAAAACAAAAAAATTCACTGGAGCTTTTTTATTCCGTTCTGTTTTATAATTCCATCCCCTCAACCCTTTGATGAAACAAAGAGGCAGAGGAAGGGAAAGGGGAAGAAATCTAGAGAGAGTAAAACAAAGCTGCTTCTCAGAGTATCAGACCCTGATAAAACTGATCAAACACAGTGAGGCTGGCAAGTCAGAAAAACTGGGAAGAGTGAGGCCAGTGCAAATGACAGGCTGTTAATTGGGGCCTCTTGTTGTCACTTGTGGTCTAGCTAAGCAATGAATCACAAATTGTAGAAATGGTGGAACTTTGTAAACTACATGTCAGAGGCACTAAATCAGATTAAGAGGATTCTAGGAAGTGGACTAATTAAGTCAATATCAACACCTTTTCTCCAATTCTCTAGTTCTGATTTTTTTTTTTTTTTTTTTTTTGAGAAGGTAATGAGCACTGAGTGTTAAGACCTGGTTCACCATTGCTTAAAAGAACAGCAACCATTAGCCAAAAGTATGTTATTTTTTATCTTTCTTCTCCTATCTGATCATTTCTTTTTTATGGCTGAATTGTTTATCTAGAAAGGTTAACCTCAACTCCAGCTTCCCATTATGACACCTAGGGAGTTTTAGAAAATAATGGATGCCCAAGTCCCAACCGAAACCAATTAAATAAAAATCTCCCTAACTGGGGCCACCTCAGTTGTTTCTGACATGCAGCCTGGTGCAAGAAATTCTCTGCTAAAACCTTTTCCATAAGAGTTAACAAGGTCCAGTTATATTTCTCCTCACTATGCAGCATCAATTTATATTGTCTATAGATGACCTCAGTAATAATTTCCGCTCAGAAAGGAAGAAGTGTAGATGGGCCAAGAACATAGACACTGGTACCAGACTGCCTGGGTTTGAGTCCCCTGGCATACTATTTATTTATTAGCTGAGCAATGTCAGTCAAGTCTCAGCCTCCCTGTGCTTCATTATAAGGAGGGAAAGGAGGATAATACTCTGTAGAAGGGGGATAATGCTTTTATTTATGACATAGGATTGTTGTGAGGTTAAATCCCTTACCACTGTACCTGTTGCACAGTCAAAACTATTATTATTTCCAAACCCTCTAGGAGACAAGATAGCCAAAGTACTGAAAACACAGGCTTTAGAGTAAGATGGATTCATTTTCCAGGTCCTGATTCTGCCAAATACTAACTATGGGATCCTGCAAAGTTATTTAAACTCCCCGGTAATTCATAAAATAAAGATAACAATAGTTTCTATCTTATATGGGTGTCGGGAAGATTAAATGAAACAATGTATGTCATGGGCTTAGCATAGAGCCTGGATCAATAGTAAGTTCTTGTTATAATTATCACAGCTAACCTAAGAGGAAGGAATGGATTCATTATATACTCTGCTAAGATCTTTGGTTGACTTTTTCATCTCAGGTGACATAGAGCATTGTGTTTGTAGAGGTCCTCAATCTTTTCTCTAAGAAGGTAAAAAAAAAAAAAAAAGGAGAACAATTCATAAAGGAATTGGTCAAGCTTGAAACTGCAGACCTCGATTACCCCTGGGAGAAAATGGATTATCATCATCAACATCTGCTGTCTCTAGCCCAGATGCAAGAGCCAAAGGCATCTTAATTATAAGCAGCCTCACAAATTCATCTCCATAATTCTAATACTTCAAAAATTAACCTCTTGTCCTGAGAAGGTGAAGTTAAATGTCAGTCCCAGATGAAACCTGAAGGGGCATTCAGATTCAACGTCAGCACCACAGTTGGCCACACAGCTGTGCATTCTTTCTCCAAATTGCCATCGATTTTTCCAAAAGCATAGCTCTAAAGACATTTAAAAGATAAAGATTTGAAGTAGAATTCTTTTTTTTTTTTTTTTCTCAATTTTAGTCAGAGCACACCTGTAGATTCGGGAAAAGTTGAATTTGTATTTGGCCAAAAGTCTCATTTTGGGTAGGGAGATGACAAGAAGCAAAGCAATTTACTTACTGGCTTTTGCAGGTCAGTGGAGCAAAGGAAGATGTCTCTGTTCCCTGCTATTACATGGTACAGCTTTCTACTGGCTTGAGAGTTTAAAGATAAACACCACTTTCCTAATTTTGTCATTGAGAACACAAATTTATCTAGCCTCTCGTTAGCAGTAAGAAAATATGGATCCAAAAAACATAGCCCAAGTGGATATGAATGATCCTGTGTTTACAAGTCAGTCAACACATCCCATTTATGTCATCCAAAGCAGCTGCCTAGTCAGGTCACATATCAGAAATGAAAATAATGGTAAGAGTACCACTGTTTTAACAACAAATATTTGTTGTTTGAGATCAACTTTTTAAAATACATTAAATTTTATGTACATTATGCTGTCAAGAATAATACATAGTGTTCATGAGCAAAGGGTAATAGATGGATCCTGCCAAAAATAAAATTACTCTGGGATTCAAGTAAAACAAACAAACAAACAATCATACGAAAGCACCAGGAAACCAAACAATGGGCTTGGGGAACTGCTTAGAAGCATCTTAGCAAAGAGCTGAACTTGTATAAAGAAATCCTACAAAAATCTATTTTATCATCATTTTATCATCCTAATTTTTAGTGTGTGGAATTTTGCTCTATTAACTGGCAAAACAAAAATAAAAGAATTATTTTTCTCAAGATAATTCAACCAAAAAACTAAAGAGAAGGAGAAGGAGTTTAGATCTTTTTCTTCCCTCCTCCTTCCCCCCGCCCCCCCGCCCCCACCCTCCCGGGGAAAGTCATCTATCAGTTTATGGTTCTTGATTTCCCTACCTGTAAAATAGGAATGAGAGACCTTTCTTTCATTTCTGGAGTCTACAATCCTCTCCCCCAAAAAAACAGTAATGACTTGAATATAGAAAGAGCAAGGGGTAACTTCTAGTATGTGACTGCCTGCCAAGTACCTATACCTTCATATGGGGTATTTCAATTCATCCGTACAAAATTTTCTAAGATAGGTTTTAATACCTACTTTCTCAACAATAGAAACTGAGGTTCATTGAAATTAAGCCATTTGTTCATACAGAACAAAGATAAATCCAGATTTGCTAAATAGTTCCTTTCCCTGTAGGAAAAGAAACAGCACAGGATTGAAGCCATGACTTAGTCTCATCCTGCTAAAACCTCAGATAGATGTAATCCCAAGAAAGGAATCCTATCTGATCAGAAATTGTTGTCTACCAACTGCAAGCGTTTTGAGAGCATACTCAGATTTGGTATTAAGTGTTGTATAGTGGATTAACAATGCCTGCAAGGCAGAGAAGTGTTATAGGTTGAATTGTATCCTTCCAAAAAGATATTTGGGGTCCTAACCCCATTGCCTCAGAATGTGACCTTACTTGGAGATAGGGTCTTTACAGAGGTAAACAAGTTAAAATGAAGACATCAGGGTGGATCTTCATCCAATATGACTGATGTCCTTTTAGAAAGGGGGAAATTTCAACACACACATATACACACACACAAACACACACAGAAAGCCATGGGAAGACAAGGGACCACCAGAAGATAGGACAAAGTCCTGGAACAGATCCTTCCCTACCACCTTCAGAGGGATCATGGCCCAGCCGACATTCTGATGTCAGCCTTCTAGATTCCAGAACTGACAGACAGTAATTTTTTTTAAACCATCCTGTTTGTGTTGCTTTGTTAGGGCAGCTCTAGGAAATGAATACAAGGGGAAAGAATAGGGTGCCATGAGAGCCACCTGTTAACAATCATCTATTAGAATGTGAGTTTGTTCACCTCTGAATCCTTGGCTGAAAGAGAACATGCTCAACTAAACAATTTCTGTTGAAGTGAATAATATGGGAAGAGCATAATGGGATGTTTCCCTTTGCCAATGCTATGTTGCAAAAGCGGGTCACACATTGTTTTTGCAGGTGCTCTTTTGAAGAAAAGATTTAATGCTTTCACAAAGGAGAAGAGGATAGGATGGAAGACCCTAGCACACTGGAGAACGAATAGATAAACTGAGTGAGGAAACTCTCTTTTACAGTGTCTGGGTTTGGTGTCACATCTCTAGAATGTCTGGAGGAATATTAAAGTCAAGAAGAGTATCATCAACCTTGATATGAATTTTTTTTTTCCCCTTGAGACTTAGGACAGCACCACATTCAGGGTGCTGAAGGCACAAATGCAATTCCCTGTTTGATGGTGTGCTGTCAGATGAAGTCATCCCACTCATTGGAAAACTTTCTCTCACTGTGTTAAGCTCATTTCTTGGGACCACACTGTTTGCATGAAGTATTTTGAGATAAATATCATATTTCAGCAGGATGTTCATGAACCATAGCTAACAAAAATATAAAATTAGGATTGCGGTGGAGCTTAACTTTCAAAGAGGAAGGCTGTTTGGTTCAGAGCTAAGGAAGTTAGCTACTGCGGGATGATCTTACAGCTTTCCAACACCAGATGGACCACTCATGGGCAGCGTTCACATCTGCTCCCAAGGGTTCCTCATGCACGTCCTCCTCAAAGGGAATTCATGCTAGCGGCTTCAGTGGACAATGGAGAATCTGAACATGTGACTGAAGGAGAGTTTGACCCCAAAGCAGCTCTCATGAATGCCAATTTTCTTGAATAAAACAATAATTAGTATTGTTATTATTAACATTTCCTTCCAATTTCTCTGTGCTGTGCACTGCACTGAGGGCTTTTCTTACATTATCTTATTAAATCATCATGAAGACCTATCTAATGCCACAACTCTAGAGAGAAGAATGATTATGATGATTACTGTTTTACAAATTTAAAAAAGTGGGACTCAAAAAGATCAAGTAATTTGTCCATATTTGTTCAGCTCTTAAGTCCCAGGGCCAATATTTGAATGTACATTCTCTGACTTCCCAGTATTCTACCTGTGACACCTCCACCTAATTTATACGGTCTCATTTCCTATTACACAGTTTCCTCCCTTCTTTACCATGAGATAGCTGATAAGGATATAAAGGTGAAACAGGAAGCCATCATGTCTAGTTCTGGGGGTTATTTCTTCTCTTTTTACTCAGCGTATTTATGTAGAGAGAGCACCATTAACTGGTATTACTGTGATTAAAAAAGACAAATAAAAATAAATACAATCTTTGCTACATAAATTTATCCAGAGCCACCATCCATCCCAGATTTTTGAGAGAAAAGTCCTAGTTTTAAATATTTAGGTTATCTTTTTCTCCTTGCAGTGTAGAAGAGATAATGCCCTCAAAGACAGATGGAATCCAGGAGCATATCAGGTCAACTAGAGCATCCAGACTTCCAGTCTCTGGATGAAATTTAAAAAGCTTGTGTAGAAGAATAAACACATTCTAGGAATAACAAAAAGCCCTTTTTAAATTGCCATAAACATAGTAATAACAATTATAACCCCAAAGAAAAACCAAGGACAAAAAAGATTTCCTACAAAGTGAATCCCCGAATCCATTTTGACAACAGTTACAGGAAAAGGAACCACTGTTTATTGAGCATCTTCTATGTGCCAGTATGTTACATAAACTCTCACTGAATCATTGTTCTTGGTTTTTGTTTTTCTGTTTTTTTCAGATGAAAAAACTGATACCCAAAGAAGCAATATAAATTGCCCAACAGGCTCACAAGTGGCAGAGCCAATATTTGGATGTAGTTTTGACCCTAAAAGCTATTGTCTTTCTACTGAATTGATTTCTAAATAGCACACATTTTAATTCTAATTCAATTTTTACATCCAGACCACATGTAGGTTACCAAGCAAAGTCTTTGTAACAAAGCACCAAGCCAGCATCAGTGGATACCAGCCTCAGAGAGGAAGAGAGACAGAAGACAGACTTCAGCCTTGAAGATAGAGTGGTTCCTTCCATTAGGTAGAGCTAATGTTGTTAAAGTACTTGAAGTTTGTGAGATCATTATCTAATTTGAGGCAATAGTCTTGTAAGAGCAATAGATTATTCCATTAGCATGGTGGTATTAGCATCCGCAGATTGTAATTCTTCAGAAAGAATAGATAAATTCAGAGACAGGAAGATATTTCCCTTAAAACTGGTTAGTTCGGGGCAATGTAAAATTTGCTAATAATTCTACTTTTATTCTAATTTTTAAAACTCCCTTTGAAACATTGGGACAATTATACTGAAAAATGACCAGATGGGTGTGGTACTAAAGATAGTACATTTTTGCCATCCCAGACAGAACACATGGCCTTTCAGGTACCTTCTGCCTTATCTCAACCTTTTCAAAACAGAAAAAAATCAAAACAGCAAAAACAGTCAAATTACAGCAAGAAAGAGTACAAATGTTCCTGGTTCTGGTTCCATATTCTTCTTTCCATTAGACTCAAAATATTTAAATTCAAGAATGTAAAAGACCCAGACCGAGCAGAGGATGAAGACACTAACTACTTTTACCTTCCTTGACACACTGTGATATGTATCTATTATGGTGGTTACACTGAAGCGATTAATTCATTACATGACAGAGGCAGCATGCAAACAGACTTACAGCTTATTTTTAATAAGTGCTAATACATTTATGCCTTTCTTGCCAGACTCCCTTTCTACAAACATTTGGCTTCCCAGATTATATCCACGAAAATTAATGATCTGTCACTAGGCTTGCCTATGCCTTAATGAAGTAGTTACTCAGAGTGATTGAAGTCAGGTGTGAGCAACTTGCTTCTCCTGTGGATGATAAAGCCCTTCCTTCATTCTTGCACAAATTTAATTAGGTGAAAGCCAAAAAAATTAATTACTGCTGCACAATGATTCTGCATTTTTCAACAAGTGAAAGGGGTTTGTTGGTGTTTGAAAGCTTTTCCTGCACAGTAAAGGCAATAAACAGAAGACGTATCAAAAATTCAAATGCATTTGTAAATTCTTTGCTTTGTGAAAAGCAAAATGCACGCTTCATAAAAGTGATTATCTTTACTGAGCAACTCATAATTCACAAGGCTAAGTGCTCTAAGAAAAAAAAAAGTCAGTAAAAAGCATGGGGGGTCAGTGAAGAGTATCTGAGAACAGGAGGGGAAGGCCTGTGCTAACTGGAGTCACCTCCTCCAAGGAGATGACACGTTAAACCTGCATGCCACCAAGAGCCAGCCGGAGGAGGTAAGAAGGAAGAATGGTTTAGACACAGGGAACCCGCAGGACAGAGACTCTAAGGCAGGAACAAATTTGTCCTGTTAGGCAGAGTTTCTTAATCTTGACATGAGTAATAGCTGGGGCTGGACAGTCCTTTGTTCTGGGGTGCTGTTCTGTGCAAAGTAGAATGTTGGCAGCATCCCTGACCTCTACGCCTAACACCAGCGCTACCCCACTCTCCTGCAGTTGTGACAACAAAATGTCTTCAGACATTGCACAAAGTCTCCTGGGGAGCAAAAGTTCCCATGGTGGAGAATCGCTGCGTTCGAGGAAAATACATAGGCCGTGTGCCTGGAGCAAGGGGAAGAATGAAATCTACAGCAAGGACATAAAGTTAAACCAGAGCAAAGTCACCCATGTTAGCAACCTTTACGCCTTGGGACCTCAGAGATCCTTGCTCGCTAGCACAGCACAGGGCTCTGTGTCCAATTCACACTGGCTCAGTTTCAGTGTGGCAAAACCAGAGACTTCATCTCTCTCAAGCATCTAGGGGACACCAGAAGTATTCTGTGCCCCAGTGCCTGTGTCCACCTTCAGCACGCTTACCTCCCCTGGTACCACCTCATCTGCCCAAAGCCATGTCACTGTGCTCCCCACAGCCTGCCTCCCAGGGCTTTGCCTTCCTGCCTATCCAGTCAAGGCATGCCTTAGTTACTCTGCAGAAGACAGGAAACTTACTCAGAAACTAAGAGAGGTGAAGACTCCAAGATTTTGGAGAAAATAGTTTCACGACGATGGTGATCATAGAAGGTACCTTCTTTGTGTTAAGAAAGAAAGTAATGAGCAAGAATCTGGAAGGTAATGCATGTTTTTATACATATTTTCTCATCTGTTCTGCTTTCTTATCTATGAAACGGGACCATTTTTATTAAATACCTATTTAGTCACCAGATAAGTTGGGAGAAAAACAGATTTTAACAGCATGCCTCTAAATAAGCCATTACAAATCACAGACAAATGAGTGAAAGGAAGACAGCACAAGGTGGTGAAGCAGCAGTGGGTTATCCCAAGAAAGTTAACTTCTCCAGGATAAATTGCTAATATATAATTACACAATATGTTGGCTAGCAGCAGGAGCCTCATCTTTCCTCTGAGCCTCAAGACTAGATGATGCTCCATGAAGCCTGTGCTAGCAAATAGACCATTCCAATCCTTTCTTTGAGAGGGCATGAGTCAATAAATACTTCTTCCATTTAAGCAAAGTCTATAAATAGTGCTGTTTGGGCATATTTGCTTTTTTCTTCTATGTCCTATCTCCTAAAAGCCAAAATTTTAGAAGAGATTTTCTGAAGAAGGGTGAGCGCAACTATAATTATTTTATCCTGTAGGCAAGCACCTGGATTCTATAATTTCAGATTTAGGAGGCATCAAACAATAAAATGCATGGCTCCATCACTGACATAAACCTATTTCTTAACAAAATGAAGCACGATAGTCTTCCTACAGGCAATGCTGATGTAGACATTGAAAGCAAGAACATTATTTGGATAGAATTTGATTTTCTCTAAAATAGGAAACACGACTGAAAGATGGCAAAGCTATGTGCATGCATTTCTCCTGTCAGGTGTTGGCCTAAAATAAACAGCAGTTTTCATGAGTTCTCTAATCATCAATCCATTTGAAGACTCATGGATTGTAACAGTATGAACATCTGTGGTTTTTTTCCCCCAGTATTTAGCTGGACCAATCATTATGCAGTTGCTAGAAATATATAAATACATAATTCTTTGATAACGTGTTCATGCTTTGACCAGAAAAGGAATGGCTAGAGTTTATAAGGGTATAAATCTATTTCTGAGCCTAATAAAAGAGGAGAACTGCCAGACAGACAGTTGAAGAAGAATGTTATGATCCCTGCATAAATGGAGATGGACCAGGCTGGACTCTAAATCCCAAAATGGGACCCAGACAAACTCCATTATTTGACCAACAAACACTCGTTGAGTTGCTCCTTCATTCTGACTGTGCTTACACGTTGCAGTATATCACTCAATTCTCCCAATGATCGGGTTAAATAAACACCACTAGCCTTTTCATTTTTAAATAGATTGGGACCCAAGTCTCAGAGAGACTAGATATCTTGCCCAGCCTACCAGCCTCATAAAAGGCATATTTGGAATCCACCCACAGATCTGACTGTGTCAAGTAGGAGCTCAGTAAATGTAGGAGTAGGAGCTTTGGGATGCTGATCACAAGGTTTCCATCTCAGTATTAAGCTTGGCACATAGCTCTCAATAAAGACTGTTGACCCAGTGAGCCAAATAAGTCAATTAAACCACAAGTGAATTCCTATCAGTCACATGACAGGGTGAAGGTAGACCTGTGGAATAAAGAGAGCAATCCTGGCATTTATAAACCAGCCATTTGGGAGTTAGTGGGCTAAGCAAAGCAGCTCTGCAGCTATAAAGCTAACACACGCCTTCCTCTACCTGAAACTGTCCCTTCCCCCTTCATATGGGTAACTCAGGCTCATCTTGAAATCTCAGACAGATCCCACTTCCTCAAGGTCCTGCCCTCCCTGATTAGATCAAATCTCCCTGTTACATACTCTTAAAGCACAGGAATCTCTACCACCTAGAACTTACACAGTTCAGGTTTCTATTTTATTGTGTGATTGGCATTTCAGCCCCCATGAGACTGTACACGCTCCCTGTGGTGGCAGAGACCATTTGAATTTGGGACACCATTGTGTTCCTGCTGCTTGGACAGGTGAAGCAAGCACCCAATAAATACTTACTGAATATGAGAACAAAAGGTTCAGTTCCCATGATGCCTAACAACAAGCAGAAAATTGATACCCAGCAGCCATGTCCAGCCCTCTGATGCTCTTTTTAAACAAACTTGGCCATGCAGACTACAACACTAATGAGGTTTCCCTGTGTTGTGGACACAAAAACTCGTCAGCATTGCATACCAGCTTCATCTCGTTTCTCCACTCACTTTGAGTCTAATTTCTTACATGAGCAAATATTACCCTGGCATAAAAGGTTAGTCAGGCTATCCAAGGGATGCTGGAACACATCATAATAAATGTAATGAAAGCATTTACTTCCACATGTTCATCACCTGCCATTGATGGGGAGCAGTTTCCAGAAGCACAGAAGACAATGCAGAGACCCCGCAGCAGACATCAACCAGATGTGCTCTTACCAGAACATGCTGGGCAGGTGCACTTACACGTGAGCTCCTTCCCAGCTGGAAGTAAAACGGATCTGATCAAGGTATTGGGATGAAATGTGTTTCTGTAGTACAGTGGCTCACAACAGCCCTGAATGGAAGAAATTGTTTTCTTGTCCAATCTACCACCAGCTTGCTACTATTAAACAAAGCTGATGAAGCTCCCAGTGATCAATTTCTATTTTAACACAAGAGCCTCTGTTTTCCCCCAAAACATGGTATGAAACCTCTGAGTGCAATTTATTCTCTTTCTTCATACTAAGTGTTCTTGAATCTTGGGCTCCCTCTCTGGCCGAGGATCAAGGACCATGTGAAAGTAGAAACAGGCTGCAGAGAAAGCTTCCTGCTAGGATAACATTTGTCTCGCTGCTTTATCTTTCTCTGAATGTGTCATTTCCATCTTTGACTCAATTTCCTTGACATATCCTGCCCCTTCCCAAGACCAACTTAGGAACAGTTTCTCAGATCCTAAGACCCTACTGTGTCTTTCACACACTGTGACAACTTCCACACTGATGCCCGGATGACTGTTGACTTACCCATCGCTCACCAGTCGGAGCTCTCGGAAGGCACACAGGGTCTTATGCCTGCATTTCCAGGGCCTGGGTGGTTTTTGCCTGCAGGGAGATGGAAATAGCTTTGAATCTTAGATTCGAAGGCTGGATGTGTCACTTAATTCAGGTGTCTGCAAGTTTTTTCTATAAAGAGATAGATACTAAATATTTTTAGCTCGCCGGCCATCAGGGCAGTGTTGCAATGCCTTGACTGCTGTCGTAGAACAGAAGCAGCCAAAGACTAGACAGCAATGAATACGTGTGGCTGTGTTCCAAGAAAACTTTATCTATGGAAATTTGAATTCCCTCTTTTAAGATTTTATTTATTTATTTGAGAGTGAGCGAGAGAGAGAGGAGGAGCAGGGGGAGAGGGAGAGGGAGAAGCAGACACCCCCCTGAGCAGGGAGCCTGACATGGGGCTCAATCCCAGGACCCCAGGATCATGACCTGAGCAGAAGGCAGACACTTAACCGACTGAGCCACCCAGATGCCCCCGGGGAAATCTGAATTTCATAGAATTTCCTCATGTCATGAAATGTTACTTTTCTTTGGATTTTTTCCCAACCATTTGAAAATACTAAAAATGAAAAAAAAATAAAAATGAAAATAAAATTGAAAACCATTCTCAGTTCTCAAACCATACAAAAGCAGGTGAAGGGTCAGAATTGGCCCACTAGGCCCTGATTTCATGACTCCTCCACTTATCAAAGGTGTGACCCTGGGCATATAATTATACCTCTGTGTGACTCTATTTTACCATCTGTGAAGTGACAGCATCTCTATCATAAGATTGTTGCAAAGACTTTGTCAATTTATTACAAGTACTTAGAACATTACCTGGCATGTAATATGCACTCAGTGTTGGTTTTGTTGCTATTATACTATATGCCTAATAAATGATTTTTAAAATTTGTTTGAGTTTTGTAGCCTATTAACTCCCCATATTCAATCAAATCAAGTACTGAATGGCTGATTCTCTCTCAAACATCTGGTTCTTTCATGGCTCCCCTTGCTAATGCCTTAGCTCAAGATCCTGTCATAACTCTCCAGGATTACCACAGAAGGCTTTTTATTGGTCCTTTGCAGTCATCTTCCCAATGTAATCCATTTGTCCACATTGGCCATTAGAATGATCCTTCTAAAAGCCAGATGTAATCATGTCATTTCTCTATGATAATCTCCCTGTACTGTTTCCCTAAAATGAGTTCTGTGGATCATTAATTCTAAGAGATAAAAATGCATTTGTTCTCAAAAGAGCTAAGTGTTTAAATAAGAGTAGACAAAACTGAATAAAACAAGATTAAACAGATAATGATTTTACTGCAGTCCTTATGAGAACTTTTAATATGTTAATGTACATTGTAAATCTCCAGGAAATTGACAAAGTGAGGTAATTTCCCATTTTTAAGTGATCAGTGTTTATCTCCCAGGATTGTTCTAGGGGACATAATTTGGAAAATGCTGGTACATCCAAATCCTTTAGTTTGACATTTATGGTCCTCCATCATTCAGGTCCCAACTGGTCTAACTGGCTACAACTGTTCACGTAGCTGTTGTTCTTTTGGAATCTTGCTGCACCCTTGCGCTTGCTCCATCTTCTGTCTGGAATGCTTGTCCCTTCCCTCATTTGTTTGCCTTATTATCCTTGAAGAAGTACTCCCTACTCATGTTGGGCAAGGTCAAGGGGTTTTCCTTCACGTTCTCAGAAATATGTATTCATTCCTTGATTAGAGCATTTATCACATTACCTAGAGTTTTTTTTTACATCAAACCAATGACTGTGAGAGAATAGAAACTAGACTGATTTTTTAAAAAGCCTTAAAATAAAGTCTTTTGCTTCTAAGTCTGACTTCATCTCTCACACCCTATGATAAAAACACCAGAGAGAACATTATGCCGATCCATTTTCTGGTTGGGGACAATGAGACTTGACAAGTTCCATAAGTTATCCTCAAGTCAAAAACAAGTTAGAAACCCGATGTAATAGCTTTCAACCCCAGCCCATTGTCCTCTCTATTACACTACATAGCCTCCCCTACTAAAGCATGCCCGGCTAGCACAGTAGTCATAACTTCTCCCTGATGAGTGCCCTTGACATAGGCATGGGCTAAAGAGCAGCATCCAGTGGAAGCCCAGGGTTGAGTGAGCTGAGAGATCCAGGCCCAACTATTCCCCACATGGCCCGTCTATACAACCAGGACTCAGAATTCTACTGATGAAGCCAAATCACAAGTTCTTACAAGAACCCACAAGGGAATCTTGCCAGTTGTGGGCTCAACCTCACCTTCTTTCTCCCTGGCCAGCCATCCATGCACCTTCTTTTTACTTCCTGTGGGCTCCTAGCACTGAGTCTTCTCTCCAAAGCTGCCACCTCTAACTCTATCCCTAGGATGGAGTCTTTCCAGCCCCCCTCGCCTCCCCCACTGGCTCCTCCTGAAACACAGACTCATCACATGGGGATAAACACTAGGTAATAAAAATGACAAGCACAGACAAGTGTCTATGAGAATGGTCCTAGTTGGAATTGGGAAAACATTCTCAATTCCTCATTTAGCATCAGGCATCTAGGATCCAAGATAATTTAGGGTTAAGTACTGTGTTACCTCCTGTCATTTTGGAATGAGCTAATTTTATAGGCCTCTCTTGCTCCTTATTTATGAACAGGTTTACCATATGATAGCATTCATTTCCTTTGTATCTTCCAAAAGGCTTTTCTCCCCTTTCTCCTAGTTAACCTGTAGGATCCATATTAGTCTAGATATTTATACCCATTAATAGTGAAAGGGGAGGGAGAAAAGTCTCAATGCCTCTCAAAAGAGGCATTGCCTCTCTCCAATGTCTATTGATAAGGGTCACAGACCCAAGAAGAAGGAGAAGGCACACTCAGATGGGTTTCTAAAGAGAAGTTAAGCAAAGTACTACTTACAGAGGTAGGGGCAAGGTTATGGGCCTCTAAAAGGCATGGTAAGTAACTGTAGGACTAACAACTGCAGAAAGCCAAAAATGTCATAACCAACTCTCTAGGCTGCATGGGCAAGGAGAGGAAATGGTGTCACTAGAACCAAAAAAGGGTGGCCAGGAAGGACTCTCAGATAAGTAAATTGCAGCCCCTGCTGACCTACAGCTCTGATACAGAATAGAGATACCCCAACTCTTCTCTTCCCACCCTCCAGTCTCCTGCCCATGCCTCTCATAGCCCAAACCCACTTGGAAGTCAGAGCTCAAGGAAGTCCAGGTGATATAGTTCATAGGGGCCTGAGCCCTGGGCCACAAACAGGGCAGAGAGGAGCAGACAATGATGGGGGAGTGGGGGTTGGGGATGGAAACAAACATAGAACAATGTAAGTCACAAGTTACCATGATTCAAATAAGAAAATACAAGCGTCTGCCTGGTTTTCTCCTGCAGGAGTTTGTTGGGGGAGGTCATTGAGAGGACACGACTGCTGGTTGACCCGTGAGCTGGCCCCTCACAATCAGAGGCTTCTTACCTCCTCCCCTGTCCTTGGAATGTGCATTCACTTGACTTCCCTGCTTCCAGAAACTGCCCCAAGGACACAGCCTTGACAGAGTGATGTGGTGTTGAGACTATCTGGATGGTGTACGTGACTGACCTAATTAGAACCTCTGTGTAAACTTTTAAGATTTGGTGGGGAGGTAGAGAGATCCACTTGTCTCTTGACTGCCAAAGACAAGCCTCATATGTAAGTTCCCTTACTTATTGAACCTGCCACCTACCCATCTAGACTGGCCTGCCTCTTTCAGTCTCTCTCTGCCCTCCCTGTATGGGAACTGGTTTCAGGTTTCACCCAGGAAGCTCCCAAGGAGGTTGCTAACCAACAGAATTTGTATGGAATGTTTGCAAAAGCACCTTGATTTAGCCTTTCAATCTCTCTCTCTCTCTTTTTTTTTTTTTTTTGAAGATTTTATTTATTTGACAGAGAGAGAGGGAACACAAGCAGGGGGAGTGGGAGAGGAAGAAGCAGGCTTTCTGCTGAGCAGAGAGCCTGACTCGGGGCTCAATCCCAGGACCCTGGGATCATGACCTGAACCGAAGGCAGAGGCTCAACGACTGAGCCACCCAGGTGCCCCACCTTTCTCTCTTGATAAAACATCCTCTAGTGCTTCCCCTCCATGGACCCCCATCATGTGATGTGAGTAATTATACTATTTTAAAGGACATCTGTGGTTTCTCTCTTCCTGGTGCCTTTGCCCCTTTTCCGGTCATAGCACCTCAACTTTCCTTGGGGGAAGGATCTCCCTCTCAGTCCCTGTGGTCCAGGTGACCCTCTACCCAGCACCAGAAATGAGGCTGCAACCTGAGGTACCCGGTCAGCATGTTCTATCACCCTGACCACAGTCATGGGTTTGGGAATAGGCTGTAACTCAAACTGGTCCCCAAAAAACCTAATTCAAAGACTTTGCTAGAGGTCTTGGGAAATAGAAAGTGTTTTTCAGTTTTGTTGCTAACCTGCAAAAATGTGATTCTGGGGTTTCCAGAGCTATTTTCCATTTTACAGAGAAGCCTTGCCTGAAACAGCCGCCAGCTCAGATGAATGCAGAGCAGAATCATGGAGACTGGGAGAGGGAAGGTAGGGGAGAAGGGGGAAACTGTGGGAAGAGGTATAAGAACAGAGGGAGAGAGAAGAGAAAGAGACAGATTCCAAGACCCAAAGAAACTGCTTGAGCCCCTGAATCGAGCTGTGTGTGAACAGTATTCCTGAACCTTCCTGGTATATAAGTCACTAAATTCTTTTGGGGGGCTTGAAGCAGTTAAAGTTGCAGCTTGGTTACTTGAAACTAAAGCCTCCAGATTAATACAGGTGTTGTGTAACTACAAGGCTCCCAATGAGAGAAGACTGTGCCATCAAAAAACACTCTTGAGAACTATATAAGACTTGGCCAAAAGCTTTGAGATAGGCTTACAGCAACATACTGCTGGTGGTGCCACAGACTCTTGGTCTGAGAGGGGCTCTCCTGTGTGATGGCCAGCCCGGGAGCGCTCAGTGTTCTCTTAACTTACCCCAGGGCCTCAAAGGGCTTTGGCTAACAAAACACCTCTAAAGTTTCAGTGAATTCTCCTACACACTGTCCCTTTCGTGTCCATCTGTCTTCCTTTATCCCTAAAGATGGAGAACAGATTCCTTTTCTCAGCCCACATTGTCCTCTAGACCACACGACACTCCTTTCCTGAACATAAAATAAGACTTAAAAATTGGCTTAAACAAGTGTTAGAAAGAGAGATTCCTTGCATTGGGAACAGTGTTTTCAGCTTAGCAAGGCGCTAGTCATCTAAGTATAGGCAATACTTCCCCCAGATTAGTGGCCACCTCTGAGCAGGCGGTAGCATCCTCCCAGCTCTGACAAGGGGTCAGATTTCAAACTCAGGGGTGGCTCAGCACTGTTCACATCTTGCATGTAACAAGAAATCACCTCCATCTGAATATGGCAGCTAATGAGGCATGGTTTCCTAAATGTAGAGAAATGTTTTCCTAAAAAAATAAGTCCGTGGGATCCTGAGAGGTAAAAATTCTCCATGGTCATATAAGTGTTTAGAGTTTTCAGGTAAACAGGTAGGACTTCTTGAGGTTTCTAGGATAATCCATGTGCAAGGTTAACTTAAAAAGGGAAGATACCATACACAATATTTTTCAATCACATTCAACCATGGGTTTTGCTTGTTTGTTTGGGGTGCATAAAATAGGATGAAGTATTACACAAAAGACCCTATAAAAAAATGTAAAGGATCATTCTCCAGCTATCCAAGAAGGGAAGCCTCCAGAGTAGACATAAATGGAGAGCTGTCATCACCTGAGGTGTGCACAACAGCAGCTCTATTTTAATGTCACCAGCACTCACCCAGCCAGCTCAAGCCTTCTCTCGCCTCCCTTAATTGAACTCCCCAGGAGGCAACCATCAGTGTTGACTGTGAATGTGACAGCTGATGTCTGGCCAGGAAACAGCTGTCAGAGTCCAAGTCCCTTGTGACCACAGCAGTCCGTGTGGCCTGAGACTCCACTTAGGGGGAATCACAAAATCTGATCCCTCACAGACATGGCTCCGCCTCAAATGTGCACAGTCAAGCTCCCTGAGCAACAGCAAGACAGACGGAAGCCTCTCTCCTTCCAGGTTGATTTTTATTGCTATTATAGTACAATTCGGTCCCATTCCACATCATTATATTTGATAACTGTCATAAACCTGAAACCACTGCTATTTGATGTCAGCCCAAAGTCATTCCCGGAACTGAACCATGCCAGGCTCAATCAACAAGCCCTTGTCAGCTTCCCTTACCGCATCCATGTAAATAACCTGCCTGCTCACTCTTGTCAAAAACTCCAGGTGAAGGCATCAGGCAGGTGTTCAGCAGTTCTTACATCCCAAGACAAACTATCTGTAGCTCTTCTTTTAAGGGAAGACCACAACAGGACAAGATTTTCTTTATCCTACAGGCAAACATGGTGTTCTGACGTTTGAAAGTAAGAAAATTAAAATATGTATCGGATGCCTGACCAGGATCTTAGAAAGAACTTGTTTTGATTCTTAAAATCTTTTTTTTTTTTTTCTAAAACTGGTGAATAGTTCATTTGGTTTGGGTCCAATGCTATAAAGATTGTACTCTGGGGTTTCATTCCCCCGTGGCATTGTTAAACAACTCACAGAGCAAAGCTCCATTCCTCAGGACAGAATATAACCCTTCTCTTTCCTGCCCCTATGGAAGAGTAACTTACCAGGTGGGGGTAGGGGCATTGTATTTTCATAGGGTTAGAATTATTGTGTGTTGTTTCTCACTATAGATAATGTATATGAAGGTATCAAGCACTTATAAAATGCCCAATAAATGTTAATTTCCTTCTTGCGTTTTTTTTTTTTTAAGTAGGTTTCATGTCCAACATTGGAGTCCGATGCAGGGCTTGAACTACCTGACCCTGAGATCAAGACCAGAGCTGATATCAAGTGTCAGACACTTAACAAACTGAGCCACCCAAACACCTCTCCTCCTTGAATATTTTTGCTTCTTACAGAAAGTCACTTAAGTTGAGACCTGTGGAAACATAAGGACACTCCTTCAAGGCCTCAACCTTCCCAGTAAACAATTTCATTTTGCCTTACATGAACTTGAAAATGTTCCCATGAGGTCTTGCTGGCCCTATTATCAAAACATAAAAGCCAGAACATTGGAGATATCAGCTAAAAATAGGGACTGTGAGGTAAGATGGATCTGGATTTAAATCCCACCAGTTTCTAGCTGTGTGAATTGGGGCAGGTTATAAAGCTGCTGGGAATCTATCTCCTAATCCTTAAAATGGGGATAAATATTTGAAGCTACCTCAAAGGACTGTGGGAGCAAAAATCAGACAGGTCAAGCAAAATGCTTAGCACAGTGCCTGACACAGAGTTAGTACATAATAAATCAAGGGATAGGGATTTTTTTTTTTTCCCAAAATATTAAGATCATATGCTCTCCAGCCAGACTCTCTAAGTCCAAATTCTGGTCCTGTCAATTACTGACTGTATCATTTGGGGCAAATTCCTTAAATAAGTGTACCTCAGTTTTCTCAATTGTAAAAATGAGGACATACCTATCGCATGATGTTGTGGAGGAGTAAATGAATTAATTCATGCAGAGAACTTAGAACACTATTTGGAAATTAGTAAATGCTAAGTGTTACCTATTATGTACTTGATCCACGTATCTAACCTAGTCAGCCTTGGCTGCGTTCTTTGACTGGTAATCACAAGTCAGTTGTCCGGAACACCCTTGTTTTCTTGATGATTCAAGGACACATCGGGCATCTAACATGATTATAATGGAGGATAGTAGGAAGAAAGGTAGGCAGGGGCAAAGGGACACCACCCCCCACCCCCACATCACCCCCATCCTAAGGAAACTACCCTTAAAAAGAAAAAGACCCCATCATGTTCTAGGCTTTACAGAAAGGAAGGGAATGGCCTTGGGCATCTTAACCCAGGCCCAGGGGCTAGCTCAACAGCCCGTTGGATATTTAAACAAAGAGCTTGATCTAGTGGCCTGCAGCTGCCTGGCATGCCTTAGGGTGGTGGGAGCAGCACCACCCTGGAAGGAGTCCTCCACCCTTTCCCACAGAAACAACTACCTGATAGGTAGATGAGCACGTAGACAAAAACCTGATTGGGTGACAGACATATGGGGGATTAATCAGATTAAAAAACCTGCCAACAATCTCATGAAAACCCCTGGACTTAGACACTCCGACAGCAACCCTCTCGGGCCCCCTCCCTCTTCTGGAGCTTTGTACTATCACTTAATCAACTTTGCTTTGCTGCCCACCACTTTTCTGTCTCATTCACCTCTTCATTCTTCAAAGTGGCATGACCAAAAACCACGGGCACTAAAGGAAAAGAAATCCTGGGGCGCCTGGGTGGCTCAGTCATTCGGTGTCTGCCTTCAGCTCAGGTCGTGATCCCGGGGTCCTAGGATCAAGCTCCCCATCGGGCTCCCTGCTCGGTGGGAGGCCTGCTTCTCCCTCTCCCACTCCTCCTGCTTGTGTTCCCTCTCTCGCTGTGTCTCTCTCTGTCAAATACATAAATAAAATCAAAAGAAAAAAAAAGGAAAAGATATCCTGAAACAATTAGAGATATTTAATGGGTAAAATGTGACTTGAGTCACCACCGAGAGTGAAAAGGCCATGGGAGGAAGAGTCTGGAAATCTTGGTTCTAGTCTACTTAAATGTTATTAGGTGTATGGCAGTCTGTTTCCTTCAGAAAGGACAATTATCCGTAGTGGATCCTGTGAGGATCAACAAAATCCCCTCAGGCTCACGTCCTCTAGCTTCTGGGAATATTGGTTGCTAACAGCTCACAGCGGCAATCCTCACTGAAAATTACTGCCTGCAGCAGAGAACTGCCCCACCCAGGGTCATGTCCCCTCCCCTAATGGATAGTTTTCCTTTAGATTTGAAAGCCCCACCCTTTGCCTAACTTTGTAACAGCTCTGAATGACATCCCAACCCCAGTGTTTCCCTTAGGGTGAGTGGTGGGCCTTAGTCGCAATTCCACTGTGGAACAGCCACTTCTATTGCCCAATCCTGCCTTCTCACTTCCTGACAGGTCCATCTCCTGAGAATACTCCTTAGTAAGCTTTCCTCATGCAACTCAGAGTCTGTTTTCAGGGAGTTCAATGTAAGACACTATGCTAGGTGCTGTTCTAACAACCAGAGATAACAAGAAACAAATATTTTTGTTGAGCACCAACACATACAAGAAGACTATCAGCTCCCGGGAAATACCAAAGAAGATAAATATGGAAACTGTCCTCAAAAAACTAGAGCCTAGGGGCACCTGGGTGGCTCAGTCATTAAGCGTCTGCCTTCAGCTCAGGTCATGATCCCAGGGTCCTGGGATCGAGCCCTGCATCAGGCTCCGTGCTCCGTGGGAAGCCTGCTTCTCCCTCCCCTGCTCCCCCTGCTTGTGTTCCCTGTCTCGCCGTGTCTCTCTCTGTCAAGTAAATAAATAAAAAATCTTAAAAAAAAACAAAACAAAACTAGAGCCTAATAGGGAACACAAAGGTTACATACTAAATGCATTTAACGCATTATGAAATAGAAACAAGCATATTATGAGTGCAGAGAGTGGAGACATGAAGTAGTGGGGGATAAGGAGAGAAAGGAGGATGGTGACTCCATGAAACTTACTGGGGAAGTGATTTTTTTAACTGACCACTATTTACATGGACCAGGAATCTCCTCCAAAATATCAAAGTTCATTGGTTTCTAACCAATTAAATCATTATTTCCAAAATGGCACACACAATGAGAGTTCTCATTGTTACTTGCCTAAAAGTATCTATTTTTTATTATTTATTTATTTGAGAGAGAGAAAGAACAAGAAAGAGAGAGAGATTGAGAGAATGAGTGGGGAGAGGGGCCGAGGAAGAAGCAGACTCCCCAAGGAGGAGGGAGCCTGATGCAGGACTCAATCCTAGGACTCCGGTATCATGACCTAAGCGAAAGGCAGATGCTTAACCAACTGAGCCACCCAGGCACCCTTGCCTAAAAGTATCTAATTATCATGTAAACTATTTAATTTGCTCTGAGGTCAGAACATGTTTTCCTTCCATAATTCACTTATCATTAAAAATCTAGAATCACTTGATTTATAACTATATAATCCTGGTTGGGATTTAAACATTTAAATCCACGTTTAAATCCATGTTCACTCATGGTACTTTGTTTCAAGCTAAGTGGTGGTTTTAGACTATACAAATTCCATGAGACAGAATTTTGCCTAATTTAATTTTTAGTATGTAGGAGCCAATTGCAGCTTGCCTTAAAATGTGCCACTTGGTCATATTGATTATTTTTAATTAACAGTTTTTAAGAAACAGCCAATGCAAGAGGAACACTCTGAATGCTCCTTTGTCTCCAGAATGTAAGAAAAAAATCCCCTATGTGAAAGGAATCCTCCCTGTACCAGGACGTAAAGAGATATCCTTATCACCAGACATAGGGAATTCAGAGCCAAAAAGGCCATATAAAAAAAAACCCTGTTACTTTTTACTAATTTACTGCCCTGGCCCAAATTCTGTTTAAAATTCCTTATGAGTTGAAGTTCTTACCAAAGTTTTCTTTGACCTGTCAATTCATCGCAGATTTATTGTCTCACCTAAAAAATATAAAAATTGCCGGTCTTGGGGGTGCCTGGGTGGCTCAGTCGTTAAGCATCTGCCTTCAGCTCAGGTCATGATCCCAGGGTCCTGGGATCGAGCCCTGCATCGGGCTCCCTGCTCTGCGGGAAGCCTGCTTCTCCCTCTCCCACTCCCCCTGCTTGTGTTCCCTCTCTCGCTGTGTCTCTGTCAAAAAATAAATAAAATCTTTAAAAAAAAAAAATTGCCAGTCTTGGTCATTTCTTTTGGTCTCCATTTCATTAATGGGCCTTCATGCCCATGTAGTTCAACTTTGTTTTTATCTACTATTAACCTATCTCTTGTCAATTTAATTCTTATGATGTGGGAAACAAAGACAGAAGAAAAAGTCTTTCCTACATCACTTAGACCAGAAATCTGAAGGAGAGAAATTTTTCCTCCCTGATATTGGGAAATTGTCCCCCTATCTTAATTTCCCCCCACATGAAGAAACTCAAGAGACTGGTGTTTCCAGCCTCTCTCCAACCCTCCTGGAAAAAGGAAGGCATGATGCCATGCTTGAGAGGTAAAACTGCTGAATTCTGGGGTTGAATATTATAAAGTCCACTTGCATACAGGTATTTGGCATATTATCCACTACCTGATCTTAGCAGTAATAAAGTTATATTTTGGGTTCTATCTAATTTCTTTGTCTCATATCTTAACTTGGGTGCTTAAACTCCTACAGTTTTAACATTAAAATCCTGGGTAGATTCTGAAATGAGAATTCTGACAAGGTTATGACACTAGAATTCAATCTAGGCTGTCATATTGCATTTCTAGTGAGGTTATAACATGACAATACAAGGCTTGACAAATCTCTAGAGTTTCAGTTGTGTTAAAAACAAAACAAAACACAAGCCCAAAATGGAGTAATTTGTCCTCTGCAACAGCAAACCAAGACCTAATTACAGTTTCAGACTATCCCAGGAATGTGACCTTTAAAAAAGTCAATCTGAAATTTCCTTACCAGCACTAGCGAGATTATCTGCTTAATAAAAAAAAAACCAACAACAACATAACCTGCCATTCTATTTCCCCCCAAAAAAGATGTCTTACCCTGAAACAATCCCTCCTTTTCTTTTGCTAATAATTCCCTTGCCCCACCCTCTTCCTATCAAAACCTTTCATTTTGTAAAACTCCTCAGAGCATCTCCTTACTTGCTATATAAGTTGCTACCCAATTCATGAATTGCTTAATAAAGCCAATTAGATCTTCAAATTTATCCTCTTGAATTTTGTTAACAGTTGTTATAAATATGGAGGCAAAACCCAATTTAGTCTTAATTACTCTGCTTTTCTCCCCTTTGAAGAACCAATAGCTCACAGGGTTTTTTGTTGAGGTGGTTGGGTGGGGGAGGAGGTTGTGTTTTTTTTGTTTTGTTTTGTGTTTTTATGCTAAAGGCCAAGGTATGAGAGGCAGTTGAGAAAAAACCCATTTAAACTACTCTTTAGTTAAGCTGGACTTATTTCAAATCCCGAAGGACTCAAGGAGACAAGCAGGCTCATGGTTACATGGTCATTTGTTTTAGAATCATTTCCCCTTCCCCACAACATACAAATCTCTCTAGTCCTCACTTATATGTCTACTATACTCATAATCAAAAGCATTTCTCTCTGTTCTGATCAGATCATATGTAATGCAAACCCCCAAACACAAATCTAACTCCTACATGCCCTCTGGGAGGATTTTGTCAATAACAAAAAAAGAGAGTTTCAGCTGGTAAAAAGTACTTTTGAAGGTCTCAAGAAGTTTGCAAAAACAATCCAAGTAACCTGGGCAACATCTCTATAAATCTCAGCCTCTTTGGAAATCAGAGATTCAGTAGCCTAAGAATATAGGGAAGATGAAGCAGAGTTAGTATCTCCTAAGACTGTTCTCCTCATCATTCTGTGATGACTAAGTGTTGGTGACTATGTTGTGTTTCCTCAGATGGTTTTGTGCCTCGATCCCAGTAAATCACAGCTTGGGTTCTTAGAAAATATGTGATTCCCACTGACATTCAATCCCACCACCATTCTTATGGCCAAGCTATCAACATCTTTCTCCTGGCCTCAAGCAACAACCTGCTAACTGGTCTCCTGCATCCTTTCTTGCTCCCTTCCAGCTCAGACTCCACACACCAATCACAGAGGTCCCATTAACTGACACTCTACATTGTAGAAGACAGAAAAGCATCCCACATGGCAAGGACCTGGCCTGACGCTGTCACTACATAATGGAGTTGATGGAGCTGGCATAGCTCGAACAATTAGGCCTGGGTGGTTTCCTGTTGACTATCCATAATTTCACAGAGTATCAACATCAGACAACATCGGATGGATCAAGATAAAAACAAGACCTTTTGTAATCATGCCTGAACAGACAACATATAAACATTGTCCAAACCACCAAAATGACCAGATATCCCTGCGCCCTGCCCTTCCCAGATAATGGTGATTGCTGCTTCTTTACCAATTCAACTCTAGTTTCACTCCTTTCCTTTAAGACTGAGAAACCCAATTATAGGTTTATCCCATTCTAAGACAGCACACAATCCAGAACAAAGCTTTGCTTCCCCAAAGCCTCTTCAAATTACAAGATTCAATCCCAATCCTATAAACCCCTTCTAACACCATTTTACGGAGACATTCCACTGTTCTCTGTGAGCATTCTCCTGTGAAAATTAACAGAGAAACCTCACTAAAATGGAGTCGAGAGGCCAGCAGGGGGAGCTTTCATGCCCTACCACATGCCCTTAACTGCAGCCTCAAGAGGAAGAGACATACCTTTCTGGTCCTACTGCTCTACCTACTTTACTATCCCAACAGGAGGAAGCAAGGTTTTTCTCCTCTACCAGCAACAGCCCAGCCAATGACAGGCCCTCACAACTCAGCCAATGAAAAGCCACCACACTGTGAACACCCAGTTTACTCCAGTGGACTTTGTTTACAACAGTCCCTCCTATCTTCAACTGTTTCTCTGTAAAAGAGTGTTCCTTTCCTTTGTTCTATGGTTTTGACCTAGCATGCGTGTCCCAAATTGCAATTCTCTGCTATTCCTGACCAAACTCACTTTGCTGATAAAATAACTGATGCTTTTATTTTTAAGATTAACACTCCAATATTCCTATGACCACTAAACTCACCTTTTGAACCATGGGTGTGTTCTGGTGGTCTTCAGCTGCAGAGCACTGACAACCATTTAGCTCAGGCAGCTTAGAGTTATTCAGCCAGACCACGTGGGTTCAAATTCCAGCTCTGTCACTCGCTCCCCACCCCATACTTCCTAGGCCAAGTGACACAACTTTCTTGTGCCTCAGTATGCTCATTTGTCAAATAGGGAAAATGTTTATTTCCTTCAAAATTTTTTGAGGATTATAAAGTAATACTTGTAAAATACACAGAATACATTACTTAAAACACACAGCTGGCCAAATCACTCCTATTTAAACTAACAGGCAAAATCATGAATACATCTAAAAAGGTCTACCTACCTCTTCAGCCTCTTGGCACCCTAATTTTCTCCTCTATAAAATGGGCCTAAAAATATCATTATCAATAATGACGCAAAGATACATTTCAAAAAACATACTGACCGTGTCTTTGGAAAACCTCTCATCACCAGCACTTAATAGGCACACAACAAATGTTATTTTACTTTCCTCCTTTGGGAATATTATTAACTCTTTCAGTGGGATTAGATGAGACCAGTGCAATTCAAACTGCATTCTGTGGAATACTCCAGGTAGGTGTTTTAGGGTTCTGTAAAATTTTATTTTAATTTTTTTTAAAGATTTTATTTATTTGACAGAGAGAGATAGCGAGGGCAGGAACACAAGCAGAGGGAGTGGGAGAGGGAGAAGCAGGCCTCCCGCCAAGCAGGGAGCCCAACTCAGGACTCTTGATCCCAGGACCCTGGGATCATGACCTGAGCCGAAGGCAGAGGCTTAATGATTGAGCCACCCAGGTGCCCCTTATTTTAATTTTTTAAGAAAAACTGACATAAGACTGCTATTGTTATCCATAATATCCTGGAATCTATACAAAAAATAGTACCTTAATGCCTTAGTATCTCACAACAAATAGAAAATCAGTAAATGTTGGTTGAATAAAGTTCTAAATTCAAATTGAGTTTGAAATTTGTTTCATCAAAATGACTTCCTGCATTAATATTATACCAAACAAATGTTATAAAACTTGAGTTTGTAAATTTATGCTATTAAAAATTTAATGTTTCATATATTAAGATTCTAAGCACTTTTTTTTCCAGAAGAAAAAAAAGCTTCTGCAAGCGCAGAAGTTAAAATATAACTTGACAGGATCATCTCTAGGCACCTTCTGGTTTGGGGTTCAGAGGTGTTTGTATATGCTTTGGAGCATCCCAAACACTTAGGATTAAAGGAAAGTCACACAATATCCTGTATCACTTCAACAGGGATGTTGTTTGCTACCTAAGAAGGCAATTGCTGCTTTTTAAATATGTGGGCTATTTGCCTAGAGAGGCAGAAAAAAAAAGTGTTCACTTTGCAGAAAATGTCTCTGTCCTGTATTACCCACAGATGCCAAGATGGCCATAAACACATACACATACCAGAGCTGATGAATACACCATGACTACTGTTGGCCTCCTGATTCTGTGTGCAGTGAATTATACTTGCAGTGCTGGGATATTACTTTTAGAGATCCCAGTAACAAACTCTTGAGATGAATGCACTCCCTCCTGCCTAAATAATGCTATCAAGCTATACTGAATCATGTTATTCTTAACAATCCAAACTCCACTAAGAAAAAAATCCAACAAGGCCCTGTTCAGCATTCCTTTGATTACAGGAGCTAAGATGTTGAAATATTTTAAACATGGACTGTTTAAAGGTGGTCATGATAACAGATATTAGACTGGAAGAAACTGATCATCACCTCCACGACATGGCTTAATAAGCAATCATCATAGCGTTTCCAAGTGTCGGAAGTGATCTAAGCCAATCCTGTCACATAGCAAATAAGGAAATTGAGGTTCAGAGAAAGGATGTGGTTTCTTCATGCCCAACTGGTAATGTTGTAAAAACACTAAACCACAATTTCAGTCTCCCAACCCTTCCTATTATACCATATGTATTCAATATACCTTTAATTGAGATCTAATCGAATTCCAGTACATGGTCTAGCGGAAAGAATATTCCCTTTCTGGGAACATGGTGGACAAACAAATGACTCTCCCACAGAAGATAACAAAAATGCTTGTACATGTTTTTAAATCTTTATAAATGCAAAGATTATTGAGGGAACAAAATAAGGAATAGATATTTGAGTATTTGAGGCCAAAAACTAAGTGAATAGAGGTAGACCAGTGAGGCCATCTTTTAACTTTAGGACAGTAGTTAAATCTGTTGAAATTAACCACTGATTTTCATGTTCTTGCCAGGCTCAAAACACTAAATATCAAGTTCAAGGATATCCAAGAGTGGACCCAACCCATAAAGCTAAAAACTCAAAGAACTATACTTTTGGAAAATGGGTGAATTAGAAAAAAAAAAAAATGTGTTCTCTATTAGGGGACTGCAAAAAAGTTTGCCTTTCTGGAATCTCAACAATGAAAGAAATTAAAAACAAATCCCCAGAATGTTTAACCCACAACCTTGCCTTCACATGAGCTCACTGCCCGAATTCACACTACATGGATACCCCACAAAACCTTAAACCAAGAATTTACTTTAAATTATTACCATTTTGGTAGCACCCCTAAACACTGAGCAGAAGCAAATAAAATTCATTCCTGGGATAATCCACCCTCAGTCCAGGCTTTGAAGAATCCCCATTGGTAACATTCCAAGAAACATATTCTCATAATAGAGATTCATTAAAAATATATGCAAAGAAATAAGCAGATAAAGACTCACAAAGATTTCAGATACTGAGGTTATCAGACACGGAAATAAAACATGCATTCATATTCACTTTAAAAAAGAAGAAATTGCAAATCTCCAAGCAACTTTGCAGAAGAACTAAGCTAGAAATTAAAAAAATGTAATACTTGATATTAAAAACTCAAAGAACGATCTAGTTTCAGGTAAGAAGGAGTAAATAAGCACACTCTGCCTATCCTTCCCATTGAATGAATCCATAAAGCTTACATGTAATGCATGGAACAGCTTTGTGAGAATTCTGAAAAGTAAACAAGTATGCCAACTGGGGAAGAAAACCAGAATTTGAAGTACCACCAAACCAGCAGGGAGGTTACCACTTTTTCCTACTGGTATCTTCTGATCGGGAATCAGTGTAACCCAAAACCCAGAGCCGGGCATCAACACTGACAGAGACAACCACAGGAAAAGGAAAGAGGTTTCCTAACATAAAGGAAGAATAAGAGAAATCTCCTTTTTTCTCTCTCTCTCTTTCTTCTGTTCTCTTGCAGCACAGCACCCAAATAGTTTCACATCCAGAGAAGCCACAACACTGTACCAAAAAGGTACCCCCAAGAGCCCAAAACTCTGAAGAAGGAGAACCTTCCTCTTCAATCAGAGAAGCTGTCATTCCAGAGAGTGGGGTAAACCCCTATTGATCTTTTTTTCTCTCTCTGTCCTTACCCTCTTGACATTCCCAGATATGGATTAAAATTGCCAAAAATTAGAAACAAGCCAAATGTCCTTTGATGGATGAATGGATAAACAAACTATGACACATTTAAATGATAGAATACTGTATAGCAATAAAAAAGAAAAAAAAAACTATTGACAGACTCAACCACTTAGATGAATCTCAAATGAATTATGCTGAGAGAAAGAGGACAGTCTCAAAAGGGTTACACGCTGTAATTGATTTTATTTATACAGTATTCTGGAAAAGACAGAAGTATAATGACAGAGAATAGATCAGTGATTGCCAGGGACTAGAGGCAAATAACTTACTCAGAGGCTCATATGAGAAACAGAGCTAGTGAACATACTTCAGTACTTCATGACATAATGAGATCCCTGCAGTTAGAAGTGTTTAAAGCCCCAGCTAGGTAATAATATATCAGGGATATTAAAGAAGGAATTCATGCTTTAAAGTTCGCATAGATGTCCTTTAAAGATGCCATTCCACCTTTGAGAGACTCTAACTTTAAAATAAAGTCTGAAAAAAATAAAATAAAATAAAGTCTGGTTTGCATTGAAATATACCTGGCCATACCTAACATTAAAGAAATATAGTCCCTACACTTTTGGGTTTGACAGCTCATTGAAAAACCCTCAACAAATAAATACCTTTTTAAAAAAAAATTTGTACCATCAATATATTTATATTGGAATGCCAACTTTATAATAAATGCTAAGATGACCAAATAAATTAAGACATATTCATCACCCTCTACAAATATGTAATATTGCTGGGAAGAGAAATCATTAATACCTGCAATGTTAACCAACATACAAAAGTTAAACACTAATGCGCAGTAATAATATAAGAAATTCCACGAGTAAGAGCTTGATGGACAGGCAGTAAGAGCTATGGAGAGGCAGGGAATTTACTGGATATTCTCCATATGCCCTTCCAGACCCCTGTCCATCTTGTCTCTACCCACTGTGTGGCCATGAGGCTGACCCATACGGATATACCAACAGACTCCCGCTTCCAGATTCCGATTGGATTCAGTCAATGGGAGGCCCAGTAGGAGATCAAGAGGGCAGAATAAGTGAGGCAAATGTGTTTATTTCCCTGGTTCCTGCCTGTCCATTTACTACAGGCTCCTATTAGATGTCCATCCACCACTCTACTTTCCCTTTCAGCCTACAGACGGTAATGGTTTCCAGCTATCACTAGCCTCAGGGTGCTTCACCATTCCTTTTTCCTCAATGTTGGTTGCACCTTTGTAAGTAGTCCATTTATTAAATTATTTTTGAATCAATTTGAGTTTGCCATTTGCTGGAACCCTGACTAATCCTGTGGAGAAGGAAAGGTATGTTCTGTGTATTGTAGTGATTTGGGAAGCTTTAGAGGGATTGGAGCAGGGTTTTGAAGTATAAATACAATTTAGACATTACTCTGTTTATAAGGCTTCTCCAGTGGCTGCTGATTACATTAGGCACAGGCAAGGATTCAAAATCAAATCAAGAAATATGATGAAGAAGCACAAAGCCTACTGAGGGTAAGGTGGGCCAAACTGGAGAGGTGGGTTTATGGAGAAAGAATGGGTTTATGTGTATGTGCATGTGAAGTGGGGGGAAGGAGAAAACATTCAAATGCTGAAACAGTATTTAGTGAACTTACAATGCAAGCTAAGCATTGTGCTAAGTTCTGAGGAAGCAGTGAAGAGCAAAACACAGTGACCCTACCTTCCTTGAGTGCATTAGTTATGTATTGCTGTGTAACAGATTATCCCCAAACTCAGCAGCTTAAAACAACAATAAAATTTTGTTATTTTACACTCTTTTCAGGCAAATAATTCAGGAGTGCTTTAGCTGGGCAGCTCTGATTTAGGTTTCTCATTAAGTTTCTAGTCAAGACATCTACCAGGTCCTCACCCAACTGAAAGCCGACATGACAGCTGGCTTCACCCAGAGTGAGTGATACACAAAAGAGCAAGCCACAATGTCTCTTATGAACTAACCTCAGAAGTCACAATCTGTCATTTTCATAATACTAGTCACGAAGGTTAGGCCTAGTCACTGTGAGAGGGGAATATACACAGATTGGACTGCAAGAAGGTTAGAATCTCTGGGGGCCATCTTGGACACAGGCTATGATATGGAGTTTATAGTCTCTATAAGTAATAACAAGCACACACACCAAAAGAGTAATTATAACCTGTAGTCAGTACTGGGAAGGGAACCCACGGAACCATCAGGTAACCTAGCAGAAAAATCTGGTTGAACATGAAAGCTGAGACAGGGACTGATGAACTCATGTCCAGCCATAAGGTAAATTAAGGGCACATGACTGGAGACCATTGGCTCCTGGCCCAGGTTAGCTCTGGTACACTCACCATTTTCTACATGGATTTTTTTCTTGCCTACAGGAGCACAGCAATCCTCAGAATTCTTTATTTCTCTTTTTTTCCCAATTTCAGCATTCCACATCTTCCTCCATGGTTCCTTTGTCTCCCCCAAATCTAGACCTGTTCCTTTCTTTCCTCATGCACAAAATCTCCCTCATTTTCTAATTTCCTCATGGCAATTCCAGTTAAACTGAGAAACAAAGTTAACAAAAATAATCAATACATGTAAATATATGTATCACTTTATTCTCCCCACTTGTAAAAATAAAACACACACACACACAAACAGCCAGGTGCTACACTAGACAATATTGAAAACACAAAGAATCAGCCATCTGCATCTCTAGGTTGTCAGATAACAGAAGTGACCTCTGGTTTCAGAAACACCTGTAGTGGGTCCCTCCCTAAAGTGGCAAAGTTTGTTCAAACACAGATGTCTAGCCCTAACCCCAGAGTTTTCTGATGCAGAGTTTGGGGTTGAGTCTGAAAATTTACATTTCTAACAAGCTGGTGGTCTGGGGATCGCACTTTGAGAACCACTGGTATATATTTGGTTATCAACCTGAGCTGCACACTAAAATCACCTACGGAACTTACAGTATAGACAACTGTAAATACTCCAGGTGTTCTGATGCAATTGGTGTGGGGTGTAACGTAAGCAATGAGATTTTTCGAAGCTCCATCAGGTGATGTTCATGTGCTGCTAACAGGAGACCCACTGGTGCTGAACTTACCCGTGCCTGCCCAGTGAGCCTGCTTACTGTCACCTCATTCAGACATTGCTTCCAGAAAAGGCAGGCAAGCACACAGGTTTGCACACTGGACTCTGATACCTCAAGATTTCAGGGGCATTGCTGCAGGCCTGCAGTGATTGTTTCCTTCTCCTACTTTAATAAGACCACCTCCTTTTTCATTATTTCCTATATTGCTCTTCCTCTCAGGGTTTCATTCGAAGAAAGGGTCCCTTGGCTAAAAGAAATATTTGAAAACCACTAATATAAGAGAAAATCCACTAAATTGAAAATAAGCAGGCCTTGCTTCTAGCTATGTAATCGTTTTATCTCTCTGAGCTTTAGCTTGGGACTTGATCATTTCTGAAACAATAGCTAACATTTGTACAGTCATTTGTGGTTAGAAATGATAGTTTGCTGTGATAAACAATAGTTGATAATTTGCTTCACCTGATCATTACAACAATCCTATCACACAGCTGATATCAGAGTCCCTATTTTGTAGATAGGAGAATCATCTACAATTCAAGTAGAAAAACACACCTATGTCTATCCAGCAAAGGCAACACTCAATCCAAATATTCTTAGTTTAAATTTTGATTCCTTCTATATCATGATGTTGCCATTAATGTCTTCTCTTTCATGACTAACATGAATCTCTGTATCATTTCCTTCTTATCTACACAAAGGGAGCGATTTTCTATAGGTTCATCCCACCCATAAAAATCTGGAAATAATCTCATCTGGGCTAGGAACAAAGGGGTTGATTTGAAGGCAGTGTTCCTCAAAGCATAGTCCCCAGATTCATCACCTACAAACTTGTGAGAAATACAAACTCTCAGATCCCACCCCAGATGCAACGAATTGAACTTTGGGGGTGGGCCCCAGCAATTATGCTTTAATAAGTGCCCTTGGTTATAGTGATGTATGGTAAAGTTTGAAAGCTATTGGTTAAGGATCTCTAATGCAATCTTCAGGAGCTCTGTCCTCGAGTCAACTTGGTGGCAAAGCTAGTGGTACTGAGATAGGCTCATATGGCTTGCAAGAGCTGACTGTTAAAGTTTCAGTAATTGTGCACACTGGTTAGGAGTATTTACACCCTGGAAACTGGCCAACACTAAAATTAGAGCTCACACCTCTCCTCCTTTGTCCACAAGAGAGCTAGTTTACCAGCACACAATGACAATAAAATTCTGATCATTGATCCTAGTTCCCAGACAAGGTCTTAAACCTTATTCCCAAGGTCAAGATTTTAGGCCCCTCCATTATTATGCCAGATGCCTCCACCTGCTCCATTCACCAAAAATTGGAGAATGCATAGCCAATTTTGCTTAACATTTTCAATAGTTTACCATGGTTTTTGCAAGAGAGTACAAAACCTCTCCATGATCTGATTCTAACTTCCATTTCAGTCTCATGTTTAATCACCCTCTTCTACCCTGTCCACACTAGACTTCAACTATACTGTGAAAATCATCTCCCATTCCCCTACTTCGCTGACCCATCTCTACCTCCACTGGTTCACTGCACATGCTATTCCCTCAGCCTGAAATACCCTCCCTCCCTATCTCATTCATTTTCTAGGTCTCAAATCAGGTACAATCTCCCCCAGTAAGTTGCCTTTTACCTCTTCCCTCCCAACCCTTCCCTTCCCACTCCCTACCCCCAGCCCACAAATTAAGAAAATTACAGGCCTGTATTTCTGATGAACACAGATGCAAAAATGCTCAACAAATGTTAGCAAATCCAATTTAACAATACACTAAAAGGATCATACACCATGATCAAGTGGAGTTTATTCTAGGTTTGCAAGGATGGTTCCATACCTGCAAATTAATCAATGTAGTATACTACATTAACAAAATGAAAGATAAAAATCACGATCATTTCAAAAGGTGCAGAAAAAGCATTTGACAATATTCAACATCCATTTATGAAAAGAATTCTCAACAAAGTGGATATAGAAGAAATGTACCTCCACATAATAAAGGCCATATACAACAAACTAACAGCTAATGTCATACTTAACGGTGAAAAGCCAAAAGCTTTTCCTCTAAGATCAGGAATAAGACACAAATACCTACTCTTGATACTTCTACTCAGCATAGTATTGAATGTCCTACCCAGAAGAATTAGACTATAAAAAGAAATAAAAGACATCCAAATCAAAAAGGAAGAAGCAAAACTCTCATTATTTAAAGATGACATTACCTACATGTAGAAAACCCTAAAGACTCCTCCAAAAAACTATTAGAACTAATAAACAAATTTAGGAAAGTTGCAGGATACACCACCAATATACAAAAATATGTAGTATTTCTATATACCAAAAACAAACCATAAGAAAGACAATTTTTTTAAAAGATCCAATTTACAATTGCATCAAAAAATAAAATACCTAGGAATAAATTTAAGTAAGAATTGTACATTAAAAACAAAAAACATTAATGAAAAAAATTTAAAAGACATAAATAAATGGAAAAATATTCTGTGTTAATGGATTCAAGCAATTGATTTGTTAAAATGTTTACACTCCAAAGCAATCTACAGATTCTATGTATTCCCCATCAAAAGTCCAGTGTCATTTTTCACATAAATATAACAGTTTTAAAATTTGTATGAAACCAAATATTACCCCCAACAGGTTATCCAATTTTGAGAAAGAACAAAACAGAAAGCATCATGTTCCCTAATTTCAAACTCTATCACAAAACCATAGTAATAAAACAGTTACAGTATTGGCATAAGAACAGATACATAGGGGGCACCTCGGTGGCTCAGTTGGTTGGGCGTCTGCCTTCGGCTCAGGTCATGATCCCAGAGTCCCAGGATCAAGTCCCATGTGGGACTCCTTGCTCAGCAGGGAGTCTGATTCTTCCACTCGTCTGCTCCTTCACCTGCTTGTGCGCTCTCTCTCGCTTTTAAATAAATAAATAAAATCTTTAAAAAAAAAAACCAGATACATAGATCAGTGGGATAGACTAGAAAGCCCAGAGATAAACTATCCACATAGGGTCAATTAATGTACCACAAAGGAGCCAAGAATATACAATAAGTAAAAAACAAGTCTCTTCAATAAATGGTACTGGGTAAATTGGACACCCACACGCAAAGGAATGAAACTACATTACTATCTCAAAACAATTAAAAATACACAAAAAAATAACTCAAAATGGATCAAAGATTTGAATATAAGACCTGAAACCATAAAACCCCTGGAAGAAAATAGAGGTGGTATGTTCTTTGATATTGGTGTTGTGGATGATTTGATTTGACACCAAAAGCAAAGGCAACACAAGCAAAAAATAAATGGGACTGCATCAAACTAAAAACTTCTGCATAGCAAAGGAAATCATCAACAAAATAAGGCAACCTACAGAATGGGAGAACGTTTTTCCAAGTATTTTATCTGATACGAGTTAATATCCAAAATATATAAAGCACTTACAACTCAATAGCAAAGAAAGAAACAATTCTATTTACAAATAAGCAGAGAATCTGAATAGACATTTTTCCAAAGAATACAACAGATGGCCAACAGATACATGAAAAGACAACCAACATCATTAATCATCAGGGAAATGCAAATCAAAACCATAATGAGACATTACCTCCCACCTGTTGGAATGGCTCTTATCAAAAAGGCAAGAAATAATCAGTGTTGGCAAAGATGTAAAGGAAAGGGAAACTTTGTGCACTTTGGTAGGAATGTAAATTAGCAAAGCTACTATGGAAAAGAGAATGGAGGTTCCTCAAAAAATTAAAAATAGAAATACCATATGATCCAGCAATTCCACTTCTAGATATTTATTGGAAGAAAACAAAAACACAAATTTGAAAGGTATATGCACCCCCATGTTCACTGCAGTGTTATTTATAATAGCCAAGACATGGAAACAAACCTAAATGTCCATCGATCAATGAGTGGTAAAAGGAAATGTAAGATCTATAGATACACACACACACACAAACACACACACACACACACACACATGAATATTATTCAGCCATAAAAAGTGAAATCTTGTCATTTCTGACAACATGGACAGAACTTGGGGGCATTTTGTTAAGTGAATGAAGTCAGACAGAAAAAGATAAAGATCATATGATTTCACTTACATGTCGAATCTAAACACACACACACACACACACACTAAAAAAAACCAAAAAAATAAAAAACAAAAATCTGGGTGCCTGGGTGGCTCAGTTGGTTGGGCGACTGCCTTTAGCTCAGGTCATGATCCTGGACTCCCAGGATCGAGTCCCGCATCGGGCTCCCTGCTCAGTGGGGAGTCTGCTTCTCCCTCTGACTCTCCCCCCTCTCATGTGCTCTCTCTCTCTCATTCTCTCTCTCAAGTGAATAAATAAAATCTTTAAAAAAAGAAAAAAATCTTACACTTAGGGATATAGAAAGAGAGGTGACTGCTTGAGGTAGGAGGTTGGGAGGTGAGCCAATGGGGGAAGGGTATCAAATGGAATAAACTTCAGTTATAAAGTGAATTAAGTCATGGGATGTAATGTACGGCATGGTGACTATAGTTAGTAATACTGTATTTCATATTTGAAAGCAACTAGGAGGATGGATCTTGAAAGCTCTCATCACTAGAAAAAAAATTTGCAACTATGTGTGGTGATGAATATTAACTGGATTTATTGTGGTAATCAATTTACCATATACACAAATATTAAATCATTACTTTGCACACCTGAAACTACTACATTACATCAATTATACCTCAGTTAAGAAACAAAAAGAAAAAGCAGAAGGGATAATAAATTGTAGTATATTCATGCAATAGAATACTACATACAGCAGTGAAACTGAAGTCCAACTATTTACAACCAAATGAATAAATCATACAACACGAAGCAGAGTGAAAGAAGCCAGACATAAAAGACTGAGTACTATCTGATTGCATTTTCATGAAATTGCAAAAAATAGGTGAAACCAATCTATGGATGTAGAACTCAGAACAGAAGGAAACTAATGACTGGAGGAGATATATGGAGGCTTCTGGGATGCTGGTAACATACTGTTTCTTGAACTAGGGGCTGGCTACACTATAATTCTAAGATTTCATTAGAATTCAATTGTTAATTCACTGATAATTTGGTCATTGCTTTGTATGTATGTTATTCTTCAACAGAAAGTTTTTATCGAAAAAGTTAAAATGTCTAAGGCACTGTGCTGGGTGCTGTGTGGGAAGACAAAAATTATCAGGCATGCATTCTCTGGTTTTTAGATTGTTAAGAAAGAGGTAAGATATGTACATCTGAAAACAAAACTAACAGCATGGAATATAAATGACAAGTGATCATAACTAGCAGGGGTATTCTATAGCTGGCTTCTATGTGCCAATTTGTATACATCTCTTAACTCCACACTCAGTGACATCAAATCAGTAGCTTCACATCAGCCACAATGGAAATATTTATATCACAGAAAATGGCAAATGCCGCAAATCAAGGCTACTCCCCTCCCCACCCACGCCCTTAAAATTGATTGTTAAACATTTACCAGCACACCACAAGCTACAGAAACCAAAAGCATCATTGGAATTAGAAAGAGCAGCATCTTAGCCTGTCTGAACTCCAACATAGTCCAGTGACAAAGTTCTAAAATCAATCTTTTCACAACTTACAGAAACAAAAATGACCACAAACTCTCAGCTCTGGGATGCATCACCATACTGCCCTCCAATGGTAAATACAATCTTGCACGCTTTTCTGGAGAATGAGTTCAACCAAATTCCAGGCACTGTACATAGTCCTTGATTTAGTTTACGATGCTTATAGCCGAATGCCATTGATTCTATAAATTCTGGAAATTACAGAGGGTTAGAACTGATAGGTCATATTAATATACAAAGCATCAAAATATCTCTTGCTGGAATATGCAAGGACTGGAAACAAAGCATCATCCAGAGAATAAAGAAGTCCATACATCAGGAGGCAGCAAACCAGTCTAGCCAAGAATGCTCTTTACAAATTTACAGGAAACCTTGTGGAATTCCAGAAATACTACAACTTTGTAAATAATACATCTTGTTCTGTGAGAATCATATCGTGAATAATACATTAGACACAGAGGGTCTGAAATCCAGAACAAAGAACGAGACTAGGGAGAATTTAGGGTGACCAGAACCATGTGCTCAAAGCAACGGAGTATTACTAACATTAACTCTGCTAACCTAGTGTACAAGGAGGAGGAGGAGGAGGAGAGGGGAAAAAAGAGGAGGAAAAGGAGGGGAGTGGAAGGAACAGCTTTAATTGCTTAGAATTAAAACAGAAACTATCACTGTTTTGGAATTATGCATGAAAAATTAAAATTAATGAAAATTAAGCATTGTTGGGAAGCACTTAATCCTCAGACATGAGGATATTAAAGTACCCAGGAACATTAATTTGTTGATCTTCATGGTGCCTGGAAAAGTTAAGGAAAGCAATCTACAGCCTGCCTCTGAGTACTTTCAACCAGCCCCAGTTTTCAAATGTTCCTGGACATCCAAGCCCCAGGGCCTAACTCAAACCACGCCTGGTATTCCTTTTACTATTTGAGGTGCACTGAATTTTAGAAGATATTGCATTATTTTTGTTTTAACTGACAAGAAACCAAATCAGAAAAAATAAAAAGGAAGAACAATGTCGTTATGGTTTCTGTATTCAACCACAGGGAGGGAAACATTCCCAGCCTGCGTTTGTAGATAACGAAGTGGGTATGATACATTAGAGTAGGTATCCTTCCAGACTTCCCCGAAGCCATCCTTTGAATTCTTTTGCCTACAGACCTGGCTCCTGTCCATAAAAGTGGCATGTAACCCAGGTCAGGCCAATCACAGCATACCATTACTCTGAATAAAATGGCTGATTAAGGAGTGGAGCTTGTCACCAAAGTAGAGACAGTTCAAATTCCCTCCCTGAACTGGTAAACAGATATTCCACAGGATATATTTCATCTAGAAATCCCCATAGAGCAGAGAGAGGCAAGAAAGGAAGAAAAAGATGGAGCCCCAATGACAGCATTTGAGCTTCCAGATCCAGCCATACCAAGAGGTAGAATGACCCCCAGACTTCTCAGCGGCATGAGCTCTTGTTAATGTTTGGTTTTTTTTCTATCAGTTGCAAGTGAACAAACCTAACACACTGGGGACAGAGGGTTCATATTAGAGGTGTCAAAACATCTATTTCATCTGGATACTGCCTTAACAGCAGTGAGTCTGGGGAAGAGAACTGGATTATCAAATGGTAAAGTATAATAAGCCATGAAGAACCCCAAGTAAATGTATGAAGCAAAAACCAGAGCCCACTTAGAATGGAACGCATAACACTTTGGGAAAAAAAGGGCAGCAGATTTCTTTTCAGTTTATCAACTCTACCTTTACAGATCAGGATACTGAGTCCTCCAGATGTTAAACATCATTCAAACTAGTGATTCTCCTAAATAGAGATGATTATTATTACTACCTACTACTTACAAAGCCCTAGTATTTTACTTATAGTAACTCAAATGATCCTTGAAACAACCCCATGTCATAGGTTCTATTTCTATCCCAGTTTAAGAGATTAGAAAATAGAGGCACAGAGAGTTTAAGTAACTCGTGTCAAGTCACACAGCTAGTAAGGGATGAAGCCAGGATTTGCACCAAGTTGTTTCAGTTCTGGAGTCCATGCCTTTAATCACTAGGCTATCCCGACTTAGCACAGGAAATGGCAACATCGGTATTTAAATGCAGATATATAGGATTCCAACTTTCAGCTACCCCACTTTGCCCTGAAAAGGTAATGCCTATGTAGTGCAAAGTCGGGAAGGGGTATTGTTGCATTTTCTCTCTGATCTGTGCATATCCACACACCTCATCCACGTGCATTGGCCTTATTGCTCTTACACATTTATCTTATTCCCGCTAGGACTGAGTGTTGTCACAGAATGGCAAGTTTCAGTCAGATGTATAGACTACAACCTCCTGACTTGAACCATTACGACTCTTCAGAGGACCCCACACTCAGGCAAGGTCTTCACCTGACCACCAGTCCTGTCTATGCCAGCCTGTCAACAGAGTCATAGGCTAAAATGCCACATGTCTAAGCCCAAATACGGTCTTCTTCTAAAAGTCCCCATTTCTGTAAAATGGGGTAATGCAATCTTCTAATCTGGTTCTCAACCTTAGACTCCTTCATTCTTTCATGTATTTATTTCTTTGTTCCTCCTTCTGCTTCACTTCCACTTCACATCACCAATTCCTGCCTCTTCTATGTGTCCCAGGCAATTCCACTCTGGTTCCCTCTGCACCAGTCCAGGCCCTCATCTCATCCCTGGAATGTCACAAGAGCTATCCAATCTCCTATTTGACCCACAATACAGTTTCATTCATTCACATACTCACCTAATATTCACATTCCTACTAGGTGCCAGACTCTATGCAAGGTGAGCACCAAAGGAGGTCGTCTCCCTGACCTCATGAATCTTCCCAAAATACCACCTGGAAATGGTAAAAGCCACCAAACTCCCTATTACCTATAGAAATGAATGCCTAACTTATTCTTCATTCAAGGCGTTCTGAAACTCAACCCCAACCTAACTCACCACCCCTATTTCCCAGTATTTCCCTTCATGTGGTCTTTGCTTTATACAACTCATACCCATCAAACCATTGGCTAGCCCTGGCCCTCAGTTCTTGGAATGTCCCCACCACCACCACCTGATGATCAGCACACTGAGAAGGGTTGTGTTTTATATTACTTTATAATGTCAAAAGTCAGGCCCTGCCCAATTTGAAATTCGTCAATTCCCTCACCAACAGCTATGGATCAGATCTAAGGACTTCATCATTATCCAAGACAAATGTTCCCTCAAAAATTTTATACTTGCCAAGTCCTATAGAAAAGATTGGTCTTTATAATCCATACAGGACATTATATCCACCCTGTCAGGCATTTTCTCAGAATTTTATAGAGTAGTTTTCATCTGTAGAGTGGGAGAGAGGGAAGAAAAAAGAAACATGAACAGCAAGCGTTCATGATTTCCACGCGATGTCAATAGACTGTGATCTGGAAGCTGCTGAGCCTGCCTCCTGCTTGGTGTTTGAATTCATCTATTCAACTAAATAAAATTTGGTACAGACATTCTGCAGATTCAGTTCAAGACTGGTATCCACATCACATCTGGGAGTCAGAGACACAGCAAGCTGAGGAATACCATCTGTAGTAACTGCAGTTTTCCCTAGCTTAGGTTTGTCAGTTACCAAGGAATCAACAAGGAAAGAACTGTGCTTAGATCCTCTATGTCTAGGCCATGTGGCCCATGGTCATCCCCCCAAATGATTTAACACAGCCTTTCCAGAAAATATGGGAATTTCAACTTCCTTTCCCCAAAAGGTGGCCTTCAAGGATACAGAATATTTTTCTTAAATTTGACAAGCTTCTGGAAGTCAAAGAAAATAGCTCTGCACGTGCCCTTGGAAACCATCATTAGCCTCTATATACAAATATAGTAATATTATAAATCATAGGAATAGAAACATGCTACCAAGACCTGGTAATTACATGACCAATAAAGTTGCCTGTGAGGCATTCCTCAAACACAGATTCGGGCCAGAATTAACAATAGCCACATTCTGGCTTACCAGCCAAGATTTATAATGAAGAGTTTATCAAAATGGCAGCCCAAATGTCAAACAAAGTCACCAGATTTGGAAGAAAAAAGATAGGTAGGGTCTCATTGTGTTTTCAAACTTTTAAATCCTTGATATGACCAGTCAGAAAGATGGGACTGAGGTTGGGCTGACTTGAATATTAAATTGAAGTGATATTCTGATGCAGCAATCACTGATAATTTACTTCCCCCAACTTGAGTTACACAGATTTTGCTAGGAAAAATGAAAATGCTGAATGTTTGTGAATAAAGCCCATAGATTTAAAAAATATTGGAAAGTATGTGTCTGGCATAGAAATCCTTGCCGTTTATGAATTCACACTCTAGTGTGATATCATGGTTTTCTGAAATAGAATAGGAAATAGATGAGAAGGTGTTGAAAATATTAATGAATAGAATGTTGTGAATTCTGTTAGATTTCTCAACCTCTATTTTGAAGCAAAGGCAATAATGCTTCCAATTTTATTCTGGGCTTAAATATCCTGCATCTCTAGGTCTCCTAACAGTGTTGCGTATGACTGGAAAAATGAGCAGAGGACTATATTTTCAGGTCAGTAATATTGCCAGGGAAACTACTTACCTACCATCCCAATAGGTCTGGCTCTCTGATAGTGCAGGCAATTCTGCATGCATGTCTTTTTTTTCCACCATAACAAAACAGAGCTGGAAAATTGCCCTCAAAAATTTTATAGTTACAAAGTCCTGTAGAAAAGATGGGATCTTTACAATCCATACAGAAGGTTATAGCCCTGTTAGGTATTTTCTCTAAATCCTATAGAGTAGCTTACATCTGCAGAGTGGAAAGAAACATGAACAGCCAGGGCTGGTGACTGCTCAAAAATCCCAAGAGACTATCATCTGGAGGCTGCTGAGCCTACATCTTACCTGGGGTTTTAGCCCAGCTATTCAACCAAATGGAATTAAAAGCAATCCTTCTAGAGTGACAAAAATGACAGAAGTTCTCTTGTCCTTTCTCCCCGCTTAATATCAGAAGAATTTTAATATGGAATAATCTTTTCCTTTGTGCTCTTTTCCCAGAGGGTTTCAAACACATCGGAGACACCACTAGGTAATTCTGACTTTTCAAACTTCCAGTCTCACTTCCATCACTCACGCTGATTTTTTTTCACTTGCCCTTTCTGGATGATAGAAACCTGTTTCAGTCATTTTTCATCACATAGTTCTGCTCTTCCTACTTGATTCGGGAGAGCTAATGGAGCAGTGAAAAATAAAAACAGAAAGAATTCTCAGAACACCTGAATCTGAGTCCCAGCTCTGGCACTTCCTAGCTAGGGATTGAAGACATGTGACTCACTCTCTCTCCCCGTCTATTAAATGAGGCTATCTACTGTGGTCTCACAAATTTGTTCAGAGGCTCACATGAGACTACATGAATATTTATATGTGATCACTTAAAGGTGAACATTTTTTAAAACTGTGCCTATTTATTTTTATTTTAATACATGGAGAAAAGTCTTGAAATGGATATTAAAGGAAAAATTAGAGGCCCAGGGTCAAATGAATGGGGCAAAGAACAAACCTTTTATTAAACATTTTAATATCATTCTATTTAATGCTCTTCACAACTCTATGAGTAAGATTTATTACTCCTTTTTACAGATAAAGAAACTGAGGTTCTGAAGGCTAAGTATCTTTCCCTAGATAATATAACTAATGAAAGAACAATAAGAAGTTGAACCCAGGTCTATCTCATCCCAAGACCATGTATTCCTTCTCAAGAGAAAGAAGGACCAGTTGGACTTAAAATAATCAAAACAAGATTATGGCATCAGCTAGACTGGCAGGTTAGTCGTGGATCCATTAGAAATGTTTTAGTGGTAAATGACAGAAAGCCAAATCCCAACTGGTTGAGTACAAACAGAAATCATCAGCTTCTATTCCTGGCAACTAAGGGCAGGATTTGCTTCAGGCACAGCAGGATATAGAGGATGAAATGAGGTCACTGGGACCGCTTCTCTATCTTCTCCTCATTTTTTTTTCCTGAGTTGGTTCCATTCTCAAAGAGGATCTCCTGTCCCAATAGGAAGATGTTCTCACAAGACCATAGCAGGATAACATCCAAGATGAGGGACCTAATCCTCACTGCATGAGGCGACAAGCACTAACTCACCTGCCCACTTCATCAGAGGGCCAGTGCCCACCTTCCCCCATCCCTGGCCTAGAGGACAAGCCTTACCACAAATGGTTCCTTTAGCAACACTCTCCTCATTTAAGCAGGCCTGGCCTGCCTTGGGGACAAGACTGACCCTTAGGAATCTATGTCTGCATAATATTAGTATTCTGACCAGTATATGTTAACCTAAGTTGTGGGGGTAGGGGAAGGAGAGGAAGGAAGGGAACGGAAGGGAAGGTGAAGGGAAGGGAGGGAGAGAGGGAGGGGGGGAAAGAAGGAGAGGGGAAGGGAGAGAAGTCTCCTCAAGATAAAATTCTATGATATGTAGTCCATGGCACTGCCTCGAGGGGAATATTCTCAATCATCTAATATGCCGCAAACCTTTTTGAGAATGTTCTGAAAACTAAGGACTCTTATGAGAAAAAGCCACGTACACAGAAAAATGGTATATAATTTCAAGGCATTTGTGGACCCTAGTGAGCAAATCCAGAGATCCTGGACCCCAAGTTACCAACCTCTATTCTAGACTGTGAGTGAGTTCACCCTAGGGCTTTAGAGTACTGACTGAGAGGGAAACTAGTCCCTGCCTATGCTTAAAAGTAGAAAGAGAAAATGTATGTCTCACCTGGGGCTATCTGTTCCCCAGGTTACTGGTGATGTCTGGACACAGCATGAGTATCAAAAGTAGGGTAGAGCTATTGGCATCAAGTGGGAGAGGCCAGAGATGCAGCTAAGCATCCTACATTACACAGGAAGAGCCCCCTTTGAAAAAGAATTATCTGGCTCAAAATGTCAACAGCACTAAGCTTGAAAAACACTGTCCAAAAAAAAAGGAAGAGGCAGTAAAACAGATGACTAGCAATGTGGTTTTTTTTTTTAAAGATTTCATTTATTTATTTGAGACAGAGAGAATGAGAGAGACAGAGAGCACATGAGAGGGGGAAGGGTCAGAGGGAGAAGCAGGCTCCCTGCCGAGCAGGGAGCCCGATGCGGGACTCGATCCCGGGACTCCAGGATCATGACCTGAGCCGAAGGCAGTCGCTTAACCAACTGAGCCACCCAGGCGCCCTAGCAATGTGTTTTGAAAAAAGCCATGCTGGAACTTTGGGGGTATGATAAGACCATTGAAGAGGACACCTACTCCAGGCCTGGGTAAGGATCTTTAGAAATCCTTCTCTTGTTACAGTTTCATTGAATGAGGTTGTCCAGCTTGATGTGTGCTGATTTCCATCCATAAAACTCTCTAACTGTCCATTCATCCTGCCACACATCCACTTAATCTAGCTTCAGCCAAATTCCCAAGTGAGTGATGGTCACTAAAGACAAAAGAAACTTCTACTTGCAGCAATTCACAAGAAGGGTCATTTCCAGATGCTACTGTGTTAAGCCAAAAGTAAATTTAGCAATCCTGTATTTTCCTGTTTCTAGAAGACCTTATTTAAATCATTGTACTTCTTAGGTCTCCGTTTCTTTGTTCCCATGGCCTGGATTATAGTCCCTACTGTGCTAGGAGAGGCAGCCTGAAAAAGTGGTTAGGAACATGGACTCTGGGGCCAAAATCCTGTGTCAAATCCCCGCTCTGCCACTCATTACTTGTGTGGCCTCATCACATTATTCAGGCTTTCTGTGCCTCAGTCCCTTCATCCATGAAACAGAGATAATAATAGCGCCTACCTCATGGAGTTGTATGAGGATTTAAAAAATACTACATGTAAAGCACTTAGGTTATTAGAATATTATTATTATGGTCATCATTATCTCAAATATATATGGAGAATTATATTAGGTTTAGGAGACCCTGAACAAAATAGAATGAGATTTTTTTTATTAGCTATTTGCCATCCAAATGGTAAGGTATCCACTTTTAAATACATGTGAGTGTTTTTAACCTAAATTTGAATCAACATATGTTTGCTAATTATCTTCTTTTATGTTTGTAGAAAGCTAGCTCATATGTCAATATTATTTTAGAAGTACAGCTCCTTCTGTTCACTCTAAATTGAGGGGAGAGGGAAATTTAAAGTTGCCATTAAAATGCCAAAGTGGCAAAACAACATTCAGAAAGGAGTAAAAGTGATTCTTGATCTTGTCTTTACTGATCCGGTATTTTATTCTTCAAATTATTTTAATGTTTCCTTGCTGCCCACAGCAGAAAATTCACATGCCTCCATCAAACATTCCACCATCTGGTCTAACTGACCTGCAGCGCAACCTTATCATTCACCAGCCTCCCTATTTGAAACCCTTTCCTGGCAAACTCTAAACCTAATGTTTACTCTCCCTACCACTGTTGATCCAAAAGTCCAATGCACTCATATCCCTCCCTCTTAAATTTGATCCACCTCTCCATCAAACAGCCCCCTCTGCCATGAAGCCTACTCAGAATACTCCATCTCCTCCTTCTGAAACCAGACAACATCTTTTCTTCCTTTGAATTCTCACAATCTTTGATTTACACCTTGCAGGTGCTTCTAAACCCGTGAACCTAAGCACACTGCACAGGATATTGGAGACAGACGTTTCCATCTGAGGTGTGGAAATGATTTTTGTAATTCCCACACTCTTATAATATCCACGACTTGGGTAAGTAAGAAATCAATTCTGATTTTGTCATCTGAGGTTTGTGAGTCAAAACAATTTCCTCTGGTTTTAATCAATGACTGAATTACACCGTTCATTTCAGTAACTAAGCGCACAAGTCCTATTCTCTTGAAATCAGAATACTCAAAGTAAAATTTGGCTGGTGGCTTCAGAGTCATGGAATCAGAATTGGCAGGCCTAGAAAAATCATCAAGTCCTTTCAATTATTTGCCTTAATTTTTGTCATTGGATTTTCCAGACCCAAAAAGGTAAAATATTAGCACCTGGACTACAAGCACTCACTATTTCTATTTTCTTTTTTTTTTTTTTTAAAGATTTTATTTATTCATTTGAGAGAGAATGAGATAGAGAGAGCATGAGAGGGGGGAGGGTCAGAGGGAGAAGCAGACTCCCCGCCGAGCAGGGAGCCCGATGCGGGACTCGATCCCGGGACTCCAGGATCATGACCTGAGCCGAAGGCAGTCGCTTAACCAACTGAGCCACCCAGGCGCCCCACTATTTCTATTTTCTGATGGGCCTTTTCAGCCTGTATCATTTCCCATTCTGTCTTTCATTCCTCCCATTATTTAGCTGAAATATGAGCTGCTCTGAAAGATCATTGGTAATTCACATAAAATAGAGTCCTGTTACTTTTCTTTTCTTTGAAAGGAGCATGATAATTGCAAACTGCAACAAACGGAGCTGAAAATAACTCCCCAGGCAGTTGTGCATTAGGAATTAGATTAAAATGAGCCCAATTTATTTTTAAATGACCTGGTAATTTGTAGGAAAGATTTAAGCTGCTTAAATTTTCATCAGTGGAAAACTGGGAGGCTCATGAAAATCAACCGTTGGTCACGGGGATGAGAGAACAGACCCTTTTCCCAGAAGCCAGAGAGGCAATGTTGATGAATTGTTTAAAGATTTATGTTCAAACAGCAACAGGAGAGGAAAAAAACTTAATTTAATGTGAATTTGATCTGCTTTAAAAGTCTAAAATAAAGTGAGTTCAATGTCAGCTCACAATTATAAGTGCCAAGATCTGTACTTGGCACTAATTTTCCAAGTACAACTAATTAGGATTTGAAATCAAAGCCCTAGGAATTTTTTTTTTTTTTTTGAGGCTCCTCTTTTGCTTGCTCTTATGGCATGAAGGATTCAGTTCTCAGCTCAGGAACTGAGTATGCAGTATGTCATATATTTTATTTCAGTATAAATTTAAAAAGCTAGCACTGTTCTTTAAATTCAAGATATATTGAAGATTTTTTAAATATACGTGACTACTAATTTTCCTCTTCTTGCTCTTTATTATCAACCACTTCTCCATAGATTAAATGACTCTGTGTGTGTATACATATATAGATATGTGTGTGTGTGTAGAGAGAGAGATGTATATATCCATATATACATCTATCTATAGCTATTTATAGATAGAGAGATGTATATATGTATAGACATATGCATATTTCATACATCTAAAATCAAAAGAAATAGTTTGGTTCATCACTGATACATCACTCTTTGAATCATCCAGTTTAGGGAGAAAGATGTTAATAAAAGATTTTAAAAAGGAAGACAAAAAATTTCCGTAATGGTTTAACCTACACAGAAACAAAACATAAAAAGCACAAAAATACAGAACCTCAAACATTTATTTACTGGTGCTGGAAATATGGCAGGCTGGAGTGTGAGGCACAGAAAAGATTTAAAAGATGAGCACAGGACAGATGTCTTCCATTTGCTTCTGTTTTTTATTCCAGAAACACTTTCGCTCCTCAACCCTGCTCTCTGAAAGAAGTTGGCATATGTGTTTTGTGTTCATGGACTCCCATGCACTCTGGTTTCTGGCTGGGCTTGACCAGTTGGGAACCCCAGCAGAAGACCAGAAGCAAGAAATGCATTCCCCTGGCTCATTCCTCAGGGTTAGACCTTCACTCTTTAGCCCCACGTTCCCTCAGTAGCTCTTGCAATTTCTTTACACTCTTCCCAAGAAAGGCAGCTGAGTATAGGCAGTTTACAGAGGTTTTCAGCTGGAAATGAAGTACGTCAAAGTGAAGAAGAGACAATCAAGCTTTAGAAGACTTTGAACTTCTGGTTAAACAGTCCTTACAGACTGTATTCTGTGGAAAATAAAAACCTACTAAGAACTTTCATGCAAAAAATATATGCTAGCAAGTGCCACATCTGTTTTGTTCTGCTGTACCCAGCACCTAGTACAGAGCTGGGCACATATTACATGCTTAATTGATAGCTGATGAATGATTGGATGCTTGAAGCCAAAGCAGTCTTTTTTTTTTTTAAATGTGTTATTTATTTATTCATGAGAGTCAGACAGAGAGAGAGAGAGAGAGGGGCAGAGGCAGAGGGAGAAGCAGGCTCCCCGCTGAGCAGGGAGTCTGATGTGGGACTCGATCCCAGGACCCTGGGATCATGACCTGAGCCGAAGATAGACGCTTAACCATCTGAGCCACCCGGGTGCCCCCAAAGCAGTCTTTTATAGAAACTAGGGAAATAAAATGGAAGATGGAACTTGAACTAAGCTGTGATTGATGAGAATGGAAGAGAGGATAAGAATGGGATAGGCAATCCAAGATTTCCTGGTCGGAACCACGTCTACGGCACACCTCTGTTAAGCACAGCCAGCTCTTTATCACTACCTAGGCAGTGTTCAGATACAGTCAAAGTTCCCCATGTTCAAAACTTAGAGACATGTGAAAAATAAAACACAGACCATACCCTGAAAGAACCAGTTATGGAAATAAATCTAAATTTCAAAAAGGAGAAAATACACAACACCATAGTTTATTATTCATTACACTATCAGGATCTACCTTTAGGGTCATAGAAATCCAGAAAAGAAAAAGATGACATCAAAGAGAGATGAGTGAATTTGGGAAGACTAACACTGGAGCTTAAAAAATAAAAATGCTGAGAGTCAAGGCTTCCCAAAGCTTACTCAGGTACTGGTGAGCCTACATGAGTTTACGCAGGATGGGCAAGTGATAACTGATTTCTATGTATATTAAGATATGAAGTATTTTTGAATATGTTTGTTTTTAAAAAGTGGAGTATTTGATGGAGATTTAAGTTAATTACAGCAATGGTGTGAAGACGTGGCAAAGATACTTAAGTTTGGGAAGCAAGGGTGAAAGGCAGAGTGACAAATACTTACAATAATTCCCTTTCAAAAAGAGAACTCCATTTAGAGTAAGGAAAAAGGGGTTTCATCATCTGGTCTGGGGATCCGAAAGGCTCATATTCAGCAGAAGAGGAAATGAAGTTTACATGGAAGGGTGGAATTCTGAAACCCAAATAACCACAAGTTCCAGACGTAATCAAGTTCCAAAGGCCTCCACACTAAATGCAAACCATCAGAAATTTCTATTATCACTACAACTTGTGAAAGCCATTCAAGTTGTTCCCCTTACATGCTGTAAACTCAGGAAAGTTCTTTACCTCTCTATACATCAATGCCTTCCTCTGTAAAAATGAGCTAACACCACACTGCGTCACTGGATAGTTTAAATAAAACCTATTTTTTTTTTAATATCTGGTACATGGTAGGTGAAGAATAAATCTCTTTTACTTTTTTCTTCTCTCTTTTCTAATGGTAGTATTTCAATCAGAGGAAAATACAGTAATTAATAGACACTGGCATGCCATGTTAGAAGTTACTGATTCTACCTACATATAGGACCAGTACCACATGCCTCCATTGTACGAATTAGGGCTCTTGGCTGCAAATAGTAGAAAAGAACCTGAGTTAACCAAGCAAAATGGAAGAGTTTATTTTAAGAATTACAGGGACTTCAAGAAGGAACTGGAAATATGGCCTTGAAAGTATTCAAATACTCTCTCAACATCTGATCTCACTCTGTATATGCACCTGCTCCCTTTTTCTCTCTCTCTCTCTTTCCCTGAAGACTAACTTTTGTTTCTCCAGTTCTTCATATACATTCTACTGATTCAGTCACTCAGAGAAACTGAATCTCTCCGTTAGTTCAAACCCAAATTCCCAGGAAAGGATTCTGATTGGCTCAGCTTGGGTCTAGTGTCCAAAAGTTTGAATTAACTGCATTCAGCAGGGTGGGATTATGGGCCAAACAGCTGCAGGACAATCCCCTCTATGGCTTAAAGGGTCTGTTACAAGGGTGGACGTTTTCATTACAAATTGGGCAGATTCTCAAAAAACTTACCCAAGAAAACTGTCCTATTGCTCAAGAATTCTTGTTGCTTTTGCCATAATCAGGTTACTATAGTTTTTTTAAAATAGAGCTAGTATACAACAACTTAATATCAAGTCATATAAGTGTTAAACCCTTTGAATCAGTAATTTCTCTCAAGAAAATTTACTCTAGGGAAAAAAATTCATTGGAATAAAAATGCTTATTCCAGATGCTTCTCCAATATTTTCTTATTTATTAAAAGAAGTTTGATAAATGCCTAACCATAGACTATTATTAATTAAATTATGGAATGTCAACTTTAATGAACCATTAGGAACTCAATAAAAATAGCCATAATTAAGACAGCAACAATGCTTTTGATAGCAAGCATAATTTTGTGTTTTTCCTTGGTTTCAATTAACAATAACCAACCAAATATGATTTCAAACACTTTGAAAATAAAATGCTTTGTGAATTTTGTACATTTGTAGATTAAAAACAAATTTTTAAATAGAAATTCATAAAAACACACCAGTGATTAATATAAAAGGTTAGACATTGTTTTGTTAAAAGAACAAAATTAAGGGTGACTTTTCCATTTTGTTTCCAAATTTGATTACTAGCAGTAAAAACAACAATTCCACTGCAACTATTACAGAGGTTAGCCTCTGTACCAAGTAATGTACTATGTGTTTTATATAAATTACTTAGTTTAATCCTCAGAGCAATTCTGAAAGGTTGGTATTATAATTGTCACTGACAGCTGAGAATTTAGGGTTTTGACAAGTCAAAAAAATTGCCCAGAATGGTGCAACTTCAAAGCCACACAACCATGAATGATTAGACTCTGAGTCTGCGTAACTCCATATCGGTCACTGCTTTTCAAAACTGTGCTTTAATACTGTGTGTGTGGCATGAATGTATGTGTTTAAAAATATGAGTGGAGAGCACCTGGGTGGTTCAGTCGGTTAAGCATCTGCCTTTGGCTCAGGTCATGCTCCCGGGGTCCTGGGATGGAACCCCAGGTCTGGCTCCCTGCTCAGCGGGGAGCCTGCTACTCCCTCTCCCTCTGTCTGCTGCTCTCCCTGCTTGTGGGCACTCTCCCTCTCTCTGTCAAGTAAATAAGTAAATAAAGAATCTTAAAAAAATATGAGTGGAACTTTCAGAGTCAAAATTAAAATAATAGATCCACTTTCCAGTGACAGCCAACAGGAGAGTGGGAAGAATGGAACAAACTATCCCAGCATTCTCTGGGGGAGGGTCAAAGTGTTAAGCATCAAAAATAACTTAATTAACAACATTTATTTACTCCAAAACCCTCCTGTTTATATTCTCTAACTTCCACTCCTTCAATAACTCTTTAAAAAAGAAATCTCCCTTCACAAACTAATCTCCACCAAAACAATTAAGCTGATAGCAGAAGAAGACTCCATAGTATAATTTATATATGCTGAGATGTGTCATTTCCTTATCATGATTTTCCCCCCAGGCAAAACGAAGCAAATACAACACGTTTTGAAGTCATTCCACAGATCAAATCACTCAGAGATATGATATAATTAGTTTTATGACAGTAAACATTTAATTAAATTAAGGAGGAACAATTATGACAAAAAGGATGAAAACATCAAAAATTAACATACCGTTGACTTTAATATGTCAAAATGAGAATGTGATTATGGATACAAATATTTAAATTGATAGAATTCTCACAAAGAATAAAAATGTGCTGTGGTGAGCATTCTATTCTGGCTGTAGTGGAATCACAGTATCATTTTAAGTTATAGGAATGGGAAAAGTACGTATTCCCCATAGTTTCTATGAAGCATTTTGCAAGACAAATTTAAGAAGAGAACATCTATAACCCAATCCAAGGATGATTTTCTTGGTACATTTTCCCCCCAATAAAAGCCCTATCTTTTTGCATTTTTGACATCACATACTCTTGAATAATAGATTCAATGTTCTTAGTTACAGTTTTAACACAATAAAATCTGTTTCTCACACTGGGTGAATTAATGTCCACAAAGGACAATTTTACCAACTATAACCAAAGCAAGTTTGTTTTAGCAACTGTTGAGGAGTGCTAATGAGTTAATAGAGGCCTAATAACACAAAGAGCAAACATTAACCATAAAGTGATGTAGTATTCAAGTAGAAGTGGAATGAACCAGAGAAACAGAAAAACTTTAGCATTGTTCTTTGTTTATAAATCAAAGTTCTGACATAATCTCTTCCAAGGAAAGCAACTTCACAGGTCCAGGACTGACATAAAGGCTTTTATTGTGGTTTTTCTATTTGTCTCAAATAATTGCTGTAGAGTATCTCTAACATTTTTTCCTGCTTGTTATTATTGGATGGCCCATTGAGAGAAACCCAGCTAACTACCCCCCAGCCCCATAAAACAAACAGGGAATTTTAGAAGGTTAAATAGGAAACCAAAAGAAAAAAGTAGAGATGCTATTGTAGAACAAGGGTCTCAAATAATAATACTAATAAAATAAACTAATAATAACTAACAAAATAACAATAGTGGAAGTAATAGTAATAATATTTACTAAAGAATTTCCTTGAGTATCTTTTTTCCAATCAAGCCATCCAAGGATTGGATGGTGGGAGTTAGATATGAACTAAAGAAAATACCCTAATGCAAGAGACATAATCACCACTCCACCATCCAAAAACATGATTCAAGTTAAAAATTAAAAGATGGATAAAATATATCATACAAATACAAAAAAAAAAAGAAAGCAAAGCTTCCGGTTATAATAGCAAAAGGAAGAATATAAGCCAAAAAATATTAAACATAACAAATATGGGCAGTTTATTATGTAAAAGAACAATTCAAAATAAAATTAAAACAATCATAAATGTCTATGAACCAAAAAAATAGCAGCATTCATAAGGTAGAAAATGTGTGATATAAAAAGCAATGGAGGGCGCCTGGGTGGCTCAGTCGGTTAAGCGACTGCCTTCGGCTCAGGTCATGATCCCGGGGTCCTGGGATGGAGTCCCGCATCGGGCTCCCTGCTCTGCGGGGAGCCTGCTTCTCCCTCTCCCACTCCCCCTGCTTGTGTTCCCTCTCTCGCTGTGTCTCTCTCTGTCAAATAAATAAATAAAAAATCTTTAAAAAAAAAAAAAAAGCAATGGAAAAAAAACATACACTAGAAAAAGAATTTAATTAACCCCTATTAGTTAATCCAGTCATTAAAAATAAGAGTACAGAATTCAATAAATAATTAATAGGTATATGTGATAAATATCTAATGCTGAATCCTGAAAAGAGAAAATATGCCTTCTTTTTCAAAAACTAATAAATACTGGGGTGCCTGGGTGGCTCAGTCAGTTAAGTTTCTGCCTTCAGCTCAGGTCATGACCCCAGGATCCTCGGGTGTCAGACTACCTGCTCAGCAGGGAGTCCCTCTGCCCTACCCCTGCCCCACTCATGCTCATGTATGCTCTCTCTCAAATAAATTCTTTAAAAAAATAATAATAAATATTAAAATTAATCATATATTAAAAAGCACAGAGAACATTACATTAAATTCTGAAAGGTGGAAATAAAACAAATTTTCTTCAGAAAAATTAAAAATTAGTAACATCAGGAAATACTAAGTCCCTTTTACTCAAAAATTAAATAAACTGCTATTAAATATTCATCAAGGAAGAATGCTAAGTTGCATGAGTTCTTTTAAAAAATCATAGAGGGGCGCCTGGGTGGCTCAGTCAGTTAAGTGTCTGCTTTTGGCTCAGGTCATGATCCCAGGGTCATGGGATAGAGCCCCACATTGAGCTCCCTGCTCAGCAGGAAGCCTGCTTCTCCCTCTCCCACTCCCCCTACTTGTGATCCCTCTCTCACTGTGTCTCTCTCTGTCAAATAAATAAATAAAAATATTTTTTAAAAAAATAAAAATTTAAAAAAATTTAAAAATCATAGAATACAGCTATTCTGTACACAGAAGAAAATTCAAAGCCTTAAATACATTTATCATTAAGAACAAAGAATAAAAAATTATATGAGAGAAATGACTACATTTTTAATATATGAAAAAAGGAAACAAATCAAAAAAGCAAAATTAATAAGATAAACAGAAAACAATACAACTAATCAATGCATTCCAAAACATTTCAAAAGGTTGTTCTTCAGAAACAAAATAAAACAAACTACTAACTAAGTAGGGAAAATGGAATGGGGATGCCATAAAACACACACAGTAAGTAATAACATAAAGTCTATTACCTCACAGACATTTTTTAAATTATAAAAGTCAACTTTTCTTAATTTCATCCAAGTTTGAAAACTTAGATGAAACTAAAAATTTCTAGGAAAGTAAGTTCCCACAACTAAGTGATTTAAAAATCTAAAAAGACTGGGGAGCCAGGGTGGCTCAGTCGGTTAAGTGTCTGCCTTCGGCTCAGGTCATGATCCCAGGGTCCTGGGATCGAGCCCCGCATCGGGCTCCCTGCTCAGCAGGAAGCCTGCTTCTCCCCTTCCCGCTCCCCCCTGTTTGTGTTCCTTCTCTCGCTGTCTCTCTCTCTGTCAAATAATAAATAAATAAGTCTTTTTAAAAAAAAAATCTAAACAGATCAATTCCCCACCCTCCCCCCAAAAAATGATTTTTAAAGATATAGGTAGTCAAATTGCTACCCAACTCCCTCCCCCCACAAAGAAGAAAACAGAAACAAAAACAAAAACACCAGGGCCAGAATAGTTTGTGGAGTGATTCTAATAAATCCTTAAAAGTGATCATTTCCAAATCAATTTAAACTCTTTAATAAAAGGAAAACTTCCAGATTATTTTTTTATAAACAATTATAGATTGTACACACAGCAAGCTACAAACTAATCTTACTTATTATTCTCATATTAAAAATCCTACATTAAATAACAAATAAGCACAAGAAAAGATGCTTCAAATCATATCATCAGGAAAATGCAAATTAAAACAATAATGTGATAACCTCTCCAAACCTGTTAGAATGGCCAAAATCCAAAACACTAACAACACCCAATGCTGATAATGATGTGGAGCAACAGGAACTCTCAGTCATTACTGGTGGAAATGCAAAATGGTACAGCTCCTTCAGAAGGCAGTGTGGTGGTTCCTTACAAAACTAAACATATTTTGCCAGCAGTTGTACTCTTGGTATTTACCCAAAGGAGTTGAAAACTGATGTTCACACAAAAACCTACAGAGAGATGTTAATAGCAGATTTATTCATAATTACTAAAGCTTCAAAGGAATCAAAATGTCCTTCAGTAGATAAATGGATAAAGTGGAATATGAGACAGGAGACCATTATTCAGCACTAAAAATAAATGAGCTATCAGGCTTTGAAAAGATATGGAGAAACCTGAAGTGCATATTACTAAGTAAAAGAAGTCAATCTGAAAATCTCTCTCATTCCAACAAAATGACTCTCTGGAAAAAGCAAAACTATGCAGACAATAAAGAGATCAGTTGTCCCTGGGGTTAGGGGAAAAGGGAGGGATGAATAGGCAAAGCACAGAGAATTTTTAGCTTAATGAAACTACTCTGTATATTATAATAATGGATATATGTCATTAGACATTTGTCCAAACCCACAGAATGTACTACACACACCAAGAGTGAACCCTAATGCAAACTATGGACTTTGGATGATAATAATGAGTCAAAGTAGTTCATCAATTGTAATAAATATACCACTTTGGTAGGGGATGTCAATAACAGGGGAAGTTGTGAGTGTGTGGGGGCAGGAGGTATATGAGAACTCTCTGTACCTTCCACTCAGTTTTGCTGTGAACTAAAAATTGCTCTAAAAAATATTTTTATTTTTTAAAGATTTTATTTATTTGAGAGATAGAGAGGGTGGGTGGAGAGAGCAGGGGGAGGAGCAGAGAGAGAGAAGCAGATTCCATGCTGAGTGTGGAGCCTGACACTAGGATCCATCCCACAACTCTGAGATCATGACCTGAGCCAGAATTAAGAGTTGACCACGTGGGGCACCTGGGTGGCTCAGTTGCTTAAGCGACTGCCTTCGGCTCAGGTCATGATCCTGGAGTCCCAGGATCGAGTCCCAGGATTGAGTCCCACATCGGGCTCCCTGCTCAGCAGGGAGTCTGCTTCTCCCTCTGACCCTCCTCCCTCTCATGCTCTCTGTCTCTCATTGTCTCTCTCGCAAATAAATAAAATCTTAAAAAAAAAAAAAAAAAAGAGTTGACCACTTAACTGACTGAGCCAACCGGACACCCCAAGAATAGTCTTTTTTTTTTTTAAGTCCTACGTAAACTATTAGGAAAGAGAACCCAGCAACACATTAAAAAATACTCGAAGAGCACCTGGTTGGCTCAGTCGGTTAAGTGTCTGCCTTTGGCTCAGCTCATGATAGCAGGGTCCTAGGATCAAGCTCCACATCAGGCTCCCTGCTTAGCGGGGAGTCTGCTTCTCCCTCTCCCTCTGCCCCTCCCACCACTCCTGCTCTCTCTCTCTCTCAATTAAAAAAATAAAATCTTTATTTTAAAAAAAAGTAGAAATCGTACTATTAAATTTTTTAAAAAAAATAAAAGTGTACTTGTAAAAAAATCAATAACTCATTGAAGAAAATCCAATAATATAAAAAAGCTGGATATATTCTTAAGATAAAATATGTATCTCAGCCCCAAAGCTGTTATCATGCTTAACAATGAAACACTAGAGGCATTTTAATATACCTCCAGAATAGAACAAGGATGCCTACCACACCATCTTGATTTGACTTTGTACTAGCCAATGAAGTTAGACAAGAAAAAAGTTGGAATAATGGAAACTCACTATTTTTAAATAATATGAGTGCATACATGGAAAATCCAAACTACTATAAGCAATAAGAAAATTCAGTAAGTTAAAAGCATGTAAAACTTAGAAACTGCCTTCATATATAAAGACAACAATTTGTTATAAGGTATTATGGAAGAAAACACTCCACTCACAAGAGCAGCAAAAAGGATAAAATGCCTAGCAGTAAATTCAACATAAAATATATCAAAACTGATAAAACAAAAACTTTTAAATGCAGGTGCTTCCATTCATCATGGGTGGGACCATAAATTGATTCCATGTGTAAGGAGGGTAAACCAACAATACCCACCCAAATTGCAAATCCATATACCCTCTGAGTCGCCAATTCCACTTCTGGAAATTTATCCTATAGATACACTTGAACATGTAGGAAATGATGCAAGATAAAATTCATTTGTTGCATCATTGCTGTAATAGCTGAAGATTAAGAGAAACCAATTATAGGAAAATGGTTTCGTGTAATTCATATGAGGCAGTAACATGCAGTTGTATGCATATGACAAAACTTTCTACACATTGATAAGATCTCCAAATTATTATTTAGGTTAAAAAACAAAATGTGCAGAAGTTTATAGAATACTCTACCTTTTGTATAAAAAGAAAAAATATATAAACCTTTTGTTAAAGAAAAATTAAATAAAAACCTTAAGAACGCCTAAGAAACAAATTATGAGTGTGGAACACACAGGTGAAGTGAGCAGATGAAGACAAACTTGGAGAGGCATCTAGGCACAGTAACCTTGCAGATCACTTACTAATCACACATACATAATACCTAGTTATGTGGTTTATATGTAGTTTATATTTTAAAATGTTCCTAGCAGCATTATAAATTATAGTACCATTCTAGTAGTCAAGATAAGGTAGGTTACACTGCAATACCTAACCCTAAATTTCAGTGATTTTTTTTTTTTAAAGATTTTATTTATTTATTTGAGAGAGAGAGAATGAGAGAGAGCAAGTACATGAGAGGGGGGAGGGTCAGAGGGAGAAGCAGACTCCCTGCTGACAGCAGGGAGCCCGATGCGGGACTCGATCCCGGGACTCCAGGATCATGACCTGAGCCGAAGGCAGTCGCTTAACCAACTGAGCCACCCAGGCGCCCCTTTCAGTGATTTTTCATAACAAGTTTATCCCTCCCCATACTCCATGTCCATCATGAGTCAATTGGCTGGGTTTGCATTCTACATGGTTCTTTATTCAGCACCCAGGCTGACAGAGAAACATTGTCAGTCCCCATGCAGAACAAAAAAAGTATCCTAGAGCTTCCCATACTGGCCATTAAATCCTCCATCCCAGAAATATTATGTCCCTTTGGCTAGAACATAAGGACCCTCACAAAGCAAAGAGAGGGCTGTAAGGAGAGCAGGAACATCTTCTGGTGAGCTGTGATAATGATCACCATGACCATTTGAGAGAACAACTTTACAAGAGGTCTTAAAAAGAAAGGCCATTTTAAGACTATAGATTGTAACCTGGAAATTACATTTCTGAGAACCTAGTCTAAGGAAATATCCTTAAGTGTTAATAAATAAATGGCGAGCAATATTTACCTCTGGACACAACACTAACTGTTCCTTATTCCTTCCTGAAGCAGCTAAATGCCCCCAACTACCACCCCACTGCCCACAAAAAGCAAGTTATAAATGAGCTGTAAACAAAAGAGCAAGCAAGCCCAATGGAAATGCAGTGGTTTGCCTTTAATGCCTGGGACATTGATCAGCTTTCTTATGTACTCCAATTGTGAAATATAAGTTGAAAATCCTCCACAATGAAGTAATGTAAGATATTCATATCGATGGTTTCATCTCCAGCCCTGAGGTAGGAGCTATGCCATAACTTTAACCTAAGCTTATTTTAATTTCAGTAGCAACAAATGTCTTCATTTAGCCAGGTCTTCACTAACAATGGAAAGTAGATAATTACGGTAAATGGAGATATTTAAGATTTTTTTTAAAGGGAGCCTAATCTCACTGTAATTACAGGAATATATATATACTTCTTTTAACAGAAAGGTCATTTAGCTAATTTGAGGTAAAGCAGCACTTACCATGATTTTGAAAGCCACTATAATGGATGGCTTAAGTGCTTAGACCCTGGAGTCTAATAGACCATGGAGTTTGATAGGCCCAGGTTTGAATCCTAGTTTTGTTCTTTAAAAGTTGTTTGAATTTGGATAAATTGCTCAGAGGTGGGAACTACTCTATTCAATTGTGAGAATACTGGCAAATATTCATGGAAGAAGCAGTATCCCCACAGATCAGGAAGAATGGGTAGGATTTCCACGGCGAAGGCTACCAAAGAACAAAAAGATGATTTCAAGTGGAAGGAAGATTATTACAAAGGCCCCATAAAAGTGCGCATTCCGAACAATGGGAACAATGAGCAGTGCAGCCTAGAGACATGTTCAGGAGTAGTGGGAAGTCAGACTGGCAAGATGGGGGTGGGGGGGCAAGCAGGCGGGACTGAGGAGACCCCCAAATGTCAGGGCAGAAGGCCACATCTTGTTAGGTAGATCCAGGTGCAAAAGTAGGCTGGAGTGAGGTTGACATGTTTACTCTGATAACATTCCAGGACAGGAAAAATAAAAATGGAAATGTGAAGAGAAAAATGAGGTATGTGATGTGAATGTACATGGAAGAAAGTATTTGGCAGAAGGAGAGAACAAGAAGCCTGGACCAGAAGAATAGGGAATTCTTCTTGGAGGATGGACTGATAGGTTGGTGATGATGATGATGATGATGGTGACGATGATGATAGCTCATTTAATGAGCACTTGCCATATATTAGACTCTGCGCTGAGGGCTTTATATACATTTCTAATTTAATTCTCAGAACATTCTAGAGGTTTTTTTTCATTTCACCATGAAAATCTCATGATGAAACCAAGGTTCAAGAAGTTAAATGATTAGCCCAGAATCTTCCAGGTGGAGTCAGAGCCTGGTGATGGGTATTAAGGAGGGCATGTATTGCATGGAGCACTGGGTGTTATACGCAAACAATGAATCATGGAACATTACATCAAAAACGAATGATGTACTGTATGGTGACTAACATAACATCATAAAATTAAATTAAGTTAAATTAAAAATAATAGAGGGGAGGGGGTGGGGGGATGGGTTAGCCTGGTGATGGGTATTAAAGAGGGCACGTTCTGCATGGAGCACTGGGTGTTATACGCAAACAATGAATTATGGAACACTGCATCAAAAACTAATGATGTAATGTATGGTGACTAACATAATAAAAAAATTAAAAATAATAATAAAAATAAAAAATAAGACAAATATTTTTAACTAAAAAAAAAATAATTGAAATTCAGCTCAGATTGTGCTGGTTCTATTGCTCCTCATTTACTGCTGAGCGAGGGGTGAACAGAAAATACACATGTTCCCTGGATCTATTTTAAAGGCATAAGAACCCACACCTTTTGCTTATTGGGACCTAACTCTTGGTGCTTTATGTTTGCTCTAAGTGACCCGAATATAAACTCCCTGAAGGGGGATATGCACCTTTTAGCTTTGCTTCCCTACTGTTGATTTATTTATATGTATTCATTTTTTTATTCCACAAACATTTACTGTTTCCAATGAGCCAGGCCCTGTGTTAGACACTAATGTTAAAAAAACAAAGGAGGACTCACAGGAATCCCAAACTGAAGGTCATTGTTGTGCATCGATTGTAGGTTCATGGGCATTTTTTATACTATTCTATCATTTTTGTGTCCATTTGAAATTTTCCATAATAGAAAGTATTTTAAAAAGAAAGGAAGAACAGATTCCACTGGAAGTATTCTTGCCAAGATTACTGATGAATTCCTTGTGGCTAAACATAATGAATACTGCTCTGTCCTCATTTTCCTTGAAGCTGTCTCCCTGAACACTGGAAAATAATTGACAGAGAAGGACTAGGCGGAGAGATAGGAGGAAACCATGGGTTAAGGAACCCACACATTCTCCGGTTTCCAATCTACCTCTCTAGCTGCTGTTTCTCAGCCATCTTCCCACATCTCCTTTTGTTGTTCCCCTCCTTTAAATGCCAAGGTCATGCATGCCTTCATTCCTATCCTTGTTTTTTTTTTTTTTTTTCTTACCTGGCTCATTCTTTCTCTACACTCTCACCTTGTCTCCAGACTTTCAGTATTATTCATATGATGAAATCTTCCCAATCCATATTACCAGACCAGATGTTGCTCCTGAACATCTAACAGGAATCCAAATGCCTATATAGGGTATATATTCTTGAATATTGCACAGGCAACTCAAAGCCAAAATGTCAGAATTACTCTTCATCTCCTTCCTTGCCCAGCCCCCTAATCACAACCACTGTCCTTGCTTTGTTATATAACTCAGAGCAATATAGGTCCCAAAGGCATCCAACAGTGGATGACCCCCCTCCAAGGTTCTGACCTCCTAAGAATCTGCTTAATTTACCCATGTCATTTCTTTATTTAGTAAACAACAGAAAGATGAATGAATGGAACTCAAGACATGACCTCAAAGGATTCATCCTAGAGAACAAACCCAAACACTACTGAATGTTATTTCAAATATTTCATTATAGCCCAAACTGACTGAAAATGTCTTCCTTGAAAAGTTGACTAAATGAATACAAATCTAGCTTGTGACAGTGAGCACGTTCCTATAAGCACAGTGTAAAAAAAAATTGCCAGACCTCAACAGCTATGTTTTACTTAAACATTTATTCAAAGACTGGTTAGTTTTAATTTTGTGCTAGAGGTAAAAAAAAAAAAAAAAAAAAATCTGTTACCTCTTCAATACTGCAAGCTCTCAGTAGTGAACTCACCCTCAAATGTAATCCAGGTAGATTTTATTTACAGCTTGAAAGATGAACCAGATTACCAAGAGCCAGAAGGTTTTGGAGAAAACCATATTGAGGTATCAGTCACTCATGATAGCTGACTCTCAGTAATTGAAATTCTAATGTGTGTATGAGGTAGATTTGTACAGCAAGTGTTTGAAGACCAAACATTCCTCATATCGTCAAGTTTCAGTTCAATTTCAGAAAACATGTTATTTACCAGGCGAAGCTCTCCAAAATAAAGTCAAATGGAAGTCTTTCTCAAAGATATCGTAGAGTTATTTTCAAGGCAGATTGAAGGATACATTGAATGATCTCCAAAATTTTTTCCTAATTATGAAATACAAGGATTTTGAGCTCAAAAAGATGGAAGTGAGGCTTCAAATAGTGATGTTATAATTCAAAGTTGTCTCAAAAACCTACAATAACTATAATATGTCTGTGTCCAATATTACTTCTAGGCCTTGAAGGGCCCCAAGTGGCATTAAGAATAGAATGTGGTTCAAGGAACCAGAGGGGAAGGTAATATTGAGAAGTCAACCAAAGTCGTCTTCTGTGCACCTCAACCCTGTGAGTTCTTCCCGGCACCCAGGGTACCCATCTAGGACAGCACTTTGGGCCCCTCCTCCTTCTAGCCAACAGTGGTCAGTGCTGTTCATCAAAATGTAGCAGGCTAGGCTCCTTTCACACTCTGTCTTGCACTATGTAAAAGATGGTCATGGGTATGCTAGAGAGAGGTGCTCTATAGCACAGATTTAGACAATCTCAGGTCTGTGGGATGGAAAGCATGCCTAGTCTAATTCCTGTATCTGTACTCATGAAACAGAGAATCTCTCCTTCCACCTAAAGCTTTACCTATATAATCTGGGACTTGAAACAATCTCTGGTCCGGGATTTTTAGGATCTGATCATTATTTTGAAGACCTGAGGAAAAGGGGGGAAAACACCCTGTTTAGAATCAAATCACAGACAAGATGTAAAATATGCATCTTCAACGTCGCCCACTTTCTTCCCTCCCCATCACTATCGCCTTCAGCATGCTGACTTGGGTCACCGTCCCAGGAACATCCTATGGTCCAGACTTCCCAACCTTTAGCTTTGCAAAACTTCCCTGTCCTGGAACTGATCTGATAAACTGAAAAAAAAAAAAAAAAAAAAACTAAATTATTTCTAATGCCTGTTTACAAGTAATTGATCCACACAGATTTTCTGGTGATCACAGCCCTTCGATGATGGATAAATAGTTCAAAAGTCAACTGAAATCATGCAGACTACCAGCTCTAATAGACCTGGGTCATCAATCCTACAGGGTCATAGGAAAAGTAGCACTCCCAACCTTCCCTTTCTATATAATGATCTCTAAGAATATGAGATCCACATCTTAATGTGCTTTGTATAATCTATCAGCCAGAATTTTTATTCAGCACAATCCCTGGCACTCTGCTAGCCATGCACATATCAGCGGCTTACCTGACCAGCTTTGCCTTATACCACACGGTATGTCAGTTTCTGATCCGTGCCCCACTTTTACGTCTTGAAGATCTACACCCATTTCCACACCACCACCACCCCCACCACCTATACCCACACCTTTGCCTCTTGAGTCTTTACTCATCTGTTAAAAAGTCTATCCAAGGCTGCCTTCAGCTCAGGTCATGATCCCAGGGTCCTGGGATCGAGTCCCACATTGGGCTCCTTGCTCGGCGGGGAGCCTGCTTCTCCCTCTGCCTGCTGTTCCTGCTGCTTGTGCTCGCTCTCTTTCTCTCTGTCTCTCTCATAAACAAACAAATTAATTAATTAAATCTTTTTTTAAAAAAAAGTCTATCCAAATGTGCAGTACCCATGGACCCATTTCCTGACCAGGTTTTCTTTACATCATATACTCTCTCAGAGCTTCCTGCACTCCTTTCATACAAGTTGTCAAAGCTCTGATTACTTTTATGCTAATTAACATTTATCCCCCAAGAGCAGGCGAGCTGCAGGAGGGGAAGGACCACCTCTGCTATGCTCAGTGACGGAGCTCCAGAATCTAACCTAGTGGCCCACATAGCGTGATCTCATAAATATTTGTAAAATAAATGAACAAACAAATAATTTGACAAAAATGGACATTTTCAAAACAGTCACAATATGGTCATCCTGCGAAGTCAGCGTTATCAAGTAACACCCCAAAAGGAATTCTGGTCAGAGAATAGAGAGGGAAAAAAGAAACATGAAATGGTCTAAACTTCTTGCAAATGAAAGGAAATCCATATGCCTTAGAACTTGGAAGAAAAATCCACTTGCATGCTTTATTTTCCTGGAGGCTATAGGCATTTGCATAAAAATGAATTTAAAATTAAAAAAAAAAAAGAAGAAGAAGTTCTACTGTCAGCCATTAAATAAGAAGCTGAAACCTAATAAGGAAATCTCAGAAATTATCATAAGCTGAACAGGGAGCCATGGTTTTTTTTGGGGGGGGTGAAACACAAGGATTAGGCCCCATACAATCTCAGAAAAATCTGCAAATTCTAACCATCACAACAGAAGCACTGAATACTCGTCTCACCGGGGGGTTGTAGTCTGCCACGTCCTCAGTAACCAAGAGAACTCACTCTCTTCCACAAGAGATTAGACCAGAGCAGTGACTCTCAGCCTTAGCCTGCTTCAGAACCACCTGGTCATTCTAAAAAGTTGCTGGGCCCATCCACAGAGTTTCTGATTCAGGAAGTCTGGGTGGGAATTTTTATTTTTTACAAGTTCCTAGCACACATTGAAACTGTATGCTGGTTTGGGGTTCACACTCTGAGAAGAATTAACACATTTTGGAATAAAAGGCAGGAAACCTAGGATAGAGGTAGAATTGAGAAGCTGAACTTACTTTTCCTCTCACTTTACTCATTCTACCATATCCCCCCAAAAATTCAATCTATTCTAACTCTTGGCTTAGTTCACACCCTCAAGTAAAGAGAGCAGGTAGATCAAGTGTAATCTCCTTCTTAAAGGCTGCTTCTTGTAGCCACATTATCTCCTCTTGGAGAAAACTTCCCAGTCCACAGGGGGCCAGCAGAGCTACTCAAATGGACTTGATTCTTGGTATACTTTGATTGAAAAGAACAAAAATAGTTGCCACTTGTTGAATACTCTCCATGTGCTCATGGTTACATGCTAAGTACTATACACAGCTATATACTTGTTACAACTCCGGAGGTACACAGAATCCATCCTCATTTTTCACATAGTCCACCTGTGCCAATTTGCCCACTCTTTGAAATTATCACTCCAAAAGCAGTACTCCCAGTATTCTGCAGTCATTCAGACATGTACACATGTTTCCAGCTAAGGCCAAACAAGGTGACCGTCTGCCTTCTTTCAGCTTTCATGTGTAAACAAGTAACCTTTCCACAGTCTATTTGGTACCTCGTTTTTCACATTTTGGTGATTTCACTGCTTAAAATGGCCCACGCATAACGTTGACATGCTGTCTAGTGTTCCCACATGCAAGAAGGCTGTAATACGCCTTATGGAAAACATGTGTATTAGATAAGCTTTGATCAGGCCTGAGTTACAGTGCTGTTGGCCACGAGTTCAATGTTAAAAAGTCAACAACAAATATAAAACAATGTGGGTTCAAACATAAACACACATAAAACAAAATTATGTATTGACTGGTTGACAAAAATATGACCAGAAGCTCATAAGAACTTAACTGTGTTCACTATTCCGTGTTTACAGCAACTTTATAGACCATACCTACCATGAATAACGAGGATTAACAGTACTTAAAACAACAAAGGAGATATTTTTTTACTTCTATTTTACAAATAAGGAGCTTAAAGAGGTGAGAACACATGGCAAGGAAGTAGCCCAGTCTGGGTTCTAGCCAATTTCTATCCAACCATGCTATCTTACTACACATTAGACTACAGGGACTGAACATCCTAATGGATGAACTCTGGGTTCAAATGCGGACTCAGCCCTGACTTGACACTGGGCAATTAGCTCCCTGTACCTGAATCTCTTTTTGTCCATAAAATGGAAATATTCATAATGCATGAATGAGTTAATATGTGTAATGTACTTGGGACACCTGGGTGTCTCAGTTGGTTAAGCATCTAACTCCTGATTTTGGTTCAGGTCATGATCTCAAGGTCATGAGACTGAGTTCCATGTCAGCTTCCATGCTGGGTGTGGAGCCTGCTTGGGACTCTCTCTCTCCCTCTCCCTCTGCCCCCCTCCCCACTTCTCTCTTTCTCTCTCCCTATCTCCAAAAAAATAAAAATAAAAAATAGATAGATAGATGTGTGTGTAACATACTTAGAATACAGCCCGAGTTTATTTCAAAACTAACAGTCTATAGGAACAAGATAAGACCTTATAGTTGGACTTGAGGAAAGCAACCAAGTAGGTAAAGAAATTACAGTCCAGCTAAGCAAACAGGCCCTGAGGTCCAGGAAATTTACATTCCTTGGGTACTGTGTCTCCCTCGCCAATGGAGACCACAATGGAATAGTGATAGTTCTTTGCACATAGGCATGTATCATCTTTCATGCAGCTGTGTGGAAGGAACCACTCGTGCATGGATTAACAATTTCATTCTCTCCATAATAACCAAGCTTGAAATAATGCTTATTTGTCAATTCTTTCAAATCTATGGCTTTGTAATATCACTAAGAAAATATCAGTTTCCTGGTCCTTTCCTGGGTGCAGAATGAGGTTTATTTCCATCTTCCAGAAAACCAACCATGTAATAAGGTACTGACTGCCATGTTATTTGGTTCTAAATAATACTGAAAGGTACTTACTCAAAGTAAAGGTTTGGATTTTTCTCTCCTGCTTTCTAAAATATACTAATACTTCTTCAGTGTCGTAGGCTATTTAGCACATTTAATAAAATGACACATTTGAAATGTTTAGCACAGGGGCACCTGGGTGGTTCAGTTGGTTAAGCAACCAGTTCTTGGTTTTGACTCAGGTCCTGATCTCATGGGTCATGGGATCGAGCCCCGCTTCAGGCTTTACATTCTGTGGGAGTCTGCTTGGGTATTCTCTTGCTCTGCCCTTTCCCTTGCTCTGTCTCTCAAATAAATAAATAAATAAATAAAATAAAATCTTTAAAATGCTTAGCACAATGCTAGTCAGTATCAGGACACAGTATCATCTTGTACAGGCTAGTTAGTGTTCCGACAAATAATTTCTTTAAATATCTGTTTAACGTTTAGTCAAGATGCTAACCTACTGCATTCAGGGAAGAATGGAGAAGAGAACCCTCTTGGCCAGTCCTTCCTCTTGCAAGGAATTCAGCTTTGGCCTCAGACTCATTCTAGAGCTAGGTTTGTCAATATCTGTTCTCCTGACATTTGGGCAGGATATTTATCGCAGGGGAGCCAAGTGGCTGTCTTGTCCACTGTAGAATTTATCATGGTGTCCCTGGTATCTACCTACTAGAGGCCAGTGGCATTCCCCACCAGTTAGAACAACCAAAAATGTCCCTAGAGAGTGCCAATAGCCTCCCCCGACACAAGATGGGGGGGTGACTCCCCCTAGTTGAAAATCCCTGCTCTAGAAAATGAGGAAGGTATTTACCTGATAAGCACCAACAGGATCATCCTGGTATCCCTGAAATCTGAAACGTTTGGTCTGCATCCATGCCATACCCATCTGTTCATCATTTCTACTGACAGCCGTAAGAGGTTGAACAAGCCCCCTGGGGTCTCACCTCCCACCACAGGCTAGTGAGGCATAAGACAGAAAACGTATATGATCTAAGTGATGCAGGGTATACAGCACTCACCGTGGGGGTGACAGCTGGTAAACACAGTCTACCTCCCATTCTCACAGTGATGTTCCCAGGCCGCTCAGAGACTGATACTGGGCACAATATGACCAGCCTGCCCTCAAAGTTGCTGTGCCTAGCGTATTCCAAGTGTGATACACGATAGCTCTCACTGTTATTATTAATGCAAATTTTTACCCCATAGCTATCTATTTAACCTGGTTTTTTAAAGCCAAATCCATCTACATATAGAGAAACCAAGAAAATATTATTTTCACTCTCCTTTTAACAGAAGATCTCTGGTTACTACACTTATAGTCTCTTGAAAAATTGGGGACAATGCTTTGTTTCTGGGTGAGGACTTATACTGCTTTCCTGCTCTGTGTGGTCACAAATACATGCTGCATCTTGATTCAAATTATATCACAGGTGCCAATTCCCCCCCCCACACACACACACACATTCACACACACTGTTCACAGACTGGGCCTAAAGAGGTTGATTTAGGACATGAAGATAGCACCCACATTCTCTAAAACTGCTTTGGAGCCTCATTTCAGATGTAGCCCATCACTTCGGGAAACTAAAAGCATAAATGCCTTCACCATAAATAACAGCAAGCAAGTGCCATATGGTTTGACAGTTGCATGTGGTTACATATCACATCATTAGCTCTTGCATTAAATACCCTGATTAACAAGGGAGTGAAGCTGCCTCCACTTGGAAATTTTAGCCAACAGTGTCAGCAACTTAGCCAGGAGTTGGGGCAACACCAGAAGTCAAACAAGCCAAATATTGCCCCCAAACATAGTTTGATCCTTCACCAGGCAAAACCTACGAGCAGTATTGCTTCCAGCTTTAGCAACAATCCTAAGGAAAATATTGCAGTGTCCTCTCATCAAATGCTCATTTACCTCTAGGGGAAAAAATGAACCCTCTCGGAAAGAAGGTAACAGCTGTGCATATTCCTTCCTTGAATGAACTTTCTTTTGTTACATTTAGGTCGTCTTAAATAAAATCACTTTTGCTGGAGAAAATGAAATAAACAAACTCAAGACATTAAGGTTTAGACCTATAAAAAGAAACGGTTGGCACACTGGAAAGAAAAGATCTGTTCTAGTAATAGCTAGCCTTCATCAAGACAGTATTTGCCATGAGCTGGGCAGATTCTAAGAACAGCTCATAAATTAGTACACTTACTCATAATCACACCCCAGATGATATAAGGGTCTTATGAGTATCCCCATTTCACAGGTAGGAGGCTCAGACACATTGAGGAACTTGGCCAAGAGTGGCAGAACTAGGAAGTGTGTTCCACAGTCCATGTACTTAAACACTGTCATAAATTGCTTTATGATTTGAGTCTTATTCTCAGGCACTCACATCTTATTCATAGTAGAACCTTGTTAACAGCAAGGTTACTAGCTATCTAACCTGGAGAAACTCAACTTTTTGAAAGTACAACCTCTTAATCTACAAAATGGCAATAATGATAACCCTTATATACAGAGATAACACACATAAAAATTCTAGACAAATATAAGAAATTATTAAGTACTGTGTCACAACACAATGTGGTATAGTGTAAATTAGTATAAAGACTTTACAAGGTGGGGGAACTCACTTTGCTGAACGTCAAAGCCCATACTGGAAGGAAAATTTTATTTTTTTTAAAGATTTTATTTATTTATTTGACAGAGAGAGGCACAGAGAGAGGGGGAACACAAGCAGGGGGAGTGGGAGAGGGAGAAGCAGGCTTCCTGCTCAGCAATCTGGGGCTCGATCCCAGGACCCTGGGATCATGACCTGAGCCGAAGGCAGACACTTAATGGCGGAGCCATCCAGGTGCCCTTGGAAGGGATATTTTATGATGTGAGAAAATGTGCATCATCTCCTAAAAAGGAACAAAGCTGAGCACAAAAAAATTATGTATACCTTGATATATGTAAATACATTTACAATACGTATAACGGAAAAATTATGTTAGGAAATTCTATACAAAGTTTATCTTGTATCAACATACACATATCCAGATGTACATGTACACAAACATATGTGTATCTACATACATATGTATCTACTATACACACTCATTAAGACTAGAAGGGTGTAAGCGAAAATATTAACAATAGTTATCTTGCAATAGTGCCTTTCCATTTTCCAAACTTTCTGAACTGAAAAGATGTTGCTTTATAATTAGCAACAAAACCAAAAAATGTTCATTTTTAGTATGTATGATAGGCAACATGAAATCTTCCAATGCATGAAATCATTTATTCTTAACTCAGAAAACTGGGGTAACAGTGAAGCCACAGAAACCCCCATTTTAAAAGAGGTGGTGAAGAGCAAGTCTCATGTTCATTCCTACACTGTCCACTTTCTCAGGTTTCCAAGGGCTTACCAAAACAATGCAATCTTCCCAGGAAAAAAACAGTTTAACTCAACTAGCAATATGGCAAAGTGCTCTACCCAGAGAGTCCACTATATCTGAACTGGCCTGGCTCTTGAAAGAACCCATTCTGGTGGTAGGAACCCTTCCTGGATCATAATCAGAAAGCGTTATGCTTCTCATCCCTTTGCAGAAGTGAATCTGAAATCCCAAAGCATTCTTGCCTGTTCATTTTGCTATGATTTAAAATAATCTCTGAGGGGGGGGCGGAGCAAGATGGC
>NC_138369.1:40516889-40537186 GCF_054177405.1 Leptonychotes weddellii | reverse complement strand
AAATAAAATAAAATAATCTCTGAAAGTGGTGAAAACCATAATGTGCATTTTTAGCATCCTGCCTCTATCCTACTGTGATCAGTTTCATTTTCTTCCAGTATGGCCGTATTTAAGAGAACATCCTTCCTCAAATGCCTTTAATGGCCCTCCTTACATGAAAACCCTGCCTCGAGGTTTTCCACCATCTGGCTGCAGCTTGCCTCTCCCTTCTCATCTCCTGCTATACCCACATCTGTAACCTGCGTGGATTTCTCACCACTGTCAAGTCACGCTCCATCCTCATGCAGCCCCTGGCCTCGTTCACTGGTGATCCCTTTCCCTGAAAGGTCTTCCTTCACATCTCAGCCTGTAAAAATCCTACCCAGTCTCCAAAGCCCAGCTCCTTGCTGAAGCATTTTATCCTTTTTTTTTTAATTTACTTATTTTTAATGGAAGCTGAGTTGACATATAATATTTTATTAGTTTCAGGTGTAAAATGATTTGACAATTATATACATTACAAAATGCTCACCACAGTAAGTGTAGTTACCATCTGTCACCATACAACATTATTACAATCTTATAGACTATATTCCATATGCTGTACTTTTTATCCCCATGACTTAATTAGTTTATAACTAGAAGTTTGTACTTCCTAATCCCCTTCACCTATTTCACCCATCCCCAACTCTCTTCCCTCTGGCAACCACCAGTTTGTTCTCAGCATTTAGCAGTCTGTTTTTGTCTATTTGTCTGTTCATTGGTTTTGTTTTTTAGATTCCACATATAAGTGAAATTAGACTGTATTTGTCTTTCTCTGACTTATTTCATTTAGCATAATACACTGTAGGCCCATCCATGTTCCTGCAAATGGCGAGATCTCTTTTTTATGGCTGAGTAATATTCATGTGTGTGTGTGTGTGTACACCACATTGTCTTTATCCATTCATCCAATGATGGACACTACATTGTTTCTGTATCTTGGCTACTGTAAATAATGTAGCAATAAATATAGGGGAGCTCGATAGGCATTTTAATTCTTCCCAAAAAGGATGTACTTTCTCCTTCTTTGAGCACTTTCTCTCCCAGCACTTTCTGCTTGTTTTTTTTTTTCCTGAAAATATTCATTTCTCTATACTGTAGAGAGTAATTAGATACCAGGACATCAACTTTTTCCCCACACACAGAGCTTACCATATAGTAGGACTTTGCCAGAAAGTAAACAGAATAAGCTAGCATTTATACAGGACATTAATATACCAAGTGCTTCCATGTATATTATCCCAAGTAATCCTCAGAATCCTTCGTGACAGATGTTGCCAATATGATTATCCTCCTTTTGTAGATAAAGAGACCAAGGCTGACTTGCTGGGGTGACCTGAGATTTTGCCAATGGTGTCTTTCTCCAACAAATCTGCTAACATTTTACTCCAAAAGATTTTCTCATTGGTGTTTCCTGCTGTCCACCCACCTTAATTAACCTGGAGAGGCCAGGCCTGTGTTGGCAGAGACAACAACTTTTCCTCCACTAATGAGTCCCCAGAAGGAAGGTTACAAAGTGCTGTCTGTGACTGCTGGAGCCAAGCTGGCAGAAAGACCACAGTCTCTGAAGCTCATACTTATCAGGGTGGCTATGAAGCCCGCCTGGCTGGACTGCCTTACCAATCACACCCCATGTCCCCTACCTTTCAAGTGTCCTTTCACTCTCTAGGTGGAACCTAAATGAGTATGTCCAGGAGACTGGCTGCTGGGAGCGGGACCCTTTCAGAGCTCTGAGCAAGTGGCCAGTTTTGAGGAGACAGAGTTGCCCCTGCTGCTTATAGGGTACCCCTGTCATGCTTCTGATCTGGAAATCTTCCAAATCATAGTTGCTCCTTTGGGCTGAAGACCTATAGTAGTCATTGCATTCAAAAAACAGTTATCTCACCCCTGCTATAGGACAGCGATTATCATGGGCTCTGAAGAGTGAATAAGAAAGACAGACTCACACCCTGACTCACAGAATGGTATTATCTTTCCAGAAAGACCAGCCTCATACATGATCATGTGTCAGCTTGGGCTGCTGTAACAACAAACCATAGACTGGGTGGCTTAAGCAACAGGCATATATGTCCCATGGTTCTGGAGGCTAGAAGTCCAAAATCAAGGTGCTGGCCAATTTGGTTGCTTCTGAGGGTTTACTTCCTGATCTGCAATAGACATCTTCTTGCTATATCCTCACGGAGCATCTCCCCCTATAAAGGCAATAATCCCACAATGGGTCCCCACCCTTACTACCTCATCTAAACCTAATTACCTCGCAAAGACTCCTCTCTAAATACTATTACATTGGGGTTTAGGACTTCAACATAAGACTTTGGGGGGGGGATACAAATACTCGATCCATAGCACCACATTCCCTAAAAAGGGAACAAACACCAGTGAACCACACCTTCATAATGGGAGTCCTCTATTAATTCGCTTAATTATTTATTCAAATATTTACTGAACATCTGCTATGTGCCAGACACAGTAGACATTCCTTCCCCTGTGTTGTCTCACCTAATTACACTTAAAAAAAAAAAAAATGGCCAGTCCATTTAATGTGTCAAGTTTTCAAATCTGAACTGTCTTTCCTAAAGAGTCCTGGATTTATACTCCTTCCCTATGTTATGGTGCTGTTTAAAACCAAAGAAATGTATTCTCAATATATCATGCCCCACAGTCAGTGATAGAACCCAGTGAGCTACAGATGCGTTCACTGAGTCAACATCATTAGCTCCGGCTCCGGCTGACACACTGGAAACTTAAAGAGAAATAAAACCTCATACCTGTATGGGCTACTCTCAAATGAAAAAGATGAACGAGAACGTAGTGAAGAGAAGACAAACTCCAGTGGACAAATGTCCATTGTTCCCAGTATGGAGATTCCTGAGCTTTCCCCCACGGAGATTCTGACTCAGCGGGTCTGAGACAGGGCTCCAGAATCTGCAAACTTCATGTGCCCCTGAGGTGATTATAATGCAGACTTCCAAGGACAGATGATTAAGCCAGAGCTCAAAAGAGGAGTGGCTCACCAACCAGAGCACTCCTGAGTGAGAAACTAGCATATTCAAAAAAGATACAGGTATAGATATAGGTGATATAGATGTAGATAGAGATCTCAACCCTTTTGGTCCCTTGGCACTCAGGCTAGAGGCCCAGAATGTTCCAAACCATTTACCATCATAATGAAAGATGCTGAAAGGAACCCGTCTTAAAGCTGAAGACTTGTCAGGAGAGATATACACTCCGTAAGGTTTATCCTACCTGCCACTATGCCTTAACTGTACTGCAAAGAGAACTCTTAGGGTGCAAGGCCACTTTAATTTCACCTCTGACTTCTGTCCCAGGCTTAAACCTTGAGGGAGAAAAGAGGTAGTAATAGAGGGTTGGCTGATATACAGCTTGTCGGTGCACTTATGGCCTGATGCCACACGCCATTTCACAAAGGCTACTCAATGGCCCTTCGATATTAGAACCCAGTTACTCTCAGGCGGAGATAAATTTAAAGTAGTACCCAGGGGACAAGTCTATACGAGGTCAATAACTCACGCTGGACCTGGGGAGTCTCCTGCTGGAATCAGCTATCTGTACAGAGAATGGGAGCTGTTTACTAGAGGACCAATGACTCACCTAAAGTCTGTGTTGAGCCGTGGCACCAAGGATTATTTCCATCTGCACCGCAATCTCCAACAGAGATTAACTCATGCCAGTGGTATTGAGGATTATTTCACTTTCCAATCATCAGGATTTGAAATCATCTGGCCAGGTTACTTACCTAGTATAAATTTTACCTATGAGAATTTGTCATTACAAACTACAGTTCTAGACACTCTTTTCAAATTCTCTACATGGGGTACCCATGGAGCAGGAAAATATTCCAAAATTTTCCCAGAAAATAAATTTACTGTTTGTCTCATATACTTTCTTCCTTCCAAGTGATCACTGAATAATGGGTAATTTAATCTTCTTTTAAATAGACATGCTCCTACAATCATTTTATTATTAGAAATAATCAGGTACACTCTGAAACAATGCAATATATGTTAAGAAAAAAAAAAAAGAAGAGGATAGCAGGAGGGGAAGAATGAAGGGGGGGAAATCGGAGGGGGAGATGAACCATGAGAGATGATGGACTCTGAAAAACAAACTGAGGGTTCTAGAGGGAAGGGGGGTGGGGGATGGGTTAGCCTGGTGATGGGTATTAAAGACGGCACATTCTGCATGGAGCACTGGGTGTTATGCACAAACAATGAATCATGGAACACTACATCAAAAACTAATGATGCAATGTATGGTGATTAACATAAACAATAAAAAATTTAAAAAAAAAAGAAAAGAAATAATCAGGTACATTATAGCCTCTTTTAAACAGCATTAGATAATACTTCCAAATATTCTATTCTACTTCTATAAAACACCCGCATAGAGGATCCATAAATAATACAAAGAAAACAGAGACTTTGGGACTTGGCAGCTATCATTCATATTATAATGAAAGCAACAAAGTAGCAAACAATGTATCTTTAATTCTGATATTAATCACACTGTATTAAGTATAAGTCCTCAGGTGAAGGAATGAAACAAAATGGGCAATTAGGATTCACTCCACTTAAGAAAAAAAAAAAATCCTGCCTACTTCTTTATACATGTGTAACAATTTGATTTGTCACACACCCAAATCCTAAGTTTATATACTAACCGAGTGTTTGTATGAAGGAAACTTACAGATTCAGAAAGTATTGGCTAGTTTAAAAAACAAAAAAACAAACACTGTCATAAAATCAGAAAGAGAAATGTTCTTAAAATGGATTCTCAAGGTGGCCAGCCAAGTACCAAACCTGGCTACTGACTCAGCTGTGTTTAACACGCACACCTTGCAGTAGGCACATACTCTTCAGTTCACCTGCCCCAGCACTCTCCGACACACATAAATTCATACACTTCTGCTATCTTCTCTGGCCCCTGAAGGTACATGAAAAGTCATGACCCTGCCTTAGGAATTAACTATGCAAGATTAGGTTCCAGAGGCCAACCTCATCATATTTTTTGCCACTTTAAGATACCAGAAAGGGAAAGGGGGAGGGAACATACAAACGAAGAGCAAGAGCCTAATAATGGTGGGTTCTCAAATATTGGTAAAGATGATAAATTAACTGCCTCCTTGACCCCTCTCTGACTTTCCCCTCATTTCACCTCAAACTCTAGCAGCTGATTTGTGGATTCCCACTACTTTTAGCTATAGTGCCCTCCTAGACCCCTAATAACAGACCCCTGCATCCTAAGCTTAAAAGGACCTACCTTTCTCCTCCCTCATAGAGAAATTAAATCTCCATAAAAGCTGAGTTTGGGCCCAAAGTTCCTTCCCCTGACATGGCCTTCTGTGTTCATGTTATGAACACAACTTCCTTGTGGTGAAGTAAACCCTAATTTACAAGGAGTTCATTCATTCATTCATTACTGAATATTTAAAGTGCAGCTACCAAAACTCAGACATCATTTTGGGAATGATGGTATAGCAGCAAACAAGTAAAAAGACCCCAATGTAAAAGAATTTGCTTAGAAAATATATATAACTTAAGGCAAATTTTAGAAAGTGGGTCTGTGCCATGAGAACAATAAAGCAGGATGAGAGAGAGGAGAACAGGGTCACGATAGATAGGAACAGCCTCTCTAAGGAAGGGGCAGTTAGGCTGAAATATAACTGATAAAGAGAAGCCATCCATTCAAATATCTGGTGGAAGAACATATGCAAAGGTCCTGTGGTAGGAACTAGCTTAGTATTTTTGGGAACAGGAAAAATGCCAATGTGACTGGAGCTTATGAGTGAGTGGGAGTGAAAGGAGATGACACCAGAGAAAAAGGCAGGGGCAGATCCTAGAAGGTCTGGCAGGCAATGGTGACTTGTTTGGATTCTGTTCCAAGTGCAATAGGAGCCAGTTGGAAGAGGCTAAGCAGAGTGGGGGTGGGAAGCAAGATTAAATTTCCATGTCACAAGATCTCTCTGGCTGCTGCATGGACAAGCTTCGATTGAGTTGATACCATTCTGCTTTACCTGTCTCCATTGGAGAACAGTTTAGGTGCTGACAGAGGGGTGACCCAGGTCTAACCAAAGGTGTACCCCCTGAGGCTGACCATGCATCACTCCCCATTACTGTACTAGATCTGGTGGTTAGTACAGTCAGCAGCCCTATTTAAAAAACAAACAAACACCTTAGTGTTTTTTAGAAGAGCTGAGTAACAGTCTTGGTCCTGCAGATAACTCCCTCTACAATCTCAAGACAGAACTTTCTCCTCTGTGAAGCTCAGGTATCTCTTTGCAGAATGAAGCTAATGAAAAAGATAACTGAGAAGTCCCCCTAACAGGACTGGCACACCAAGAGCCTGAATCCATCACAGGGAGCTCTCCTTTTATACTTTGAAGCCACAGCTATCAACAGTGATGATAGCCAACACCGAATGGTATTTTACTATGTGCTGGACACTGTGCTAAAAACTTTCAATGTGTTGTCTCAATTCTCATCTCGACACAGTGAGGAAAGTAAGAGTGTCCTCATTTAATACATAAGACAAAAGAGACAGAAGTAAAATAAGTTGCTCAAGGACAGTACCTAGTAAAAGGATAAACTGGGATATAAACCTAGACAACTGAAGCCCAAGACCTAGGCTTATAGCCACCTTGATATGCCTCCTCCCAGTAAACAGCAAGGCAGGCCCTCCTCCACTGTCCAACCCCATTTCATACCCCATCTCTAAACCATCATGTGCCCCTGGCCAATGTTTTCCCTTCTGCAAGGTAAATATCTCTACCTTGCCCAAGAAATCTTCAAGTAAAGGGCTTCTGAGCTCCTTATCCTCCCCGTCTTCATAAGATGCTCTCTGGTTTGGCACCTCCCCTTAAAATGTGTCTCTCCTATGCATGGACACATTTCTCCACACATGGCTCAACCATGACAAAGCTCCCTGAGATTCTTTCTTCCCACTGAGCAGACAATTTCTGAATATACAGCTTAGGGATGTACTCGTATTTTCTTCTGGTCATCTATATATCACACAGGGAATTTCTGCTTAAACAGTACAGGGTTATAGGTCAGCAAGTGGAAGCAGGAAATAGGAAAGCTGCTTTCAGGTCCCAGCTATGCCATTTATCAGCAATGTGGCTTTGGGTACATCCCTTAACCTGTCTGAATCTCCTCTCTGCATCTGTGCAAGAGAAATAATAGTATATGCTCTGTGTGGTGGAGGATCAGACTGGATCATCTAGACATAGGACTTGATAAAAACCCTAAAATTTAAGTTCCTTAAAATGTTTAAATCTTAGCAATTATTATTTTTATGGGGGAAAAGACTAAACTGAATGACATGGGATAAGATGCGGGGCATCCCAAGACCCTAAATGACAGACTATTGCATGAGAAACAGCACCACCTAACTCCAGTGACTGGGCTGAGAACTTGCTACCCATGGTTAAACACACAGGCTCTGACAATGTTCAGCTTTGCCAGTTCACAGCTGTGAAACTGTGGGCACCTTGCTGGATCTAAGTTTCATTTCCTTCAGGGTAAGTGGAAATGGCATAAGACCTTACTGGTTGGATGGTGCGAGGACAGGAAGTCATGTATACCAAATGCTCACCACATTGCTTGGCACATGGCGAGGGCCTTATGAATACTGATGAGAAGTCACACCCTCTATTCACTTGACCGTTATTCATTAAGCATCTACTCTGTACAATGCATGATTCTAGGAGCTTCAATACAGCAATGAATAAATAAGTATTGTTTTCATGTTGCTTCTATTCTAGTAGGAAAAGATTGATAATAACCTAACAAATAAATCTGTCAGGTGGTGATAAGAGCCATGAAGAAAAGTCAAGCAGGGTCAAGGATTAGAGAATGACGGGGAGCTACTCTATACAGGCGGATCAGGGAAGTGCTGATTAAACTGGGATGTGCCCCCATGCAGGAGCTCTGTCCAGCACTATTTTGCAGACAGGAGTGGAGAAATAAAAGGCTCTATCACTGTACCTTGATATGGGTGAGCTGATTTTTTATAAAAAGGTTCACGTTAGTGCAGCTTGTTAACAGTCAAAAGGTAATTTCCATTTGGCAACACTCAGGAAGAGCAAGCAGAATGTGATCTGCTGGAGGCTATACACAGAGCATCAGAAATGAAAGGCTCGGACCCTGGGCCACCACTGCAATGAGAAGCAAAGAGAGCTCATGTTCCCAGATACTTAGGAAGAGAAAGCTGTTTCCGTAAGTGAATAACATACTCTTGATCTTTCATTCGATTTCAGAAGTAACTGAGCTTTTTTCAAATCAGCCAAAAATAAATTAAGAGGAAATGGACTCCACTGGAACATCTCAAATTAGAAACCTTTTCATATTGTGGTCTTTCATGCCCCTGGCATCAGAAAGCTGGGAAAGTGGAGCTAATCTCAATTTTTTCCTTACCCTGTGTACTCAGGCTTATGAGTCTTCTGAGATACCTGTGACACTGGCACTTAAATCAGTCCAGCAGGCAGTTTTTGATCTTCCACTACATACCAGCACACCAAGATAGAATATGATCCATGTTCTGAATGAGCTCACAGCCAAGTAGGGAAGACAGCTGTATGAACAGATAATTGCAATCAAGCAGGAGGAGTGAAACAATGGATCTTGGAGTGCCTGGGTGGTTCAGTCGGTTAGTGTCTGCCTTTGGCTCAGGTCATGACCCCCGGGTCCTGGGATTGAGCCCTGCATTGGGCTCCCTGCTCTTCAGGAAGCTTGCTTCTCCCTCTCCTGCTCCACCAGCTTGTGCTCTCTCTGTCTCTCTCTCTTGCTCTCTCTCTGTCAAATAAATAAATAAAATCTTTTTAAAAAAAGAAAAAGAAAAACAATGGATCTTTAAGGTATAGGAAAGAAAGAAAGGAGAGGAGCATTGAGGAATACTTCGTGGAAGTAGCAAACCAGCTGGGCTTTGGAAAATGAACATGGGCAAAGTGAGTGAGAAACTCACCAGAGAGAGGCAACAGCATGACTAAAAACAAAGTTCTGAAAGAGCATGGCTCTTGAAAGAGCTATGAATAGAACTTGGGATTTCAGTGGCATAAAGTAGAAGTGGACCAATGTCAAGAGAAGAAGCTCAAAAGCTAGGAAGGGATCAGGTCTCAAAGAATCTGTTTGTATTGCTTTCTTATTTCATGAATTTAAGGAGGGTGCTAATGGAGTATCTATTTAAAAATAACCATGAAAACCCATTAGTTAATTTTGTTCCTCACAGTGGTTCATCTCCAACTTTAATAACTTGTTATTCATGGCCTGAGATCTCCTTATCCTACCCCCTCTAGAGTCATACCTTAATGTATGAAATCGAATTTATGGCTAGGAAAGGGTAACAGATTAATAGCACTATAAATTAATCTATTCATCCATATACTAAGAGTAGAAAACCTAAAAAGAGGCAGTTCAATCTAACACCATCTATTATTATGCCTTAAAACTCAAGCCCAGAGAAATGAGATGAAAATTTTTAACCCAAGACGGAAGAGCAGGGGGTAAGTGACAGCTGTGACCACAGGGAACACTATGCAATATTTGGTTTCCAGAATGCTCTTAGGAAAACACTTCCAGGCAGGAATTCCCTACTTTTAAAAAACTGTGTTATGTTTATATTGGATCAAATAGCAGTGTTTTATTGCTTCACTGATAAATGAAGCCGTGTTAAAATATGACACTCCAGTCTACTGTCAACAAATAATATGATGATGGTAATAATAAATGAGTAAGGAAGTAAATAAGTAAATAAGGGACATGCAAGTTATTAAGAGATTCTCTTTTTTGGAAAGAAAAGGGGGGGGACTTTAATAATCCTTCATTGGCCATAGTTTGATCAGAGTCATCAAATATATAGCCCGTGTGCCACCGTGCTCTGTCTCATTCATATGACAGATATTACTGACCCACTGGCTTTCCTTCCTCTACAGTCCTCAGCCAGTTGCCAGTTGCCCCAGGCTGCCATTTTGGAGCTGACAACCATAGTGTGCCACCCTTGGCCAAGAGACTCCTACCTTTTTCTGACAAAACCAGATACCCCCATTGAAATCCATCTTCCACAGTTACACCAAAGTTGTCTTTCTAAAAGTCAAAGCCAACCATATTGTTCAGCCACATTAAGAGCTCTCATTGGCTCATTCATACCTAGAAGGATAAATACCAATTCCTTAGTGTAGTGTAGAAGTCCTTTCACAATTTGGACTTATGTCACCTCTGTTTCTGTCTTCTCCCCAACCCCCTTCACTTTTCTATACCCTAATTCAGATACCTACATCATTCCTCCGACATTCAAACCTTTTAACAACACCTGGGTTTTGTATATAGTATTCCATTCTTCTTTATCTGGTAAATGACTATTCATGCTACAAAGGGCATGAATCAAGTGTCCCCTCCCCAGTGAGACCTTCCTCTAGTGGACATCTGCTAGCATTCGTCCTCCTGGTTCAGGACACATACCTACCCCACTTTCAGCACAGAGGGCTTAGGGGAGGCTGTGAGGGAGGTCACATGGCCTACGCCTGGCCAATGAGAATGGCATCATCCTAGACCCAGAGACTGGTTCACAAATGGACATGTGACACCAGCTGGGCCAGAACACATTCCATCCAGGACTCCTCCACACTATTAGGAAATAGGCATGAATTTTAAAAACCTAATAAAGAGTCACCCTGCTGTGTAGATCATTTTTGCCATCATATGCAAAGAGGCTGCAGCCGTGTAAAGCTTTTGCTGAGAAAGTGATAATCAAAACAGGGAAAACAATCCTATTTCTAATGACAGTATTTGAGTCCCTGGACTTCATTTATCTTAAGTTTGAGTTTTTATTTACCAAAGGAGGATCTGATATATTTCCCTAGTGCCTCCCAAAAAAAGAATTAATCACTATTTCCTTTATTATCCCACAGATCTCTTCTTAAAACCCCCAAAAGAGCAATTACCATGTCCTGTCATTATTTAGACATCTGTGTCCATTATTAGAATGTGAGCAGTGCATGTGTCTTACTCACCTTTGGGACACCAGCGTGTGACACAGAGTCAGTGTGGACGTCTGTTCAAAGAAGAGGCTGAAGAATAAAACCCCAGCCCACATTTCTAGCTTCATTTTCCTCTCAGAGGAACTCTGCAACAGTTAAGGACCAATGGCCACACATTTTCCTACCCTTTTCATAATATTCAATGATACCAAAGGTAGTCATGGTTCCATACTAGCTTATAAGTCTCTCAAATCTTGAACTATGCATTTCAGTGGAGTTAGGCACCACATCAGAAACTCCATGAGGCTAGTCTGTTAAGAAACATAATATTAAAACATTTATGTAGGAACTGCAAGGAAATCTAATGTTTTTCAATGTAAATTATGGAAAATAAAATTCAATCCAGTCTTTCTGACTTGTAGGACCAATGATATATTTCGAATCTAGAAAGATAAATAGCAAAATGTTTCAAGAGTTATCTCAAAGTGGTAGGATATCAGGTGATTTATTTTTCTACTTTCTTTTTTAGTCCTTTCTGTATTGTCTTTTATCATTTTATTTTACAAGGAGTGTGGATTATATTATAATAAGAAAATAAAAAGCTCTTTTCATTTCAAAAATAAAATAAAATGTCTCCTTTGGCCCAATATAGGGGAAGATGGAAGCGTCCCATTTCCAAATCAATCAGAGACTCAGCCACCACTTCATCCTCACGCACCAGCCCCTCCTTTTCAGATCCTGACATTCTGGTCAGAATCATAAATTGCTCCTATTCCCCCAGTTCACTGGCCTCTTGCAGATGCAACCCTTGATCTCTACTTTAGGAAAACATGCCCTTCCAGTGATGTAAACAACAGTGCCACTAACCATATCTGTCATCTTAGAATATTCACACTCAGAGATTTAGAAAAAGGAAATATATACCATGAACAGCCATATGGCAATCAAAATGAATCATATTTGCAATTAAAATTTCACAGTCGCTCAGGGCCTGTGTCTTGAGGTTTCAGTTAAAAACATACACAAGAAAAGTCAATTTCTTTCTCCCTCAGTTAACATCCCATGGAAGGTATCACCAGCTTCCTGAAGTAACTAAGAAGCTGAATATCAAGCGGCAACCCTAAAGAATGTGTTTTAAAACATGCCAGGTCCCACACATTGCTTACTACAAAAAAATTTTCCAGGTAGGATGAAAACAGTCATCATAATGGCCAAGAATGATCTCATCCCCCTAGAAGCAATCCTTACCTGTCCCAGATACACATGGGCTTCCTCACATCTTCATCTGGGCTTCCATGACTGCCAATCTCATGCCCACCTTTAATGAAATTTTCCAAAATCTTTTTGCCCTAAGTTCATTGATGTTTATCAAGCACCACCTTTGTGCCAGGTAGTGGTTTGCTTGGGAATTTTTAAAAACCATGTCTGGGGGCGCCTGGGTGGCTCAGTTGGTTAAGCGACTGCCTTCGGCTCAGGTCATGATCCTGGAGTCCCGGGATCGAGTCCCGCATCAGGCTCCCTGCTCAGCAGGGAGTCTGCTTCTCCCTCTGACCCTCCCCCCTCTCATGCTCTCTGTCTCTCATTCTCTCTCTCTCAAATAAATAAATAAAATCTTTAAAAAATAAAAAAATAATAAAAATAAAAAAATAAAAACCATGTCTGGTTGAAGCAGAGCTCTGGTTTGTAGAACTTGCCAGATTCCACGATGAATTCCTCCACAATGGCCAATTTTAAGCTATGAGTGTAAAGTCACTGAACTTGGAACTGGAAAGAGATGTTCCACGCACATCACTATATAGGGTGTCCCCACTACAAACAACATAGATATAAATAATTTCAAGAGCATGGATAACAGCAAAAGATATAAAAACAATTAGGAAGTGGTGATTTTCGAGTATTTGTTATATTTGTCTTTGAATTTAATTATAGTTTTGTGTAATTTAATTTTTTTTTTAAGATTTTATTTATTTGAGAGAGAGAATGAGAGAGAGAGAGCACATGAGAGGGGGGAGGGTGAGAGGGAGAAGCAGACTCCCTGCCGAGCAGGGAGCCCGATGTGGGACTTGATCCCAGGACTCCGGGATCATGACCTGAGCCGAAGGCAGTCGCTCAACCAACTGAGCCACCCAGGTGCCCATGTAATTTAATTTTTAGTAATGGTTGTATTTAACAACCTCCTCTCAAAATTCCTTACATATTTAACATTTAGCACTCACAAGTCATTACGAGGCACAGTACTGGTGCTGGGACTTGTGATAAGGTCTGAAGATACATGAATAAAATATAGTCTCTGCTCAGAAGAAGCTCTCAGTCTCATAATAAAGGGAGACATAAAGAAATTACAGAAAAGTGAAAACTGCCTAGAGGAAATGTCTACAAAACACTGAGAGCACAAACAAGCCTGAGGGGAGAGTCACGGAGAAATTCAGAATATATTGGGCAAAAGTTGCAACATTTGAGTTCAGTCCCAAAACATGCTTAGAAGTGGCTAGAAAAAGAGTACAAGCAGCAAGACAGAGACACTGACATTTGAGTCCAAGGAAAGAGCCCATGCAAGAGTTTAAATGCATCAAAGAGCCAGATATTCTCTCAGGATTTCAAGGCATTTGGAACATAGAGCTCATGTGAAGGAGAAGTAGAGATGAATGTTCAAGTACTTCTCCCTTTATGTCAAAACTGTCCTCCCAAACAGTGGTCTTAAGAAACTTTAATGGCATGGTTCTTAAATAGAAAATTATTGTATCAATGCCGAAGAAGCATTTCAGTATGAATGTGCCACTTCACATTCCATGGGAGAAAAAGTGAGCTTCTTGAAATAAACAAGAGATTGCAAAAATCTCTTTTTTCTAGGTGGGTACCATACCCACCCTAGAACAGCTCACAAGAGCCACACGAAAACAACAGTTAGAGAAAGACCATCTCCACATTCTCTCTTATACCAAAAACATGGACACATCGAAGAAGACTGTGGTGGGCTGTGTGATAGGGCTCCTAGATCTCCTTCACCGGTGAAAGAATTCCCCTGGATGTTACTAGACAATGACCCTGGACTGTCAGCCCTCTTTGAAAATGGCCTCATCCAGAGCCACACCCCCTACCCAGAGAAGCTCACATCCAACAGAGATGGTCAATAAGGCATTATAAAGGCCCTGGCCCCTTGCCTCAACTCAGGACAATACTGAGGGAAGTTTCTCATAGACTAGGTGAGAATTTGATGAGAATGAATCTTTTTGCCCAGTCCTGCTTTCCTCTCCTTCCTTCTACCTGTATTGATCCTAATAAACACCCTGCTTATCTCTGTGTCACAGTCTCCTTCCAGAGAATCCAATGAGCAGCAAGAACCAAAGAAGGCTTAATTCCTTCCTTCATTCAATAAATATTGGTTAAACTCTGACCATGTGCCAGGCTCTATGCAGGGCACTCAAGTTCCAAAAGTGAACAAAATAAATTAAAACAAAGTACACAGCCCTTGTTTCATGAAGCCTAGTGGAGAAGATAAATCTAAATCAAATACTCATACTAATGAATGTGCAGAATGTAAAATTATAAAAATAATTGCTCTGAAGGCAAAGAATACAGCTCCAAGAGAGCATGTAATAGAATGAATGAACTATGATGGGGACTCAACTGAGGGAAAGAAGTGCCAAGAATTATAAAAGGTCTGATACCTTCCCTGCCTGCATATTAACAACTTAGCCTGCCTCACCTATATGGATGCTGGTAGAAGACAGGATTCCAAGGTCAGAGATGAAGGACAGCATATTACTCACAGCAAGAGACAGAGCATTAGCATTTTTGCACCATTTCCCTAAGCCCCAATTCCAAAGGAGTGATATGAAGACAGTCCAGTGACATCTGCCCATATGGTAGGTTTCATCATAAGGCAAAGAGTGCTGAGCTTAGGGAACCCACATCTTTTATAGTGGGCAACAAGGATGCTTGCCCCTTGATCCAGAGGAAGACATTATCTCTTTCTTCCAAAGCTGGCCACCATTCAAATATCCATGAACTATTAATCTGGAACAGTTAAGTGCAAGACGTAGACATGTACAATCACGCAGAAACGGTCTCCCAATAAGTGGCATACATAAACCTGCCTCTCTCTGTAAGATATCTTTACCTTAAGTTCTGTATATCCTTAACTAAGGCTTATTAGAGACACGTTCATGGTGGATACTTGCCTTCTGTAAAATGGGATCTTAACAGTCCTGGAGACACTGCATTTCCTTCTGGTAGTGCATCGTTTTGTAGGCTCTCTGGAGTTAGTATGTAAGATAGAAGGATCTCCTTTTTTTATATTAAAGGAGTTAAGTAACTTAGAATTTGTATGTATAAGTGCTGGTTGTTAGGTAATGTGTAGGCTTGTAATGATATACTTGGACATCTAGAAGCTGGAAGCATTCAGTTGCAAGAGAAACTTTTACAACCTAATTTTTGGTACCCTAGCTATAGATGCCAAGGACCCAGAAAAACAGGCATAGCTATTCACTATGGAATATAAATCTGTGGGCATATAAACTGGGAGGAGACTGAAGGCTGCACTAACATCATATTCCTGAAATATTTAACCTTTAAATTGGGCTTTCAACATTGCAGGGAATATTCCCATTACAGGAATGGACACTGTGAGGTTAGAAAAGCTTTGCAAATCTAAGACAGGTAGATCTATGTTTTCCATGTATTTCTATGGGCCCCAGAGCTACAGACAGAATTAGGAGAGTATGAAATTTGTATTTAGAGTAAACGTTCTGGAATTATTCTAGCATACTTTTACTCCCTAGGATGAAACAAACAAACTGCCGAGTAATCTTTGTAAAGGTAATTTTTAACCTTTTTTCTCTTATATATGCCCTATGTAATACTGTACTATGAAATATAATGTAAAATGCTCTGGTACAGTTCTCAAAGTGTGTCCCCAACCGAACACCACCAAAAGCAGCTACGTTATCTGGAAGTTGTCAGATGCAAATTCTCAGGTCCCACTCTTGACATACTGAAACAGAAACTCTAGGGTGGGGCCCAGGGATCTGTGCTTTCTCCCACCCTCCAGTTGATTCTAAGTGTGTTAAAGTAAGGAAGCACTGCTATAGAATTATCCAGGGATGTTTAGAGATGAACAGTACTGTTGAACGTGGGAAAAATAGATACATCCTGCCAACATCAGCCTAGTGACTTTAATCTGAACCTTTCCTCCAACAGCCATAAAAGAAAATGGTTGACAACTTTTGTTTTATTTTGCAATTTAACAGCCTAAGCAATAAACCTAACTGCCTGAATTATCTTTATCAAAACAAAGCAGATTCCGGTCGGGGGTGATATACAGTGGCAACCACCAGATGCAAAGAAAATCAATACGTAAATCAATACATTTAACTCCAAGTTGCGTCTGTCAAGTCCTTCATATAAACTGGCTTAATTAGGAGCTCAGTGAAATGCAAGAATAGGCCCAACTCAATATCCCATGCCAAAGCCTTATCAATAATATACAATTTTCCAAAAGAAGACTCAAGGGATCAATGATAAAGCTGTCTTATCTTAGAAAACTGAAAGCTGAGCTTCCCTCAGAGACAATTTGGTAACTCAACCTATCATATGTCCACTAGTAGGCGCTTACAAATGGAAGAAAACTTTACTTTTATTTATACAGAACCCTTGTCATTAAAAGGTTGACTAATCTTTAAAAGCTGACATCTCGTAAGACTACATCATCCAGAGGAAGCCACTGCAATAGTTCGCAACATGGGCTGATCATTAGAACCATCGCCAGAATCATTAAAAGGCCTCACAATCAGGCTGTACATACAAGCTCAATGGTTCTTAACTTTTAACATGCATCAGAATAAACTGGAAGGCTTATTAACCTTAATAATTAACCGCCCCTCCCAGACCAGTTAAATCCACATCTTTGAGGCTGAGACTCCAATTACACCATCTTTTAAACTTCTGAAGGTGATTCCAATATACAGACAAGGTGAGAATCACCAGTCCATGGGCTGACTCAGCCCGCCCACATGTCCAAGATTTGTCCAGCGTGGAATGTGTACATGAGAGGAAAGGGAAATAAAAAAAAAAAAACACCTGGGAAATTTTTTGCGTGAGCCTAAGATGAGGGAGATTTTCCCCATCATGTCCAATGTTCATTAACTGAAATAATGTTACATGTGTTAAAGTGTTTCTAACCACTGGATAATTGGAAAATTGGTGAAGGATACTCATATTGGTGGGGTTCACAAAACATAATCCTGTGAGATGTACTAGGCCCTAGAGAAGACCATCCCAGCAGATCTCACTTGCATACTGAGTGAGGCCACTGTGGCCACATAATAAGAGGTTATCAGGTAGGCACTGAACCGGACAATTGTGAAGAGTAAAGACTGTGAGTGTCTGAGTGTAACATTCACCTGTTTTAGGTTATGGAAGGAAGACACTGCCATAGCCAAGTCAAGAGGTATTAAGTGAAGATTCTAAGAAAGGAAAGAGAAGACCAAAATCAGATCTCCTGGTAAGTTTCAGAACAGAATTATTAGATGAATGTGTTTAGCTACAAAATTGAGTAAGAAAGTGGCCCCAATACACACCTCATCTGGCCCAAGGATGTTGGAGTTCTCAAAAATACAGTAATAAAATAATAATAATGTGAATAATAAAAAATAATATCTAAAACTTACTGGGTCTTTTTTATGAGTCAGGCACAGTTTTAAGAATTTTACATACATTGGGGCACCTGGGTGGATCAGTTGGTTAAGTGTCTGACTCTTGATTTCTGTTCAGGTCATCATCTCAGGGTCGTGAGATTGAGCCCCGTGTGGTGCTCTGTGCTCAGGGTAGGGTCTGCTTGTGTCCCTCTCTCTCTGCTCCTCCCTCTGCTTGTGAGCACTCTCCCTCTCTCTCTCTTAAATCAATCAATCAATCTCTAAAAAAAAAAAAAAAGAATTTTACATATATGAACTCCTTTAATCCTCACAATCTATAGAATGGGGGTTTTCTGGAGGCCGAGAGAGATGAAGTAACTTGCCCAAGGTGACAGAGCTATTCCGGGTGGAGCCTTGATTTGTACCCGGTGGCCTGGCTCCACAGTGCATTCTTGCAAACACATCAGAACATTTTGTGTGCCTCCTGCTTTGCACAAGAGCACCTGCAGAAACTATTACACACCTCTAACATGAGTTAGAATAGCGCTCATTGCTGACTATCAAGTTCAAGAGAAAGATCTTTAATTATACCTGTTACGTTAAATATATGCTCTGAATATTTGAAGCACTTAACATTTTCAGAAATCTAATTTTTCTTTTCTAACCACACAGGGACAACTGCTAAAGATTGCATGAAAGTACTATTGTTTCTTTACTATTCCTTAGCTCTACTGAAAAGAAACAGCAAAGAGAAAAAAGGCACGCAAAAATCTCACATAATGGTGACTGTCCCATACTCCATCTTCCTTTCCCTGAAAACAAAAAGCATTTGTGGCATATAAATTATTATACTCTTTGAAATGATAAAAGAATAAAAATGCCTCACCAATTTGAATACCTATGATACAGGATTAAAATTCCAAAAGGAATTACGTAGACAAAAACAAAAAACTAGTCAACGAATACACTCAGCTACAAAATAGAAAAAAGTGACCCAAATAAATAGTCCATTTTACCCAAGAGTCTGCAAGGGGCCTCAGAGGGAACTGGTAGATTTCACCAGAACCCCCGCCATGCCTCTCTGCCAATGCCACCCACAATATTAGCTATGTGCAATCAAGCTTTTCACCTGTTAAACTGACCTAACGTACACATTTATTTGTCTATTGTCACTCTCCTGGTTAGAATATAAGTTCATTGCAAGCAAGAACTTTATCTTCTTCCTACCATACCCTCCTTTTTTAAGAAAAGGGTCTGAAACATAACAGGTACTTAATAAATATCTCTTAAATAGATGGATCAAGTTGCCCAGAGAAACAGAAAACAACCAGTAATGCAAAGGTACACTGCTGAGCAGGGAACAGTAGTACTGACCACTTGCACTGCAGATGGTGGATACGTTGGCTTGAAGCTGGCACTGTGTCCAAGGAGCTTTAAAGATTTTTTTTTTTAAGATTTTATTTATTTATTTCACAGAGAGATAGCGAGAGCCGGAACACGAGCAGGGGGAGTGGAAGAGGGAGAAGCAGGCTCCCCGCGGAGCAGGAAGCCCGATGTGGGACTCGATCCCAGGACTCTGGGATCGTGACCTGAGCCGAAGGCAGATGCTTAATGACTGAGCCACCCAGGCGCTCCATGTGTCCGAGGAGCTTTAAAGTTATGCCTTCCCACCCTATACTCAGCAATCATATTTCTAGGCATCTCTCTGATTTTAAAAAAAAAAAAAAGTGATATTAAATATTCTTTTACAAAGAGGCACCCGACATTATTCTTAAAAGTAAGCAATTTAAAACAATCCAAACCTTCAAAAGGAACATAGGAGTAAAGTAAGCAATGGAACATCCACACAATACAAGACAGGAAAAAGGCTCAAAATATAACACAAAACAAAAAGAAGAGAAAATAAAACTTTACACACCACTGCAACACCAATTATTTCCACACGGGCACAGGTGTACAGAAAAGAGACTCGGAAGAAATATACCATTACTATTCATGGTCATTTTCTTGGGCTGTGGGAATAATCATCTGGGGATAAATTGTTTTTGTCTTTATGCATATGGGTATTTTTCAAACTTTCTACAATTTACCCAAAACAATTTTTTAGAAAACATTTTTTTTCTTTTTTTTTTATTCTTATGTTAATCCCCATACATTACATCATTAGTTTTAGATGAAGTGTTCCATGATTCATTGTTTGTGCATAACACCCAGTGCTCCATGCAGAATGTGCCCTCCTCAATACCCACCACCAGGCTAACCCATCCTCCCATTCCCCTCCCCTCTAGAACCCTGTTTGTTTTTCAGAGTCCATCGTCTCTCTTGGTTCGGCTACCCCTCCGATTTCCCCTGCTTCATTCTTCCCCTCCCGCTACCTTCTTCTTCTTCTTTTTTTTTTCTTAACATATATTGCATTATTTGTTTCAGAGGTACAGATCTGAGATTCAACAGTCTTGCACAATTCACAGCGCTTACCAGAGCACATACCCTCCCCAGTGTCTATCAGCCAGTCACCCCATCCCTCCCGCCCCACCCCCCACTCCAACAACCCTCAGTTTGTTTCCTGCGATTAAGAATTCCTCATATCAGTGAGATCATATGATACATGTCTTTCTCTGTTTGACTTATTTCACTCAACATAATACCCTCCA
>NC_138369.1:40475160-40516389 GCF_054177405.1 Leptonychotes weddellii | reverse complement strand
AGTTGTTGCTCTTCTTTTCTTCGATCTCCTGTTGAGTTTGTAGGTGTTCAGAATGGTTTGATCCCTATCCAGCTGAATTCCTGAGAGGAGACGAAATCCAGGTCTCCTACTCCTCCGCCATCTTGCTCCGCCGACCAGAAAACATTTTTAATTGTATCTTCTTTCACTTGAGACAAAGAAATGATCACAACTAAGGCAAAAGCTTAATGCATAAAATTTTCCCTTTCCTTCTCATGGACAAAAATATTTTTTTCAAGTTTATCAATTTTGAGTTTTCAGAAACAAGCACTCGACTGGATGGTAAAACACTTCCAATTTTAGCACACACTGATTGATAAGTTAAGCAGTACTTTTCAAACTTGCACTTTGTGACAGTAGATATTTTTTTTTTTCAAACGAAGCCTTAAATGGAATAGCAACATATAAAATGGAAACATTAATGATCTATTCAAAGTTGGGGTCAGCACCCAGAGTATGGAGGCCATCAATCTTCTCCTGTCCCTGAAAGAACAGCCTCAGGGACCTCTGAGCTCTTGGAATAGAACTCAGCAGTCACCACACCAGAAGCTCTGCAAATAAAAATCTTTTCTACAAAAAAAAAAAAAAATTCTGCCCAGGTTCTTGAAAGCTCAGGCTAGGGTCATCTCCCCACCCCCCACCCACACTGGTGATGAATAATCATGTGGTGAAGTTTCTAAGGGACAGCTTTTGTGCCTGTGCATAACGGCTACACAAAATCCTGCTGGGTTCATGATCATAAGCCTTTTTGAACCAGTGCACTCTAACGTTAAAGTTTCACGGCACCTAGGGAATGCAAAGATAACTAAGTCTTAGTCCATCAAGGATTCTTTGACATTTGCTTAATGTTTTGGTTTAATACCATGACTGTTGTGACGACAGCATACTTGAGGAAACGCAGTCCAGGTTAGCTGGATTTGCATTACATGGATGGCTGGTTTTAGGCTAATTGTTTCAAGATCCAACTTCCGGGCTTCCACCCCACACCTCAGGGTAGTGGTATCTAAACTGTGTTCCCATCAGAAAGGATGAATACCCAACTTTTACATCAACATGGATGGGACTGGAGGAGATTATGCTAAGTGAAATAAGTCAAGCAGAGAAAGTCAGTTATCATATGGTTTCACTTATTTGTGGAACATAAGGAATAGCATGGAGGACATTAGGAGAAGGAAGGGAAAAAAGGGGTGGGGGGAATTGGAGGGAGAGATGAACCATGAGAGACTATGGACTTTGAGAAACAAATTGAGGGTTTTAGAGGGGAGGGAGGTGGGGGGATGGGTTATCCCAGTGATGGGTATTAAGGAGGGCACGTACTGCGTGGAGCACTGGGTGTTATACAAAAACAATGAATCGTGGGGCACCTGGGTGGCTCAGTTGTTGGGCAGCTGCCTTCGGCTCAGGTCATGATCCCAGGGTTCTGGGATCGAGTCCCGCATTGGGCTCCCTGCTCGGCAGGAGGCCTGCTTCTCCCTCTCCCACTCCCCCTGCTTGTGTTCCTGCTCTATCTCTCTCTGTCAAATAAATAAACTCTTGAAAAAAAAACAAAAAAAAACAATGAATCGTGATCACTGCATCAAAAACTAATGATGTATGGTGACATAACATAATAAAATAAAATTTAAAAAATATAAAAAAATAAAAGGATCCATGTTCCCTGGATCCTTTGCTCCCAGTGGGTACCTGGGAACCACTGCAGGGGAGTTGGAGGAAAAGATCTGCTCTGCTTCTCCTCTATTTTGGTGAGGACAGTTTTATTCTTCATCTGTCTTACATATTGGCACTTTGCACAATATTTGATTTGAAAAGAGGGCACCACTGATAAAATTTGGAATTTGAAAATGACTACTTAGAGATATGTCTTTCTGATGCATTACCACCCACTAGGACCTGCCCTTGAAGGGAGCTACAGGTAATTCTATGATCCAGAAATCACTCCTGCTAACATGTGAGTATATACAGTCAAGCTTATTTCCTTTACATCCTTTGCAAAAATATATAAATAGACCTCGAGAACATTGTGTTAAGTGAAATATAACTCAAAGAAAGACAAATACTGTGTGATCTCACTTATATGTAGAAACTAAAAACATCAAACTCAGATGCAAAGAATAGAATGGTGGTTGCCAGGAGCTGAGGGTAATGGGGAGATGTTGGTCAAAAGGTACAAACTTTCAATTATAAGATAGTAAGTTCTGGATATCTGAGGTACAGCATGGTGACTAGAGTTAACAATAGTGTGTCACATACTTAAAAGTTGCTATGAGAGTAGGGCTTTAATATTTTCACCTTAACAACAGCAAAATGGTAATTATATGAGGAGAAGAATGCATTAATTAACCTTATTGTAGCAAACATTTTGCAACAAATTCACATATCCAATCATCAGACCTTAAACTTGCACAATGTTCTGTCAATTAGATCTCAATAAAGCCAGAGAAAATAGATCATTTTCTATAATTTTTTGTAAAACTTTTTAATAAGACTATATGTACTTTTAGCTTTGTTTTTCAGTTAATAATATATTTGGGTATATTTTCACACCATTAACTATAAATCAACATCATTCTCAATCTACAGAATTTCACTGTAAATGTCTATCATAAATCTGTTCTCTCTTAAAAAATAATTTTCTAAACCACTGAGCAGGCAGGCAAAGTATTTTGCTGGGTCAGGAAGAGAAAGCCCTTCCCAAGATTTGAAATCTTGGTTTAGAGTTAGTTACCAGATCTGACTCCACACAAAGCTAGGTCTGACAGCTGAGGAATGACCCATTAAATACAAAGCAGTTAAAATGAACAGGTATCTCTGATCTGTGGTTAGTGTCGTAGCAATTTAATATCCCCAGTTAAATGGTGAAATCTTTCATTGTTTCCTTAGGCAGAGCTTGTCTGGACTATTCTTATCAAATCCTATGCTTCATAACACTGAATGAGTGGCTAGGTAGAGAGGACCCTGAATGTACTTCCAAAGTATGATTCTCTCAGTGCTCCACTCCCTAAGAATCCTGAAATCTCTTCCTGTCTTTCAAGTCTTTAAATATTGGTTCATCTACCTGGCGCAGTTTCTTAATCCAACACACATGTGGGAAGGACAGTCTCTGACACAAAATGCTTCAGCACTACCTTTTCTGAGTCATGGTTTTTTGAAGTTCCATTCAACATGATCATGAACCAAGCATACTTCAATAGCCACCAGAAAACCCTTTTTTTCTAAGATGATGTTCCCGGGAAGATTTCTCTGGATATAAGACCCAAGCTCCTTTAGAGGGATTGGTTTAACAAATGATGATTTGGGGGTATTTTAAGTGAAAATGTGTAATGCAAGGGCTAGAAGAGCTATGCGTGTACCACTCCCAGACATCATCAGTCACTGTGAATTCATTTATCAAACAAACATGTCACTTTCTAACTTAAAACTTCGCAATGACACCCAGTAGCAAGCACAAAGAAATGCAGGTACAAGAGCTGGAAGGCAAGGAGGAGCTCTTAGTTCAAGACACAGAAGAAAAGCTAGTATGGCTGATGTAAAGAAAAGGAAAAGGTCACAGATGAGACTAGGGATTTAGGCAGGAGCCAGTCATATAGGCTTCTAGAACATGGTAAGGACATTGGTTTTATTTCAAGTGGGCTGGGAAACCATTCGGTGGTTTTAATAAGGTGAGAAATAGGATCTGACATACATCTTTGAACTGTGACTTCAGCTTCCTCGTAAAGAATGGCTTGAAAGCATGTGTCAGGTTTTCACATGAGGACTACAAAAGTGAAGGACCACAGGCTCTATCCTGGCTGCCTGACTGGCTTTGCAATACTTCTCAGTCCCTCTCTTTGCCCTAGGAAGCTGTCTTTTAAATGCACACCATTGGTTTCCAAATGGAATGAGTTCCCAAGTGGGACTGCATCAGCACAAAATCATTCCCCATTTCTAAAACACCCAAGAATGTAACAAACCTCAAGAATATAATAACCAAAGACTTCACCCACTCATGCATACAAAAAGTATTTATAATGTACCTATTATAAGCCAGGAATCAGATGATAACTAATACTGTACATGTGGATATGTTTTATAGATCTTATTAAGGAAATAAAGATACTATGATGTCAATGGCGATTTTTGCTGATGTTCACGTTCAGTGGGTAATGTCAAAGAGATTCTGTATACTCTCACTTTGGTCAGCAACAAGGCTTTCTCTTCATACCATCCTCAGTTTGGCTAGCCTCAGAAAGGGGGTCATACTAGGATGAGTCAGATGGGAAACTGGGAAGAGACTGGGCAGAAAAGAATGCCATGTTTAACTGGACAAATGCAGCTTGACCAATGGTGATCAGAGGGTCTTAAGGAGAAGGGTAAGTCAGTGTACCCACACTTACATGCAGCTTCCTGGCATTAATTCTCTAATATCCAAATTCTTGGAGGGCAAGGGGGGACTCTTCACAAAGGTCCCACTTCTCATCACTGCCCCTTCCCATACATCACATCTTCTTCAGGAATAGGAAACTCTACTTAAAGAATGCACCAGAATGGTTCTGTCCCATTCTTGGGCAACACCTTCTTTGAAGTCTGATGGTCACACCTGATATCCACCTGTTTCCACAGAGGGTAATTTAGTTCTGTATGTGGGGGAATGGACTCCAAGGAGGTTCTCTGGGTAGCAGTTAGCAGGGAAACATCCTAATTAATATTGATCCTATCACACTAGAATCAAAATCAAGTACAGCAATGAAGGCATATGGCCTCTGCATCAGTCTTAATCATCCACATTTTTGTGTCATAGAAGATCCAGTAGATAAGGGATAAGAAAGTGCTCTTCCACTGCTTTCTCTGGATGTAATTTAATCTCTGTTCTTGCCACCCTTGGCTCCTTGATCTAGGGCACCAGCTTCTACAGTGCCCAGCAGTGATAAAAGTTTTCAGAATCCACCCTTCAGGTATCCACAGTTACCGCTTCAAAACCAACACTGCTCTCAGCTCAAAAGGAAGGTATGCAGTCTACTGATCAGATAGAGGGGTAAGGCACACTGGAATGCCAAAAGAGTGTATATCACAGTTTGATACCTCTCTTCTCACTGACAGTAAATCATTTATTACAAATGTGTTTTACAGGCATAATGGAGAATGACAGACAATGTTCCCAGTTCTCTTAGGAGCTTACATTCGGTGGAGGAGAGGAAAGGGTGTTAAACAAGGAAGCTAAAGACTACACATTAATTAAAAAATAAACACAGAAACCCATACTTGAACATGAGAATCTCACAAACTGCTATGAAAACAATAAACCAGGGTAATGGGGTAGATACCAACATGGCGGGGCAAGGGAGGTGTGGATACTACTTCAAAAAGAAGGGTACACCTGTTTCCTAAAACTACTGTAACAAAGTACCAAATACTGGGTGCTCTGAAACAACAGAAGTGTATTCTCTCAAAGTTCTGGAGGTCAGAGGTTAAAATCAAGGTGTTGGTAGGGTCATGCTCCTTCTACAGCCTCCAGGGGAGGTTCCTTTCTTACATCTTCCAACTTCTGGTAGCCCCAAGTATTTCTTGGCTTGGGCATTTTGTGACAGTGTAACTCCCATATCTGCCTTCATCTTCACACAGCTATCCTCCCTGTGTGTGTCTCTGCCCAGATTTTCCTTGTCTTAGGAAAAGACACCAGTCATTGGATCAGGGCCAACCTTAATGAACCCATCTCAATTTGATGACATCGGCAAAGACCTTATTTCCAAATAAAGTTACATTCAAAGAAACTGGGGGTTAGGACTTTGATGTACCTTCAGAGGGCGTTGGTGGTGGAGGGTGGGGGCAGGGTCAAAATTCCACCCATAACAAGCAGTGAGAGCAAAGCTCTCTAAAGGAGTAACATTTGAGGTGAATTCCACAATGATGGTCGGTCGATGGCCTGGCTATGATTTAGGTGAAGAGCCTCCTAAGCAGAGAGAATATCAAGTACTCTGGCCTCCACCTGAAGGCAGCTGCTTAGACAATTTCTCAAGAGAAAGAAAAATTATGATGTAATAAGGTTTGTGAAGGAAGAGATAAAAGTGCTAAGAAAATAATCACAAACACAGGAAACCACTATTCAGGTCCCTAAGGCAGCATTCCTTGTGATGGTGAAGAAGCACAAACACATGAACAAGAAATACTCAGGGAATGGTACAGAGAACCACAGCATGTCTATTCTGCAGCCATCTAAATGGAGGTTTATGAAAACGATGCAGAAAAATGGAGAAATACATGTGAAATCAAAAAGTACGGTATTTTTATATTTTTTAATTATGCAAACATATACATACCTGTAAGATTATTAAACTATCAGAATTGCCACCCCATGAACACACTGTGATGTTAAGGTGTTGAAATTATGGGTTTTATACTCTTAGCTAATGTTTGGATTAATATCACTCTTTACGATAAAAATTAATTTTGAAGGGAAAAATTTTATTTCAAAAAAATTGTTATGTAATATGTAAATAGCACAATCATGTATTTACTATAAGATCTACCTAATTACAGTGTCTTTCTGTATTTACTTCAGGTTTATTTTCCAAGGAATCAAGTATTTGGGATACAGTAGAAATCCCCTGTGGAGAGGTGATGTTTTAAAATCAAGAATTCAAGGCAAAGAAAAATGTGTTGTAATAATCTTAAAACAACATGGCCTTGTGAAATGAAAGCAGTTGTCATCAAGCTCTGTGAAACAGAGAGGAGAGGCTTCCTCTGTTGTCAAAATCATTTCTTGAAGAGAACAGCTACTGGTTCCCAACAGAACCAATAAAATGGCTTTAGCTCTACCATGAGAAAATTTATATACTACTCCATTTCCCACATTTTAAAAAGGACTGCATGCCCACAAAATGGGCTGTGTAAATGTTCTTAGAAGAGAGAGTAGAGATTAATAAAAAGTTGGGGACAGGCTGAAAGACACGCCAACTCATAATCACATGTGTTGATCAGCAGCCTCACCAATGAAATATAATGGTTGCATGGGGAGGGGGGGACTTTTCTCTCCATTTGTGCAAAAACATGCCATTTTAAAGTATCCTGTTTTCTAATGTGTCCATCGAAAATTTCAGTGGAAAAATAAATTAGTTTCATCTGGTGATAAATATATCTAACGTGCAGAGGAGGTAAATTTTAGCATAAACAAGACTGTTAAATTCCCAATCAATCATAAAATGAGAAAGGTTGAATCCCCTGCCTGGGTTACCAAATCTAAGCACTTACAAAGTTAGCACTCAAGCAAAGCAACAATTGTTTTTACCCTGTTACTTTTCTAATCATGGTTCAGTTGACACTCAGCACTTTGAAGCCCATTTCATTAAAAAAACAAAACAAAAAAACAAAAAACAATGAATCAAAATAATCAGATGTTTCCAAAAAAAAAAAGGAGGAGGAGGAAGAGTTGCTGCAAACTTGTTTTAGTGTCCCAGCTCAATAGCTATTTAATTGACCTCGGGCAAGTCACAGGCTCTTTCAGCCTCAGGTTATTTCATCTGGAAATTAGAGATAATCCTGCCCACTTAGCATGTTGGGAGAGGGCTCCTGGGTGGCTCTGTCGTTAAGCATGTTGGGAGAATCACACAGTATCTAACATTGTTTTGTAAACTATAAAGTGTTATAACAATATAAATAATCTTATCACCCTCTGAAGAGGGTGATTAAGTATCAGGCAATGGGACAACCCTGCCTGGCTCTCTACCCAAACCCTTAAAACTTCTTTTAAGGCATTACATACTTGATAATGATATTGCCCTTCTCTCTTTAAGTTTTTATTTCCCAGAAAGTTAAGGTCTTACCATCTATTTAATATCACTGTAGGACCAACTATCAAATAGTAGGGAACCCAAATATCTTCAAAGTCTTTATTCAGCTGTACTCTAATTTTCTCAATTATTTAACCTTCTGGAAATGAGAAATTACTGAGACTCTCCATATTCAACTCTCAATAGCCTTCCCTTCAAGCTCTTTAGCCAAAAAAGCCAAATCACAGATTTTTATTTTCAGAGGCAAATGTTGTGTACCAAGAAAGATCTCTTAAAAGTTGAATATTTTCATCTGACCAGATGTAGGATTTTAAATGAAAGAAACACCTTCAGATGGGTCTTTTTTTTTTTTTTTTTTTTAAGCAGCAACCTTGTGTGGTTACCTAATTGTTCCAACATGAATTCTTCTAGTTGGTGCAATTTTGGAGATTTTCTTTGTGAAATCAGAGTCATTTAAAAATCTGTGCAACAGTAGGCTCTACATTTTCATCATGGCAAATCATTCTTCATATTCAACAACTCAGCCAGGAGTGACTTGTGACTTCATATTCAACAACTCAGTCAGGAGTGACTTGTGACTAATCTAATTCACCTGCAAAGGTTGACAATTTGCCACCCTTGTCAGTGTTCAAAAGAATATGCCGCAGACTAGATATATTACCCTAAGAGAAATTGCAAAAATATATTGCTCAACATCAGCATCTTTAGAAAAAGTGATTACTTGCTGACAACATTGAAGAGAAGCTCACAATTGGATATCTGAGTTCTAAATGTGTTTATTAAATATTGATCACAGCAACAATTCTAAAATCCTGTTTTTGCAAATAACTTCTAGAAGAATGCTTACAATAGTACATGAAAAGGAAAACAGAATAAAAACTGTGTATTGTTCTTTCAGATAACCATTATTTATTGAACCCCTGTGTACTAGGTACTGTTGTAGATGCTGAGAACCCAGCAGTGAATGAGTTTATCATAATGTATCAGTTGTGTTTAAAAGCAAGGAGAGTGATAAATAGTTCACATTCGACACAATGTTCCAGCTTCTGTGTCAAGCACTTAAGTAATTATCTTTTGTTTTCTGTGTTACTACTACAAGAAAAGTGCCATTATACCAATTTTACAGGTAAGGAAACTGAGGCATTGATTAAATAACCAAACCAATGTGACAGAGGCAGAAGGGTAGAGCTAGATCTGGAATGTGTTTCTTTTTATCTAACTGTGCATTTCACTCTGCTGTACCCACACAACACACTGTCCTCCTCAATCAGCTATCATCTGCTGCACCCGCTCCCCGCAAATTCAAAATAATCCAGCAGCCTTTTCCACCTGAGCAAAACTGGGACACACCTGAGAATAGCAAGATCCAAACTTGGCTCCTAAAGATTACATCAATGTTGAATCTTCTAGGCCTTTCTTCAATAAAAGACTGTAACAAATCATCCCAGTACACTCTGGCGCCTACCCAATTCTGTCTTGTCTATTTAATTCCTTAGACTCCATTGCCAATTTCCCAATATAGGTGACACTTGAACAATGTGGGGGTTAGGGGTGCCATTTCCCCCCCACCACACCCAGTCAAAAATCTTAGTGTAAATTTTGATTTCCCAAAAGCTTAACTACTCATAGCCTACTCCTGACTGGAAACATTAGCAGTAACATTAAGAGGCAATTAACACATATTCTGTATGTTATATATATTATATACTGTATTCAGACAATAAAGTAAGCTAGAGAAAAGAAAATGTTTTAAAAGTCCTAGAAGATATCATGCCGAAAACAAGAGATGAAAACCTGACATTCAAGTTGCAGATCTGATAACATTTTGTGTTACTTAAGATAACATCAGCTGCCATAACAGATAAACCTTGAAACCCCAGTGACACAACATGATAGAAATTTATTTCCTTTTCAAGGATACCCAATGTTGGTGTATATGACAGCCCTCAGCATGGTCCTCTATGCATCAAGACCGCCTTATTTTATTTGAGGACTCATTCTTCTCTAGTCCTTTGAGCCTTGCCCCATTGAGGTGACAAATGAAGAAAGATCATGGAGAAGGCAATCCTGCTTCTTCTCTTTTCAAGAAGTGACACACCACTTCCACTCACATTCCATTGGCCAGAACTAGTCTTACAGTCCTGCTGGATGCACAGGGTGCTGGGAAATGTAGTTCCAGGTAGGAAACCACTTACCAGCTGGAAAGGGACCATGAATCTTCGGAGGTCCGGTGATATGCTGGCCACACATCCTTCAGATGATATGGAAAATTACAATGAAAAGATCTACAAATAATCCAACATGTGAAAGAGAAATGAAGGGCAGAAATCAGAATAAAGCTAGGAAAAATTAGGATCTATTAGGTAATATAAGTGAGGGCAATGGGCAAGAAAGGCTATCTTGGCCACTTTGAAAGGTTACCTCAAAAGAAGGTGAGGAAAAGATTCTGAAGTGAAATTGTTTGAAAAGAGCAAAGAGCTGAGATCATAATTGTTTCAATCAATAATATGACAAAGGAAACTAATTCCATTTAAAATAATGTCCTGTTTCCAGAAACTGTGTGTCACTTTACAAGCTGAGATGTGGCACACATTTAATTGCTGTTTTGTCAGAACTAATTCTCTGATTGTGTTGTGAAAACAAAACTACTGAAGAAAATCTTTTTGAAAGCCCACAAAGAAAAATTAATATTTATACACAGCTGTCCATTTGAAACCTTACAAGGTTGAAGTCAATAATTAGCATGATCAGAAAAGTTCCAGCAAGTGCCCTTATTTTGAAGTTATTTTCATATAAGCTTTTCCCTCTTAAATAAATCTGTTGGGCATGAATGTGAGATGAAAATAGTGGGGTAACTTGGCAAATCAAGTTCTCATATGTAAAGAGTACATCATTCAGGGAACACCAACCATCTGGACTTGGGTTTTATCCAGTTAAATAACAAGGATTTAAGATATTTTTAAATCCTCATACTACTTAGAGCAGAAGCAGTAAGGTTTTGGGAGTCACAAACCTCAAATTTTAGGGATGAAGAATAGGTTTACCTGGTTCACCCCATTCCCTATTTTTCAGATGAGGGCATGGAGTATGTGAGGGCCAAATCACAAAAATAGTTAGTGGTGAAACCACGTCTGAAACTTAGGTTTGTTGACCAGGAACCACCCATTAAACAAGCTCCAATACCCACTAGGCTTGCCTTTAGACCTCTCTAGCAAAGAGCTCCCTGCATACAAATATCAGCTATTCCTACAACTCTGGGGACCCAGCTTGAAAATGGGGTCATTAGTACAACAGCAAGACAGATTAATCTCAATAATCTACAGCACTATGGCAATAATGACAGATACCAGGGAATGAGCCAGGAGGGTGGAAGAGAAGACTGTGGGTCAGACTCTGCCAGAGAAAGGAGAGGACTTTAGGGAATACACAGGTCTACAGAAGGCAAGTATAAGTTAACTTCTGATGTGTACTCATTCTAGTGTCTGGTCTCCTGACTTGATCCCTGCACTAAATGGACTCTGCTTCTGCTCAGAAGCCTGGGATTCTTCTAGTTAGCACTCTTTAGAAGAAGAACCTCACTGTTCATCATTTATGGTGTTGCTGCATCCATCCATCCATTCCACAGAGCTTTTCTGAGTATGTATTAGGAGACAGTGGTCAGGTGTAAAAAAGCAAAAGCTGAACAACACACAGACTTGGCTTTTGAGAAGCTCCCAGTGGAGTTACAGAAAAATATCATACCTTGTGATTTTCTTACATGCCCTCAAGTAGAAGTGCTGGCCTTGATTAAGTTGCTTAAGAGAAAGGCAATACTCAACACCCAGGACCACATGGGCAACCCAATCATCTACTAAGGACTTAAGGTTCCAAGATAAGAAAGTGCATGATAAAGCCATTTACTCTAAGGGTGGTCTGCAGCCCAAAGCACAAGCATCACCTTGGAGCTTGTTACAAGTATAGCATTTCCAGGGACACCTGTGTGGCTCAGTTGGTTAAGCATCTGCCTTCAGCTCAGGTCATGATCTCAGGTCCTGGGATTGAACACTGTTGGTCTCTGTGCTCAGTGGGCAGTCTGCTTCTTCCTCTCCATCCTCTGCCCCTCCCCCCACGCATGTGCTCGCTCTTTCAAATAAATAATCTTAAAAAAAAAAAGTATATCATTTGCAGCCCAACTCTAGAGTTAGTGAATTGCATTTTACATTTTAACATAATCCCCAGGTGATGCGTCCATGTGTATATTCAAGTTTAAGGTGGTGAATGGTATATTGGAACTTATGGCTATAACTGGCTATCTCTAAAAGGGATCAGAGGAGAAGTAATAACACAATTGATTTTTGAGCCAGAATTTCTCAAGTGAGATTTGAGGAATAGTTTTCTTATAGTAAAACTCATCCTTTTCAAATGCACAGGTTGATGATTTTGACAAATATAGTCATGCAACTACCAATGCCACCAAAATTAAAGAGTGGTCACCCCAAAATTTGTCTTTGTGCCCTTTTGCTGTCTATACTCTCCCCATAACCTCAGGCCCTAGAAATCACCGATTTTTCTGTCCCTATAGTTTTGCCTTTTTCAAAATGTTATATAAATGGAATATAGTATGTAGCCTTTGGTATCTAGCTTCTGTGACTTAGCATAATGCTTTTTTTAAAGATTTTATTTATTTATTTGAGAGAGAGAGCACAAGCAGGGGGAGCAGAGAGCGAGGGAGAAGCACGCTCCCCGCTGAGCAGGGAGCCTGATGCGGGGCTCGATCCCAGGATCTTGGGATCGTGACCTGAGCCGAAAGCAGATGCTTAACTGACTGAGCCACCCAGGCACCCCAGTATAATGCTTTTGATATTTGTCCAATTTGTTGCATGTATCAGTCATTTGTTTCTTCTTATTGCTGAATAGTATTCAATTATATGGACGTACCACAATATGTTTAGCCATTCACCAGATGATGAACATCTGGAATATTTCCAGTTTAGGGCTATTATAAATTAAGCGGCTATGAACATTCCAGTACAGGTCTTTGTGTGAACTTATGTTTTCCTTTATCTCAGATATACATCTAGGAGTGGAATTCCTGGGTCATTTGGTAAAAATATGTGTTAGACTTTATTAAAAAAAAAAATGTCAAAGCAGCTGTGTAAGAGTTGCAGTTTGTGAGCTAGAATTTTTTAATGATGAGATTTCACCAGATAAAGACATTGAAAAGTGAAAGAACATGATGGGTTCAAGGAATGAGAAATATTTCAGTAGGGATAGAGTGTAAGGTAGAAGTAGAAGAGTAGCTGGAGGTAATGCGGGAAAAGCATATTCTATGGACAACTCTGAACTGCTCTCTTTATTAGCTTGCTTTGAAGTTCAGAAAGCCTGGATTTGTGGATTACAGAGATCATCAGGTTGTTTGTTTTCATATTGCAAAATTTTCTTTTCCATCACATAAGTTAAAGGGAAAATACCAATTCTCCAAGAGAGTGGAAAGGGGTCTACCCACATGTTTATCCTAATCTTCTGCTGTTTAGCTAGAATTATGAAACATGGGAATGAAAATTATTTATAAAGAAGAGTTAATGGGTTCTACCCTCAAGGGTCCAGCTAGGAGAATGCAGGAACCCATCACAACTAATTTTTTGATCAAAACTGTTCCCTATCTCTGCCTTGCCTTTGTGAATTAAAAAAAAAAAATACAAGAAAATCAAAATCCTTTTTCTTTCTCTAAAAGCATTTTTCAGGACTCTTCAACCTCTATATTATATATATAGACTTAGTCTCTGGAAAATCAAAATGTCCTATGGTGCCAAGGAAAATATCGGTCCCCAAGGTGGTTAGCAGGCTGGGCTAATGTTAATACACACTTCCCCCCGCCCCCATTCCTTTCTTTCGTTGAGCTTCCTTTAGACTATATTGACTCAGGAGAGAGAGGACTGCTTCAAAGGATCTGGTAGGACATCACCTTATCTCCCTTTTTCTCTTTTATAAATATGATGATCACATGCTGAGTCACTGCCATTTCCTCCAAAGTTTTCTCTCTGTACTTTATGTTACTGGTAAGGATGCCCGATCATCTTGGAGCCTTGGTATTTACTATGCAGTCACCTCTCCTGCAGCTCTTCCTCTGTGGATAGGACTAAATCTAAGATAATAAGTTTGGGAGCTTCTTATCTGAGATCAGGAAATGACCAAGGACAGGTGAGAACTGCCCCATTCTCCCTCATTCTATCCCCACCTATCTCCATATACCCTCTATAGGAGTCCCAGGTCCTAAGAATCAGCCTGCTTCCTTCAATGATCAAGAAATGGCAAACCCAATCATGTTCTGGTTACGTCTTATGATTGCCTACATGCCTTCAAGTACAAGTACAGATCTTGATCAAGTTACTCAAGAGGAAGGCAATATTCAGCATCCAGGGACTACATGGGGTGTCTAATTACCTCCCATGGATTTAAGGTTCCAAGATAAGAAAATGCACAGTGGGGAATAAAGCCATCTACCCATGGCTGCAGCATGAACACCATCTTAGAGCTTGTTAGAAGTGCAGAATATCTAGCCCTGCTCCACATTTAGTGAATTATAATATGCCTTTTAATAAGATCCCCAAGAGGTATGTGTGTACATTCAAGTTTGATGGCAATTTCCTCAGACTGTAGGGACTAACAAAGTACTATCCAAATAGAAAGGACATCTGAAAAGAAGATGGAAATGCACATGGCTAGAGATGGATGGGAGATAGGAGGGAAGAGGTGGGGTGGGGGGTAGAGGAGGATGAAGTTGACCAATGTTCACGAGGGCACCATGTTATCTCAACAGATGGGCATGAATATTACCAGCTAGGAGCCATTCTTATTGCATCCCACATGATGAGTAAGGGTTGATGCCCCAGCTGTGCAGGCAGCTGTCTGCCATGAGGCTGTGCACCCAGCTAAATGGGAAATCTTTTCGGAAATTTATGAGCCATACTCAAGCAGCAGCCAGAGCTCTGAAGCTCCCCATCAATCATGTCACCCCTTGCATACTCCTTTTCCTTGATTTAGGCAAACAAATGCAAAGGGGTCTGGACCTCATGAGTCCTTTCCCCCCAATATGCACACCAACCACATTACTTTTTGGTAGTAATACTTGCATCTCTATGAGATATGCAATTTCTAGTTAACATATGTAGTGTCTGAAATGAGAAACTGTAGCAAAAATGATGCATCCAAATCTCATGGAATGACCTTATTTTTTGAGTAAGAGAGACACACCAGTCAACTAGAAAACCACGCACAAGAATTTCGACATAGGAAAGCACTCTGTGGATATTCAATTTCAATGCACCTCCTATTACGAGTGAGGAATGGTGGATCAAGGTCACACCATCTATTAGTGGAAGGACTGACATTTGAATCCAGGTTGTATTACCACTACTTTAGTTCTCTTTCCCCGTTCTCTTGCTAAAATGCATGCAATAAATAAATACATAAAATGCATAAGGCCTTCTCTTTGAAGCCCAACCCCACCAGTCAGAGTAAGTATGACTTTGGGCAAATCGCCTAACCTATCTGAGCCTCTGAATTCCTCTTTTGCAAATGGGGATCATGACAGCTATATTAAAGCAGTGCGAGAGTTAGTTCAGGGAGACACTTCGTGTAATTTCTAGCACATAAGAGGCCTTCAGCAAATGGGAGAGAGGAAGAGAGTTTTATTACTCCTGTACCTTCCTGCCACACAACTATTAGTATCTTAGCACAATCCTGCCAGTTTTCCTCTAAATAATTTTACTCACTTGTAATCACAGTATACAGGTACTGTCACGTGGCAGTTTATTCATGGTGTGGTGCCATCTTCACAGTCCTCATCTAATGGATCTGTGTATTTCACTGCATGGATTACACCCATCCTGAAAACACCATTACCCCATTGTTAGGTTGTTTACCATTTTTTGCCTTTAAAAATTTATCTGCAACAAACTTCTTTATGCACTAGATTTTGTCCATGTTTTGAGTTAGTTCCTCAGGCTAAATTCCCCAAAGTAACCATTTTGGTTCTTTGAATATAAAGAACTCTCTGAAATTATATTTCACTGTAAGAAATACTTAAATTTCCACAAAGCTGGGATTATCAGATTCAGAACTTCTTCACACATACAAATACACACACATACACATATATATATATTCAGAAAGAAATAAGATGCAAACCTCTTTTAGACAATGACAGAATATATTTGGATCAAACCATTTTTGGAGGTATATTTAAGCACAAGGGAAGAACAGAACCTATAAGGAATCTGATAACTTCGTGTTAAGGCAAGAATGATGCAGACAAATGCAGTATGGTTCAGAAAAGGAACAAAATGTCTGAGGATCGGATTTACAGGGAAAGACCTAAAACTAATACATATGTATAGCACAGTTACAAGTAAAGAAAGAAATTCAAACAGCCTCTGAGCTTGAGAGAAGTAAACATCAGAACAGGAAAGACATTTACCACATCTTGCATTTTATCTATTTGCTTAACAAAACTCTTAAAAAGAAGGTTCTATAACACACTTCCCCCAACTCTCCCTCCCCTAGTCTTGGTTCATTAACATTAGACTTAATTATTTGGCATAATTAAGAAAGGAGGAGGAGGAGTCATCTTCTAGCTCATGAATGAGTCTTATTTATACTTTCCACTTTGATCTTTTCCTCCACTCTGAACTACCTAGCATAAACCACAGAACAGGTGAAAAAAATGACCTGGGATTATCATTTAGCTACAGAGTTTCACAATCTAAATAATATCAAATTACTGATTCCTCCACTTTGATCTTTTCCTCCACTCCGAACTAGCTAGCGTAAACCACAGAACAGGTGAAAAAAATGACCTGGGATTATCATTTAGCTACAGAGTTTCACAATCTAAATAATATCAAATTACTGGTTCCTCCTCTTCTAATTCTCTGCTTCTTCTGAATGGGGACTGTGGGGCAGGTTGGCCCGCCTCACACCCAGCAGAGGGAAGAAATGTGAATGTGTCTGCCTTATGAAATGTGTTTTTATACAACCTAAGAAAAGCTTATCAATATGCATATTATCATTCCATTTGAATCTTTTTTTTTTAAGATTTTATTTATTTATTTGAGAGAGAGAGAATGAGAGAGAGCACATGAGAGTGGGGAGGGCCAGAGGGAGAAGCAGACTCCCTGCCGAGCAGGGAGCCCGATGCGGGACTCGATCCTGGGAATCCAGGATCATGACCCGAGCTGAAGGCAGTCGCTTAACCAACTGAGCCACCCAGGCGCCCTCCATTTGAATCTTATATGTCATTGGTATACAGGGTTTCATAATACTACTCAGCAACAATTTTTAAAGAGTGAGATTCAAGAATGCCATTCTGACTTGTATAATTCAGAGAAAGATTATAAAACAGCATTCCAACACGTTACCCCACAGAAAGCACACCAAATAAGCACCATTTGTAAGCAAAATAATAAAGGAAAGGAATAGTTCAAGAGAGCAACTGTGAAAAATAAAAAAACACACAGATATTTATTTGAAAAGGGCCCTATTCAAATCTGTTTTACTATTTATGAAGTGGTTAAAGAAAATGAGAAATGAAGTATGACTCAGTACCCTAAGGCCATAATATTAAACTTTCTGTAACCCCAGAACTATTTCTCCAAACAAAATCTTACTTAGAAACTCAATATATAAAGCAGGTCAGAGAAACATGGTGGAAGCCAGAGTATAAATGTGGGAATTCCACCAGCCCTGGCCCTGAGTTAACTCTACAGAACCCCAAAAGGGGTGGGGGGCCCCAGTGTGACACCACAGTCCTAACAGAAGCTAGAGCAGGAAGGAGTTTGAGATGAGAATAATGGCAGAAAATGAAAAAGAATATGGAAAGCATCCTTAAAAGGGAATTAAAATGGAAGAGAAAACAGGGTGTAAGATGGAGGGGAGGAGGTCCAGTGGAGAGGGGAATAGAATTATTTTTTAAAAGAAAGAAAAACAAATCAGTGTGTTTAATGTTAACTCTCTTGACTTTTTGCCCAGAGCAGTGGCTTTTTAAGTTGTTGACTATTAAGACAGAAAATGCTGTTTTTTGAGGCCCGTGATAAATGGTGTCAGATGATGGCGCTAGATCAGACAACTTCGCTAAAGCAACAGGACTGAGTCACATTTCACGCACATCTCGCTTCTCAACCTTCAAAAACTGAAATAAATGTAATGTCCCTTCTAAACTCAAAGTATAAAGTAAGACCTTCTCAACAATGAGTCCACACACCCGAAGATAGATTCAGAAACAAATGCTGAAAATGTTGGGAATATAGGAACACATAGAGCGACCAGTGGTAATACACAGCCTTGCAGGCAGGATGATCATCTCCCACTGGATGGGAGTATTGAATTTCCTACCTACTTGCCCATACACACCTGTGAGCCAGCCACATCCAACTTTCCTGATCATTCCAGAGCTCTAAATCCCTGTGAACCATTCTCTTTGCTGATAAACATATCCCTACACCTCTCTTTTACCAAGTCCGTGTAAAACCAAGTACCAAATGTGGTTGCTTCATCCTCAGAGCTGACAACACACTTTGTTCCATTTATTCTCTATGGTAGGGCTTATCACAATATTGGCTAATCATTTCTGGGGGGTTTCCTCTCTTATTAGACAGGAAATACCACAAATAAGGGGACTGAACTCCATTCTTTCTACCAGCACAATATCTAGTACATAGTGGCCATGAAAACCTTTGATGTATAATAAAAACCAACATGTACTGAGTGTTCATTATGTGCTAGCACAGAGCTTTAAGCCCTTCACATCCGTTATCTCATTTAATCCTTACAACAAACCAAGATATTCCTTCTTATTTTTGTCATTTTACAGATGCGCAAACTGAGACACATAATTGTTAAACACCTTGACGAGTTGCCTAAGTTCAGCAATAGATGATGCCAGGACTCAAATCCAAGCAGTCAAACCCCAGAGTCTCAGCAATTAACCACTAAGCTGACTGACTAACAAGCAAGAAAGAAAATGAATGTAACATAGGGCAAAGTTGAGGGATTTTAAAGATCCTTTCAATTCAAACATTCTAGGTTCAGCATAATATAAAATTTCCTGCTTTGAATCTTAGGGCACTTCTGGCCTTTCTCTTCCTTGCCTAGCCACCCTTTTTATCACTGTGTTTTGCACAAATATGATGACTTTAGAAATTCTTAAATAGACATAAGGCTTCTTCCCAACTCAACAGCCTGGATGGTAACTCTATAGGTGGGTATGCATCTATTTAGCAATGGGTACATGGGTGGATGACTCATAAGCAACCCAAAGCTCCGCCTCTAACAGCTCTCATCCCTGCCACTCAATCTAAAAGGCTGAAGGTTGAGTGTAAATAGCAAAAGGCAGGAAAAAAGAACAAAGGCTGGCTTTGATTCCCAGAGCCAAATAGTAATAACCCCTCAAAACATTATTTTCATTCTGGCTATGATCTCAATGGCCATTTTGAGTTCAAAACACAAAACTGTGTATATGCATGGGTGAGTCAGTGAGTTCATGACCTGATATGAGTCACTCTCACATGCTAGTTCTCAAAATGCTAATTCTGATCCCTTTCCTTTGGAAGGAGTTCTGAAATTATGATGAAAGGTAAGATTTACTTGCAAGGATACCTATCCAGCAGCGCTCTGAGGCCTGCCCAGACATTTGCAATAAACATGCACATAGGCCTCCTCTGATTTGGGAGGAAGGGAGGAAGGGAGGAAGGGAGGAAGGGAGATAGGGAGGGAGGGAGGAAGGGAGGAAGGGAGGAAGGGAGGGAGGGAGGAAGGGAGGGGGGGAAGGAAGGAAGGAAGGAAGGAAATATAGAGATGTGAAGTACCAAAAGCAAATAGCAATGGAAATCCTATGCCCTCAGGCATGGGATGCTTGCATGGAGGCAGGAACAGTTGTGAAGTACTATTGCTCTTGGGTAGACTCATCAATAGCTTCCAAGGGTCTGTTCTTTCTTGGCTTTAAAAAGGGGGAGGGAGCAGTGGCACGAATGAATAAATAAATAAATAGGGGCACCAGGTGGCTGAGTCATTAAGCGTCTGCCTTCGGCTCAGGTCATGATCAGGGTCCTGGGATCGAGCCCCGCATTGGGCTCCCTGCTCAGTGGGGAGTCTGCTTCTCCCTCCCCACTCTCTCTGCTTGTGTTCCCTCTCTCGCTCATTCTCCCTCTGTCAAATAAATAAATAAAATCTTTAAAAAATAAATAAAAATAAATAAATAAATACTGAGCTTCTATTATGTGCTGGGCTCTAGGCTGTTGAGAATATGCAGTCAATGAGGCAAGCATAATCTTTTCTCTAATGGAGCTTATAGTTCCATGATAAATCAGCTACAAAAAGCCAGCAGCATGATGGGTGCTCTAATGAAGACATTCAGGGTGCTACAAGGCTAACATGAGATTATGTAGCCAGAGATCCTGCCTCAAGGGCAGGGAAATCCCCTCCCCCTATTTGGAATGGCTATTAAATAGGTAATAAAGTATTTGCTAGGCAGAGAATGGAAGACAAGAATGCTCCAGGTAAAGGTTATATGCAAAAGTGCTGAAGCTGAAATGAACATGGAACATTTAGGACTCTGCAAGAAGTTCAATGAGGCTAGAGCACAGAAAGGGTAGAGGGAAGGCAGGGAATTCAGAATCAGGGAGGGTTCCTTATTTATCAACTGATTAATATGAATTTATCAAGCTCCTGTCATGTGTAAATCCTACTCTTTTATAGAGTTAGAGGAATATGAAAAAATACTTTAGTTCTGTCTAGCTTTGGGCTTTCTTCCTCACTCCCTTGACCAAGCTGAAACTGGCCATCTACTCACTCACTGTGTTGTGGGCCTATCCATGAACATGGTGACTTTTTCAAAAGGCTTGAGGCCCTGAGATCAAAGGTGTCATCTCTCTGTAGGAATCAGTTCTCTGTGCCATCACAATTTTTACAGCAGTAGTATGATTTCATTAAAACAAAAACAACTTCAAGATACGTCACCTCAACCATACAGTATTATTACTAACTACATACTATTTCTTTCTACCCTCATAGTTAGGTTTGGGGATATAAGAACAATGTGTTACTTACAGAATGCTTTACAGAGCATTTTCATCTATTTTCCTTCATGTGAACCGGACAGTCAACATGGGGACACACTACTACAGGTGGGGAAACAAATTTAACAAGGTCATGTAGTTTCCCCCAAAGCCATGTTAGTAAGTGGGGGAAAAAAAAGATAAATATCATGGCTGCTCTCAGTCCCGTATTCTTTCTTTTTATAAAAGTGTTTCTCAAAAATGTGATCCATAGAACACCTAGTTAAAATACAGATTCCAGGGGCACCTGGGTGGCTCAGTCTTTAAGCGTCTGCCTTCAGCTTGGGTCATGGTCCCAGGGTCCTGGGATCAAGCCCCGCATCGGGCTCCCTGCTCGGCGGGAAGCCTGTTTCTCCTTCTCCCACTCCCCCTGCTTGTGTTCCCTCTCTCGCTGTGTCTCTCTCTGTCAAATGAGTAAATAAAATCTTTAAAAAATAAAATAAAATACAGATTCCAGCGTCTTGCCTCAAAATCTCTGGAGGCTTCTCCATAATTCTTCAGGCACCCTGAAAGTCTTAGGACACCACTGTTCACCAAAATCCATCAGAAGAACCCATTTTAAGTAATTGTCAGAACATAGTAAAATAAATACTATTATCCAAAATCCATACCAGAATATTTATAACAGCATTATACATAATAACCAAAATCTGGGAACCCCCCCAAATGCCTGTCAAGAATAAGTAATAGTGCTATATTCACACAATGGAATACCATATGGCAATGAAAATGAAAGACCTACAAGAACATGCAGTGTTGTGAAATCTCACAAACGTTAATATGGCATAAAATAAATCAGGCACAAAATAGTATTTAATGTACGAATCCAGGTTTACATGGTAAAAACAGGCAAAGCTAAGCCATGCTGTCAGAAGTCAGGATGGCAGTAATCCTGGTGGCCATAGGGCATGTGAGATGGAGTAGGGGGTGAGGCAGATGCACAAGGGGGATCTGAGCATGCTTGCAGTCTTCTGCTTCTTCATCTGGGTGCTTCCCATGTGGGTGTGTTTGACTTGTAGAAATACATGCAGCAGCATATTTATGCTATGTGAATTTTTCTGCAGTATATTATACCTCAGTGAAAATAAGTTTCAAATGTAATAAATGCCATTCCTAAGTCTTAAAAAACTAGAAATCATTTTAAAACAAACACTGTGCTTGTGTCTAAAGGTTGTCCCCATTCATTATACCTGATTATATTTACTGGTTTTCCTGGTTATCTAAGTAATACCTGTTCACTGCCCCCCCAAATCATAAAAAAGCAGACACCCTACACTACCAACTTTCCCTCCCCAAAACCAGTATGTATGGTATTAGATTATTTTCTTTCAAACGCTTTTATCCTATATGTACAAATTTACTTTTGACACAATTAAGACGGTCTGATAATTTTAGATCCTAATTTTTTTCACTCAATATTATATTGCAAATATTTTCTGAATCATCACAAATACTCAAGATTTTGATTTGAAGGATTCATTATAAATAATGAATAACTGATACTGACAGTCTATTAAACTCCTGTAACATGTCAACCCTTGTGATGTATATTGTTATGGAGTTGAAGACGTATGAACCTAGATCATACCTCAACAACTTTTAGGAAGATTATGTGTGATTTTGGGTAAACTAGCTCTTAATCTCTCAGAGCCTATTTTCTAATCTATAAAGTAGGGGTGATATACCATCTAATCAAGGTACTTGAGAGAATTAAGACAATACATGTGAAATGCCTAGCACTTAGTAGGTAAATAATAAGTATTCCCTTAGATAGGAAAAGTATATATATGGAAAAGTACCAGTACGAGGAAATAGAGAACTGGACATTTACCAGGGCAGGAGGGGTTCTGAGAAGAAAGATCTTTTCTATAGGCTGGAACCTTGCTACTCAAAGTGTGGTCTGTGGACCAGCAGGATCAGCACCACCTGAGATCTTATCAGAAATGCAGAATTCAAGTCCTGCTCCAGTTCTGAGTCAAAATTTACATATATTTTTTTAAGATTTATTTATTTATTTTAGGGAGACAGAGGGTGAACACAGAGAGGGGCAGAGGGAGAGAATCTCAAGCAGACTCCCCACTGAGCATGGAGCCCAACACTAGGCTCAATCTCACAGCCCTGAGATCATGACCTGAGCTGAAACCAAGAGTCGGATGCTCAGCCGACTGAGCCAATCAGTCGCCCCCAAAATTTGTATTTTAATAATATTCCTGGATGTTATGTATGCTGATTAACATTTGAAGAGCACTTTGCTAAATGGGTTTTTGGTGACATGCAAAATTCAGATACTCAGGGAAAAGATGGGGACAATCAGCATTCCATGGCTGGCAAGAGAAGGGAAAAGGAGTTTAATAAACCCAACTGCTAAAAGGACCTTAGCAGCTAACTCACTTAAACCAAAGGGTTATCTGGGGATATGGTAAGAGATGAAACTAGACTTAAAAGCTTAGGTCATATTACTCATGGTCTTGAATTCTAGCCAAAGAGGTTTTGCCCTTATCTATCCTCTGGTCTAATGTCTTTATACATTTCTCTCTTAAGTTCTGATTTCTAATATAGCTACAATCCTATAAAAATATGATTCTTAAAGTGTGAGTAGCTGACCACCTAGAACAGAACCCCTGGGAAGCTGCTTGGAAATGCAGATTTCTAGTCTCACTCCTATCTAAGTGTGGGTCCTGGAATTTCAAGGCTGAGAACCACTGTTGTTATCCAATGTCTGTCATAAAGACTCACTTTACGATGTAACCACGTTAAATAAAATACAATTGTCTTTAGAATTCTATTCCTAGTTTTAAAACAAGCACTAGGAATTCAACCCACAAGCATTGTTTAAGAAGAACGAGCATAATCAATTTTCTCTATATCCCTAATACCAAGAGCCATAACTGGGTGATCAACAAGCATTTGCTAAATGAATGAATAAATGCATGGATGCATGAACGAATGAATGGCTAAGCAGATGATTTCAGAGATTACTCTGAAGTGAACAACTATGTGTATAAATTACAGCCTCATTTTCATACTAAAAGTAATGAGCAATGAAATCAAATGTATTCATTTTCAGAAAGAATGAAACTCACAATTGCCTGCAACAAATTTCTTTTGAAAAACTGACATGAATATGATCAATATCCAACAAATAGACTTCTTTATAAATTGATTCCAATATGGCTGGGAAAATACTGGTTTGGTTATAGTCAACTGTAGTTTGTGTTGGAGCTTTGGGGATGCCGGAAATTTTTCTGTAAGGCAATGCATGCATCTGAAGGAGATTTTAATACTCTATCTTGAGTTGGGGCTTGATGTAGAACTATCAGAATTTAACACACTGCTAACCTTTCTGTTCCAAGAAAAAGCAAAGAATTATTTATGTTACCTGGAATTTTCTCAAATGATCATCTGAGAAAATAAATATGGAGCAGGTGAAAATTCAAACAGTTTGGACTGTGTTAGAAAAATGGATGAGATGAAGAAGAAAGTATTTCCTCCCATTAGCCATGATTAATTGCATAGAACAAGAGGGAGTTCAAGTCACTGTATGGAAACAGCTCACTTCCAGTGTTGATAATGGTCAACAAGCAGTGTCAGCACCCCATTTAAGCAAATTACAGCATGGGAGTCTACAGTAGGAAAATCTTTTGCAGTCTCTGTTAGTCAGGATGCTTACCTCTGCAAAGACAGAAAAATCTCACTCAAACTGCATAAGCAGAAATGAAAATGAAACCAAAAATAACACATTTCTGAAAATTGCAGGTTTTTCCAGGCTTTATGCAAAACTTGATCCAGGCCTCAGGCAATGTCACCAAGACCCAATATCCCCCTCCTGCCCCACCACTCTTCTCCATCTTGGCGCAACTCTCAAGCTCCATGTAGTGCCAAGATGGCTGCCGGTAGCTCCAGGCTACCAAAGCCTCCAAGGTTCAAATTCAGTATAAAAAACAGCTTTTCCTCCCAGTAACTGCTGAACTCACTTTAGTTAACCAGTTTGGCCATCTTGAACTAATTACTAAGGCTAGAGAAGGAGCACATTACGCTGATTGGCCAGGACTGGGTCGTGTGCCCACACCTGGACCAATCAGTGCAGCGATATAGGGCTCTGATAGGTTGGGCTCTCGAGTTCCAGCTCTGGCATCAGGAGTGGAGCCCCACCAAAATAAGGACTAACAAGCGGGGATGAAGAGTCCCCCAAAGGAAATAGACTTCTGTGACCAGCGAAGGAGGAAATGGACTCTGGGCAAGCAGAGACAGCAAATGTATACTAAATGGTCTTTGACAGCTTTTATAGGACAAACTGGCACCAACGAATATCTCAAGGCATGATATGTGGCTTTCACAGCTGGAGGGTGCGGCATACATACAGAGCCATCACCCTGCGTGCCAACTGCGTTGCATCCCTCCCTGGGGCTTAAAATCCACAAATGGCTTGGGACAAGTTTCAACTTACTAACAGGGCTTATGAGGTGTTTGAAGACTTGGCCTCTATTTCTCTTTCTCCTCATTCTGACTCTCCAGCTTATAATATTAAACTTCCTTTACCTTCTAAGCTCCTCCATCTCTCCTACCTCTAGGCCTGTGTACATACTATTTCTCTGCCTGTCACATACCTCCCTTCCACTTTGTCTTCTCCAAACCCTTCACATGCCCCTTTGCGGGGACTCTTCCCCAGCATTCAGGTCTCCCCTGCGAAGAAGCCTAAGCTCCTGTTACCCTCTCTTATCTTTGTCCACAGCATCCAAGTCTCCTGTAATAGCTCTGATCCCATTTCACAGAAAATATTTAATTGTCTCTTGCCACACCTGTATCATAAACTCAGTGAAGGCAGGAGTTATGTCCTCCTTCCTTTCCTTCTCCTCCATCTCACCCAGGAAAACACAACTCCAGGGAAAAGTTTGCAGGTGCTCAGAAAATAATAGATAAATGAATGGATAGATGGATTGAAGGATGAAAGCTAAAAAAAAAAAAATTATGAAAACATACATTAAAATACTTTAGCCCCACTAACTTAAAGATATATATGTATGTGTATGATATTTGTATATGAATTATGTATGTCATACATTAGATATTTATGGAAGATGTACTCTGTGCCTGGCTTGGTTTGAGGCTCTGGTGATCTATCAGGGAAAACAGATAAAAACAGTGTTAAGACCTAAAATAAACATTATAAATAAATAAACTACCTAACATGTTAGAATGTAATAAGTTCTTTGAAAAAAAAATCCAGCAAGATAAGGGGATTGAGGAATGCTGGGTTGGCAAAAGGCAATTTGTAACAGGATGGGCAGAGCAGTTGCCACCGAGAAGGTAATAGTTGAGCAAAGCTATGAGGAAGGGGAGGCATGAGCCAGGCAGATATGTATGTAGGACAGGTGTGCACCAGGCAGAAAGACAGCCAGTGCAAGGACTAAAGTGACAGCAGGCTTCACACATGCCTACTGAAGGACCCTAGTCCCAATCATCTTAGTACTAAAAGGAGTGAAAACCACTTTCACCTAATTGCGAAAAGACAATTTTACCTATCTTTAATTACTGAATGTGGAAATACCACAGATAGGCCAGAAATTTTTGCCTTAGTAGAGTGACTGTACAACTCAAGAGGTTTCTCTGATCAGCCAAAAAAGTGAGAAAATAAGAAAAAGAAAAAACAAAAACAATTTCGGCCACCGGGTATGGACTTAGAAATGTTCATTTACATTAACTTTATTCATCTGAGAATTTAATGCGCATGCCTTAATTATCTGCAGAGGCAAATGCCTATTAAAATGTGGGAAAATCATGTAATGGCTATGATAAGTTTCTTTTTATTACTGCTTTAATAACTGAAAACTTCAATGGGTACCAACAATTATATTACTATTAATGCCTGTTTTATTCATTAGAAGTTGAGAAACATCTAAGCCGCTAGCTCGTATATTTTTTTTTACCCTTGGTAATGATAAGCTTTGTTATTTGCCTTCTTCCCATCTGGCTTGCTTCAACAAAATGATAAAGAAAAGAGTATAACAAATTTAATTACGTGAGCCATGTTTCTAAGACTGATACTGTACTAATGAGGACACATTCAGGCTCACAGTCCCAAATTTGCTCAAGAGTTGGTTATAGAATAAGCCTTTTATTCTCAACTTCTTGAAATGGTTATGAGCAAAAACGTCTCTTAAAAGCTTAAAATAATACATCAAATGGCAGCAAGAGAAACAGTGATCATGCCTCACATTTACCGCTACTTACTATGTGACGGGTGCTATATATTATTTCATCTAATATTCACAACACTACTGATGAAGTGTGTACTGTTCTTATTCCCACTATACAGATGACTGAAGTCCAGAAGTTACTCTCCAGGTGGTGGGAGTCTTGTGGTATTATGTGATTCCAACCCCTTCACCAGTATGGATTGGAGTTGGGTAAATACCTGATCAAAGCAGGACTGATCAGACTATTCCTCCTGGGATACATGAGCTAATTAGTGCCTGCAGTTGGTTGGAACATCCTGTAACCTACAGGCAGAGAAACAGAGAAAGTCTCTCTGCTACGAGAAAAGAGGAAAGCAGAGATGGAAGACAGTGCAGATAGAGGAGAGAGAGATGTTCCTTTGATGACGGACGCCTTTGCAATACCTGTTTCCAGCACCACCTCATGACTCAGGATCTGTGTATTTTCTAATAGAGTCCCTGTTGTGGCTTATGCTATCTAGGGAGGATTTCTCTAGCTTCCACTTAAGCATGTTCTTTTGGTTTGGCTTTAATTCACCAGAGAACTTAATGAGAATGCCTTAATCAGGAACCTTAATGCGTCCCACCAATCACCATCATGAGTCACAGCAGCAACTGAAAAATGAGTCTCTTACCAGGAATTTTTTTTCACAGTGTATCTCACATCCAAACCATTACTCAGCATTAACTCTGCACCCTTTTAAAAAGGCATCCGCACAGCACTGTTAATAATAACACCTTAAAATCTGATACTTAAGCCATTATGCTGTTTAAACATCTTTTCCAAAATCTAACCCCAAAAGAGGCTTTATTGCCTTTCACTCACACACATGAATATTTTTGAGTCCTTGCCACACACAACCACTCCCCATTAGTTTTGCTCTCATTCCATGCTATCGTTTTCCTCTATACCACCTATCACAATAATTGTATAAAATTTATTTTTCGGGCGCCTGGGTGGCTCAGATGGTTGAGCGTCTGCCTTTCACTCAGGTCATGGTCCCGGGGTCCTGGGATCGAGTCCCGCATCGGGCTTCCCGCTCCTTGGGAGCCTGCTTCTCCCTCTGTTTCTCTCTGTCTCTCATGAATAAATAAATAAAATCTTTAAAAAAAAATTATTTTTCATCTGTCTCTCTGCTTGACTTTTAATTCCATGTGAGCAGACTAAATATTGTCTTAAACAATAGCTGCTATAGAGGGGACTCTCGGGAAATCTTTAATCAATTAATTAATCCTCTTCCCCTCCTTCTCCCCATTTACAGAAAGTCAGAGAGGCTAAGAAACTCGCCAGGGCTCAGGTAGCTAAGACATGGGAAGGTGATGTGGACACCCAGCTCTTTCTAACTCTAAAGTGTATACTGCTTTCCCTATGCTTTCAATCTCCCCTGAGTAATGTCTATGTGTCTTCTTTAATTACATGAAATCCCACTTTTCAATGGCTATAATATTTTAGTAGCCTCTTAGGGATGCTGAGCTTAACATATTTTTGGCAATGAAAGTTGCATTGTAAAACAGTCACATTTTTTCACCTCCAACATAAAATTCCATTATGTTATTGCGTAAAGATATAGAGCAAGAATTAGATATGGTACAAACCACCTTTACTGCACAGGTTATCTTGAAGCATCATTTTAAATCCTTTTGAAATGAAGAAATAGTTAAGTACATATGAAGAGCAGTTTCTAAACATACTGAAAAGGAAGGCTAACAGGTAAAATTGAATGGAAGTATTTTAATTCAAATCCTGCTCTGCTAGACCATCTGCCTCTCCTCTCAACTTCTGTTGCTGGGCTGGGTTTGGAGCCAGATGTGGTAGATAAGAAAAAAGGGGAAACAGACAAGGACTAGGAAGGAGTTAAAGGTAGAAATAAAAGAAATGGAGAGCAGTATTTTTAAAATAAGGACAATATCCTAAAAGATCCTTCCTGATATGCCAATGTTCAAAAACTGGCAACCTGCAGGAAAGAGAGAAATACGATTTGAGCTAGTACATTCTGTTTCAAAAATCCAATATATACCTAATATTTACACATAGCTGATTTCACACACACACACAAAAATTGGTTTTCTTATGTCCTTTGAAAAATTCTGAGTCATCTTCAGATGGGACTCATGCTCTCCAATATGCCCTATTCTCTACAACCCACTCTTTTTCCCCCAGAGTTTACTCATTTACAAAACCAGCTGGAGTGTGTATAGTTTGATTTGGATACCTCCAATCTGAATTCACAACTCTCTTCCCATATTCTCAAAACTCTAGTCAGAGTGGCTTCCTTTCCATTCAATCTATCTAGGACAAGTAAGCTCAAAGTGGAGAGATGAAAAAGATAACCCATCCAAGTGGAGATCAAAAGAGAGCAGGGGTTTCTCTATTTATATCAGACAAAATAGACTTAAAAGCTCTAATAAGGGACAAAGAAAAGCCTAATATTCTGATAAGCAATCAATTCATCAAAAGATATAAGACTCATATATATATATATACATATATATATATATGTATATGCACCCAACATAGGAGCACCTAAATACATTAAGCAAATACTAACAGATCTTGAGGGAGAAATAGACAACAATACAATAATAATAGAGGCAGACCTTCAATATGGGTATCTACTTTCAATAACGGATAGATCATCCAGACAGAAAATCAATATGCAAACACTGGACCTGAATTATACTTTAGACCAAATGGACCTGATAGCCATATAAAAAGCATTTCATACAATATACACATTCTTCTCAAGCACACAGGGAACATTCCCCAGGAGAGATCATAGGTTAGGTCACAAAACAAGGCTTAGCAAATTCAAGAAAACTGAAATTATAGCAAGTATCTTTTCCAAGTACAATGGTATGAAACTAGAAATCAACAATAAAAACAGAAAACAAACTGGAAAATTCTCAAATATGTGAAAACTGAATAACACTCCTGACCAATGGGTCAAAGACAAAATCAAAAGAGAAATAAAAATCTTGAAGCAAATGAAAAGGAGAACACAACATACCAAAATTTATGGGATGTAGTCAAAGCAGTTCTTAGATGGAAGTTTATAGCAATAAATGCCTAGATCAAGAAAACAAAGATCTCAAATAACCTATTTACACTTGAAGGAACTAGAAAAAGAACAAACTAAATCCAAAGTCAACAGAAGGAAGAAAATAATAAAGATGATACATAAAATAGAAACCAGAAGAATATAGAAAATATCAATGAAACCAAGCTGGTATTTTGAAAAGTTAAACAAAAATGACAAACTTTTAGCTTAAGGAAAAAAAAAAAAGAGTAAAGACTCAGAATCACAAGTGAAAGAGCAGACAACATAACTGATACCATACAAATACAAAAGATCCTAAGAGACTACTTAGAACAATTATATGCCAACAATTAATTTAGAAGACATGGATAAATTCTTAGAAATATACAACATACCAAAAGTGAATCATGAAAAAAAAAATGTGGAGAGACCAATAATGAGTAAGGAGATTCAATCAGTAATCAAAAACTGCCCAAAAAGAAAAGCCCAGATTCAGAAGGTCTCACGTATAAATTCTACCAAACATTTAAGGAAGAGTTGATGCCAGTCTTTCAAACTCTCCTAAAAAGTTGAAGAGGAGGGAATACTCCCAAACTCATTTTACAAGGCCAGCATTACCCTGACACTGTACATGAACACTACAAGAAAAGGAAACTATAGGACAATATCCTTGATGTATATAGATGAAAAGATTCTTAACAAAATATTAGCAAATCTTTTTTCAGTAGTACGTTAAAAGGATCAAACATCATCAGATGAGATTTATGGCTGAGAAGTAAGGATGGTTCAACATACACAAATCAATAAATATGATACATCACATTAACAGAATGAAAGATGAAACCATATGATCATCTCAAAAGATGCAAAGAAAAAGCAACTGCGAAGATACTACATTTTTCATGATAAAAATTCTCAAAAAATCAGATAGAGAAGGGACATACCTCGACATAATAAAAGCCAAATATAACAAACCCAGAGTTAACATCCTAATCAACAGTGAGAAGTTGAAAGCTTTACCTCTAGCATCAAGAACAAGACAGAGATGCCCACACTTATTTAATATAATATGGAAAGCTCTAGCCACAACAATTATGAAATAAATAACAATAAAAGTCATCCAAATCAGAAAGTAAAGCTGTCTCTGTAGATGATAAAATCCTCCATATAGAAAATACTGAAGACTCCACCAAAAACTGTTAGAAATAATAAATTCATTAAACTTGCTGGATGCAAAACCAACATACAGCTGTCAGTTGCATTGCTATACATTAAGAGTAAACTACCTGAAAAAGAAATTTTTTAAAATTCCATTTAAAATAGCATTAAAAAAAAGTACTTAGGAAAAATTTAGCCAAGGCAGTGAAAACTCTATATAGCAAAAACTGTAAGACATTGATGAATATTGTTAAAATGTCCATACAACACAAAGCCACTTACAGATTCAATTCAATCCCTATCAAAATTCCTGTTGCATTTCTCACAAAATAAAGGAAATCCTAAACTGTGTATGGTATCACAAAAGATCCTAAATAGCCAAAGAAATCCTAAGAAGAAACAAAACTGGAGCCATCACATGTTCTGATTTCCAACTACATTACAAAACTGTGGTAATCCAAACAATATGGTACTGATATAAAAATAACACACAGAATAATGGTATAGAATCAAGAGCTATAAATGCTTACACATACAGTCAGCTAATAGTTGATAAGTGAGCAAAGAATACTCAATGGGGCAAGGACAATCTCATCGATAAATAGTGCTGGGGAAACTAGATAATCACATGTAAAGAATGAAATTGGACCCCAATCCTATACCATTCACAAAAACAAACTTGAAATGGATTAAAGGGGGCACCTGGGTGGCTCAGTTGGTTAGGCATCTGCCTTCAGCTCAGGTCATGATCCCAGGATACTGGGATCAAGCCCTGCATCAGGCTCCTTGCTCAGTGGGGAACCTGCTTCTCCCTCTCCCTCTGCTGCTCCCCCTGCTTGTGTGCTCTCTCTCTCTCTCTCTGTCAAATAAATAAAATATTTTTAAAAAGAGGAAGAAATGGATTAAAGACTTAAACACAAGAAATGAAACTGTCAAACTCCTGAAGAAAACACAAGGGAAAAGTTTCCTGACATTGGTCTTGGCAAAAACTTTTTGGATATGACACCAAAAGCACATGCAACAAAAGCAAAAATAAACAAGTGGGACTTCAACAAACTAAAAACATCCTTCCCAGCAAAAGAAAACACTCAACAAAATTAAAAGGCAACCTATGGAATGGGAGAAATTTGTTGCCAATCTCTCTGATAAGGGGTTAACATCCAAAATATACTTTAAAAAATTCAGATAAAAAATCCCAAACAATCCCATTAAAAATGGCAGAGGACCTGAAGAAACATTTTCCCAAAGACAACATGCTAGTGGCCAACAGGTACATGAAAAGACGTTCAGCATCACTTATCATAAGAGAAATGCAAATCAATAATAGAATGAGATAGCACCTCGTACCCATTAAAATGGCTGCTATCAAAAAGACAATAGGTAATAAATGTTGGAGAAAAGGGAACCCCTGTACACTATTGGCATGGTAGGAATGCAAATTGGTACAGCCACTATGGAAAACAGTACAGAGGCTCCTCAAAAAGTTAGAAGTAGAACTTTGTATGATGCAGCAATCCCACTTCTGGAAATGTATCCAAAGGAAGTGAAATCAGCATCTCAAAGAGGTATCTGTGGCTCCATGTTCACTGCAGCATGTTTATTATAGCACGGTAGCCAAATATGAAAACAACTTAAGAGTCCATCTGTAGATGACCGGAAAAAGATGTGGTATTATCTGTATATGAATATGTACATGTGTGTATATATGTGTATGTATACACATACATAAAATGGATTACTATTCAGCCATGAGAAAGAAGGAAATCCTGCCATCTGTGACAACATGGATCGACCTTATGGCCATTATGCTAAGTGAAATAAGTCAAAGACAAAGACAAACACTGTAAGATGTCAGATTTACTACACATAAAAATGTATAATCCAAGTAAGTCAAAAAAGTAAGTCAAACTCATAGAACCAGAGGATAGAAAGGTGGTTGCCAGAGACTGAGGGGTAGGGGAAATGGGGAGATGTTAGTCAAATGGTACAAGCTTCCAATTAGAAGGTGAGTACATTCTGGGAATCTAATGTACACCATGGTGACCACAGCTAACAATACTATTATATACTTGAAAGGTGCTATAAGAATAGATCTTAAATGTTCTCACCACACACAAAAAACGGTAACTGTGTGGAGTGATGGAGGTATTAACTAATCCAACTGTGGTTATCATTTCACAATTTATGTGTATCAAATCATCAGGTTATAGTCCTTAAACTTACACATTGTTATGTGCCAATTATAGCTCAATAAACTGGGGGGAGAAAATGAAGAAACTTTCACAGAAAAACAAAATATGAAAGAATCCATTCCTAGTAGATGGGTCCTCATAGGAAATAATAAAGGAAGTTCTTCTTGCTGAAATTAAAGGACACTAGACATTAACTCAAATCCACATAAAGAAATAAACATCTGCAATAAATTACAAATATACAGGTAAATATAAGAGACATTATAAATATATTTTTGTTCTATTTCTTGTCTTCTGATTTAAAATACAACTGCAAAAAGCAATAATATAAAACTGTGGTGATGGGCTTATAATGTATAAAGATGATCTGTATGAGAATACTAGCACTAAAAAAGAACACAAAGGAGCAAAGTTTTGTCTACTCTTGTCATTAAATTGGTATTAAGCAAAGTTTTGTCTACTCTTGTCATTAAGTTGGTGTTAAGCCAAACTAGATTTCTTTAAGATGTTAATTGGATGGAACTAGAGGGTATTATGCTAAGTGAAATAAGTCAATCAGAGAAAGACAATTATCATATGACCTCACTGATATGTGGAATTTGAGAAACAAGACAGAGGATCATAGGGGAAGGGAGGGAAAAATGAAACAAGACGAAACCAGAGAGGGAGACAAACCATAAGAGACTTTTAATCTCAGGAAACAAACTGAGGGTTGCTGGAGTGGAGGGGGGTGGGAGGGATGGGGTGGCTCAGTGATGGACCTTGGGGAGGGTATGTGCTATGGTGAGCCCTGTGAATTGTGTAAGACTGATGAATCACAGACCTGTACCCCTGAAACAAATAATATATTATACATTAAAAAAAAAAATGCCTATAGCAACCACTAAGAAAACTACTCAAATTATATATAAAGAAATAATTATATATTTCTATATCTTAAATAGACTTATAAGTAACATACAACATATTGTACTTATGTTAAATATAGTTAAATATATATTTTCAAGAATAGCAAATTTTGCCTTATTAGTAACTATATTAAATGTAAATGTTTTAATACACTTATCAAAAGCAAAACTTATAGGAAAGATTTTTTAAACACATGATGCAACTACATGCTATCTACAAGTGACACACTGTAGATTAAAAGACACAAATATCTTGAAAATGAAAATAATAAAAATATAACATGCAAAACAAAGAGTGCTGAAATATCTATAGGAATATCAGAAAAAGACTTTAAGACAAAGTTTCCAAAGACAAATAAGGACATTTGATAATGACAAAAGGGTCAATCAATCCAATCCAACAGGAATACAATTATAAGTACATATGCACAAAATACATGAAATCAATGCTAATGAATTAGAGGTAGAAATAAACAAATATAATTGAATATTTTTTAAAATCTTTCAATAATAGATGGAACACATAAGCAGAAGATAAACAAGTAAATACAAAACTTGAACAACACTACAAACCAAGTAGACCCAAAAGACCACAATCAAGGAATATTAGTTCTTCTCAAGGACACATGTAACATTCCTCCAAGATAGACCTTATGTTAAGCCATAGAACAATCCTCAATAAATTTAAAATGATTGAAATGATACAAATTATCATGAAACTAGAAATCATTAACAGGAATTTGTGAAATCACAAATAAGTGGATATCTTATTTTTTCCTTTTTTTTAATTTAAATTCAATTAACATATAATATATTATTAGTTTCAGAGGTAGAAGTCAGTGATTCATCAGTCTTATATAATATCCAGTGCTCATTACATCACATGCCCTCCTTAATGTCCATCACCCAGTTACCCCATCTCCCTATCCCCTTCCCCTCCAGCAACCCTCAGTTTGTTTCCTATGATTAAGAATCTCTTATGAGGATGACTGGGTGGCTCAGTCAGTTAAGCATCTGACTTTGGCTCAGGTCATGATCCCAAGGTCCTGGGATCGAGTCCCACATTGGGCCCCTTGCTGGGGGGGGTTGGCGGCGGGGAAGCCTGCTTCTCCCTCTGCCTGCCTCTCCCCCTGCTTGTGCGCACTCTCTCTCCCTCAATCTCTCGCTGATAAATAAATAAATAAATAGATAGATAGATAGATAGATAGATAAATAAAATCTAAAAAAAGAAGTCTTTTATGGTTTGTCTCCCTCTCTGATTTCATCTTGTTTTATTTTTTCCTCTCTTCCCCTATAATCCTGTTTTATTTCTTAAATTCCACATGAGTGAGATCATATGATTGTCTTTCTCTGACTGACTTATTTTGCTTAGCATAATACCCTCAATAAGTATTTTAAAACACACTCTTAAATCATCAATGAGTCACAGAGAAAGACAAGGGAAATTAGTAAACACTTTGAGATGTGTAAAAATAAAACACAACATCCCAAAATGGATGGGATGCAGCCAATGCAATGCTTAGAGGGAAATATATAGCTCCAAACATGTATGATTTAACAAGACAGAAGATCTAAAATCAGTAGCCAGATCTTCTACCTAAGGAAACTAGAAAAATAAGAGTAAGCTCTACATAAATCAATCTGAAAGAAGTAAATAATAATTATTAGAGTGGGAATAGAGAATAGAAAAAAAAATCAATAAAACCAAAAGTTTTTCTTTTAAAAAGATCAAAATTAGCAAACTTTTAGCTAGACTGCCAAAAAAAAAGTATGACTCCAATTACTGTAAACAGTCATCAAAGAGGGGATGTTACTACTGACTTTACCAAAATGAAAAGAATTATAAGACAATACTATCAACTGTTGCATAAGATCAAATCAGATAGCCTAGATGAAATAAAAAATTCCTAGAATATGTACAAATTACTGAAATTGACTCAAAGAAAAACTGTGAATTGGTAAACAAAAATTAAAGAGAATAATTACATATACATATAATTATGTAAGTATGTATATATGTAAATACATAATGAATTTTTTACATATATACATAAACAAAAAGGCCAGGCCCAGATGACCTCATTGGCAAATTCTACTGACTATGTAAGAATTACTGCTAAGGGTGGTTCAATATTCACAAATCAATCAACATGATATGCCACATCAATAAAAGAAGGATAACAACCAGAGGATCATTTCAATAGATGTGGGGGAAAAAAGCATTTGACAAAGTACAACAACCATTCATGATAAAAAACCCTCAACAAAGTAGGTTTAGAGGGAACAAACCTCAACATAATAAAGACCATCTATGAAAAACCCACAGCGAGGGGCGCCTGGGTGGCTCAGTCGTTAAGCATCTGCCTTCAGCTCAGGTTATGATCCCAGGGTCCTGGGATCAAGCCCTGCATCAGGCTCCCTGCTCAGCGGGAAGCCTGCTTCTCCCTCTCCCACTCCCCCTGCTTGTGTTCCCTCTCTTGCTGTCTTTCTGTCAAGTAAATAAATAAAATCTTTAAAAAAAAAAAAAACCCACAGCAACCATCATCCTTAATGGGGGAAAACAGGTTTTCCCCTAAGGGCTAGAACAAGAGAAGGATGTGCTTTCGCACTTTTATTCAGCATTGTACTGGAAGTTCTAGCCACAGCAATCAGACAACAAAAAGAAATAAAAAGCATCCAAATTGGTAAGGAAAAAGTAAAATTTTCACTCTTTGCAGATGACATGATACTACACATAGAAAACACAAAAGACTCCACCCAAAAACTACTAGAACTGATAAGCAAATTCAGTAAATCACAGAATACAAAATCAACATACAGAAATAGGTTGAATTTCTATACACTAATAATGAAGCAGCAGTAAGAGAAACAGGGAAAACAATCCCATTTACAACGGCACCAAAAATAAGATACCTAGGAATAAACTTAACCGAAGAGGTGAAAGACCTGTAAAATATAAAAAAACATAAAACACTAATGAAAGACATTGAAGATGACACAAAGAAATGGAAAGACATTCCATGCTAATGGATTGGAAGAACAAATATTGTTAAAATGTCTATGCTACCTAAAGCAATCTACACATTTAATGCAGGCCCTATCAAAATACCTCGAGCACTTTTCACACAGCTAGAACAAATAATCCAAAAATTTGTATCGAACCACAAAAGACCCCAAATAGCCAAAGCACTCTTGAAAAAGAAGATCAAAGCTAGAGGCATCAAAATTCCTGACTTCAAGTTGTATCACAAAGCTGTAATGATCAAAATGATATGGTACTGGCACAAAAATAGACACATAGATCGGTGGAACAGAATAGAAAACCCAAAAAAAAACATACAACTATATGGTCAATGAATCTTCAATAAAGCAGGAAAAAAGGGAAGGAGAGAAGGAAAGGGGCTGGAGATCCCCTCTTGGTCTGTTTCCTCTGCCAAGGTGAACATGCTGGCAACTGGGCTCATCACCAGCTCATGAACTGTTTGTTTCAGAAACAGAATCCATGTATCTCAGAACAAAACAGAGTGGTGGATTAGGTAAAGCCATGTGGGAGAAAAAGTGGAAATATTTTAAGTTAATTCTTCAGGTACCAAAAAAATACAGATTGAAAAGGATACATACATGCTGATGTTTATAGCAGCATTATATACAATAGCCAAACCATGGAAAGGGCCCAGATGTTCACTGAGTGATGAAAGGATAAAGAAAATGTGGTACACACACACACACACACACACACACAATGGAATATTACTCAACCATTAAAAGTTTTACAGTGAAATGGATGGAGCTAGAGTGTATTATGCTAAGCAAAATAAGTCAGAGAAAAACAAATACCATGATTTCACTCATATGTGGAATTTAGGAAGCAAAACAGATGAACATGTGGGAAGGGGAGACAAAGAGAGGAGAGAGAGGGAAGCAAATCATAGGAGACTCTTTTTTTTTTTTTTAAAGATTTTATTTATTTATTTGACAGAGAGAGACACAGCGAGAGAAGGAACACAAGCAAGGGGAGTGGGAGAGGGAGAAGCAGGCTTCCTGCCTAACAGGGAGCCCGATGCGGGGCTTGATCCCAGGACCCTGGGATCATGACCTGAGCCGAAGGCAGACACTTAACGACTGAGCCACCCAGGCGCCCCACCATAGGAAACTCTTAATGATAGAGAACAAACTGAGGATAGAGGAAGGTGGGTGGGGGATGGGCTAAATGCGTGACGGGTATCAAGGAGGATACTTGTTATGATGAGCACTGGGTGTTATATATAAGTGATGAATCCTTAAATTCTACTCCTGAAACCATTATTACACTATATGTTAAGTAACTAGAATTTAAGTAAAAATTTGGAAGAAAAAAAATTCTTCAGGTATCCAAATGAAGCTTCTCTTGTTTAAAAATACAGACACACACATAGATATACATATCACTACATTATTTCTGCAAACGTATTCTTTCTAAATGTTCTAAAAAAATGATGAGGCCACAAGTGCAGTAATGTTTAAATTAATACATTTAAAGTCCTCAGCATTGTTGTAAACAATCTAGATCTGTTGTCTGCATGCAGTTATAAAGCCTTTTATTCAAGTATATAAAAGAATGTCACTCGAACTTTTTCAAAAACATTTACAAGACTTCAAAATAAAATATTTATACAACAAAAAGTTTTGATAAAGAGTAAGCATTCAGGGACACCTGGGTAGCTCAGTCAGTTGAGCGTCTGACTCTTGGTTTTGGCTCAGGTCCTGATTTCATGGGTCATGGGATCGAGCCCCATGTCAGGCTCTGCGCTCAGGAGGAGTCTGCTTGGATATTCTCTCCCTCTGCCCCTTCCCCCACTCGCACTCACGCTCTGTCTCTAAAGTAAATAAACAAATCTTTTAAAAGTAAGCATGGAAAACCACAATAATTACAAAGGGCTGGGAAGGGCTTAGGATTCTGCTTTAGGGCCTCTGTACTCTGACACAAGCATCACACAGTGACTGGCACTGTCATTTGAGAAGTATTTTTGGAATGAATCAAGCAGCCTCTTCTCAACCTTGTCGCCACTGCTCCATGCACGTACTTTCTTCTTCTCTAGCTCAGTCTCATCACTCATATTGAAAGCATCCCTTTCCCACATCCTCATAACCTTCTGCGCATGGCATTTCTATCACCTGGATCACCTTCTCCCCTTCCTCACCTATTAAATTTGAATTTTACCAATCTATCAAAGACCAATGCAAATTTCACCATAGTAAACCGAGTCTGACTTCCCTAGTCCATAAAAGTCTTTTAAGATCTGTACTTCTTTGGAACATACTTATGTGCTATGCATCTAAATTACCTGAAGAACATTTTTTAAATTTAGGTGCCCAGGACCCATTTTAAAACTAGTGAATCAGGAGGTAATTTGCAGATCTGTATCTTTTAAAGCCACCCACTGATCTACAAATCTAGGTCTAGGAGACCATTCTTCAGTACCACATAAACTTTTCTTATAGAGGATATCTGCTTGTGCTGGTTTGTAAACATTTTACTGTGTCAAGGGTAAAGGGTATTGCTGAGAGGACCAAGCTGTATTATAATCTTCTGTTACATCCCCCACAATCCTCTGCACAGTACCAGGTCCAGAAGCATCACTGGATTTAAGGAATATGAGTTAAGTTAAAATTACACATTATGCTGCATGGTCCATACAGTTTTAATCTTTATCCCAAACCCAGGGCCTATAACAAGACTTAGAATAAAGTAAGTAGACAATAATACTTGATAAATTAAGGTGAAGGCACAGTTTTAAGTTCAGGCACAGTTTGAGTCTTTCCTTGTTTTTTGTGATTTTGGTGCTTCCAAAGAGTTATGATCAATTGTTTTTCTGAACATCTCTCAGGTTGGGTTTGACTGATGTTTTCTCATGATTGCACTGAGCTCCTGCATCCCACGTACCACAGAATATTACTGTCCTTCTGTGCACCATATCAAGAGACTTAAGATACTGATACATCTTTTAATGGATGTTTAATCACTTGATTAAATTGACATCTTGCTATTTTCTCCTCTGTAAAGTTTTTATACTTCCCTCTGTAGTTACTAATCACCTTGAGGAAGATACTTTATGGAAGTCCCATTCTTAAATGTCCCCTTGCTGATTTTAGCAACCAACAGTAGCTGTTGTCTCTTGTGATGTTTGTGTCATGCTGATTTTCTATTTCCTTTTTTTGTCTACATAATTAAAAGTTTACCATAAAGGAAAAGCTATCCCTTCTCCTCCATTTACACGTTTCATCAATTATTCATATATATATATATATATGCATAAATATTGATTCTATGGGTTATGATTCAGTATTATCATGGTTTTCTACTCAAACTGTTCCAGCTTCAGCCAGCGACAGCTCCTTCAGCTTTTCCTGTGTGCTTCTGACAAGCCCCACGTTCTTTGGAGTATTTCCTTACTTTCTGACACCACATAATGTTACAGGTTTGTCTTATATTTTTCTCTACCTCAACCCTAGAATAAACTTTCTCCAAGGAGCCCTGGCTCTTTTTATGTAAAGAATAATATTTAGCCATCAAAAGGAATGAAATCTTGCCATTTGCAATGACATGGATGGAAATGGAAGGTATTATGCTGAGCAAAATAAGTCAATCAGAGAAAGACATGTATCATATGCTCTTACTGATATGAGGAATTCTTAATCTCAGGAAACAAACTGAAGGTTGCTGGAGTGGTGGGGGGTGGGAGGGATGGGGTGGCTGGGTGATAGACAGTGGGGAAGGTATGTGCTATGGTGAGTGCTGTGAATTGTGTTAAGACTGTTGAATCACAAACCTGTACCTCTGAAACAAATAATACATTATATGTTAAA
>NC_138369.1:40351694-40474660 GCF_054177405.1 Leptonychotes weddellii | reverse complement strand
AGCACTTCAGAACCATGCAGAGCTGGACACTTTCAATTAAAGAATGAGCCACTTTGAAAGCATGCTGAGGAGAAACATGTCTCGCTTGACCTGTCAGTCACTCCCTTTTATTAATAACAGTGTTTGTGCTTTGACTGCTGTCCTCCCAAGAATCAGAAGGAACGCTGACATGATTTGGTAGCATTTCAAGGTCAGCAACATCTCAACAGCGGGTGACAAACATGAAAAAGGGAAAAAAAATGAACACTCCCATTGACCAGCCTCAAGAGCCAAGGAACAAGAAGAAAAATAGCGCTGAGGTGACATTGTATCTGTACGCCCAAGCACCAGTGTGCAGTACCCTTACCAGGGGCGGCCCCTGAAGTGGAAGGTGGTATAAAAGTGAATTCTCCGTCATTTTCACGGAGTATTTTTGGAGATGTTGCTGTAAGGGTGATGCTGCTGCTCTGACAAACGAGCTTGAGAAAGCAGAAGCCTGAGCATAAATGACCTTCGTGTCTTGCTCAGGTAAAGTCTGTGGAGGGCATTCCTGATTGTTGGCCTTTTCTCATACTCGTGGTGAAGTAGGAAACCAAGCAACTTCCATCTGTGGCTCTGCCATCTCCTCGAAGTTCCTGGGGTCCCCTTCCAGCTGGCTGAAGGAGTCAATGTGTGTGTGATGTACACACGCTTCTAACCACTGTGGGTCCAGCAGGGACACTTCACTTCCACTCACCCTTGATTGGCAAGATCTAGTCTTTGGGCCACAGCTGGAAAGAAGGGAAGCTGGGAAATGTGGCCCCTGATGGAGTAACCCCAGAAACAATTCTATGCCATAGACAGATAGAAATACTGGAGGACAGCTAGCTGCCGCTACGACAGACAGTGGGCCTGGATTTCCTCTTCCAAAATGCAAAATAAATTTACTCTTAAGTGCAACCTAAATCATGAGTCAATGCAAAGGGAAAATTATGTCCAATAATAGTACAGGAGATATATGCTAGACCACAAGTTTGAGTGAATGAAATTCAGACAACTCAAGACTAGAGTACTATGGAAAACCACTACAAACAGGACCCAGACTGCCTTCCTGCTATTAATAAAGGTGGCATTTTTTTTCTTCTAGTTTTCTACCCTCTTTAGGACAACACTATTTTTTTTTTAAAGATTTTATTTATTTATTTGAGACAGAGAGAATGAGAGAGAGAGAGCACATGAGAGGGGGGAGGGTCAGAGGGAGAAGCAGGCTCCCTGCCAAGCAGGGAGCCCGATGTGGGATTCGATCCAGGGACTCAATCCAGGGACTCCAGGATCATGACCTGAGCCGAAAGCAGTCGCTTAACCAACTGAGCCACCCAGGCGCCCGACAACACTATTTTTTAATGACATATTTGGGAACAGCATTTCAGGTAAGTTATTGGAGAAGCAATTGGCCACTTGACCCTCTCAGCAACCAGTAGAGATGGAACTCCCTCTCAAGGACAATATTCCCTGGGCTATTCAGGCTGGTGGAAAGAGAACACTGGTACAATCTTCAAACATGTCAAGTGCAGGCCCAGGGATACTCTTAAGAAAGGTCTTACATTATAGTTTATTATAGACATTTATTTATCCAGTAGGAACTTATTATTGGTTTCCTCTTTATCAAGTACTCGTGTCTCTGTCCTATTTGTTAGCATGCTTCCATTTCTTAATCTTTTCCCTCTTTCCCTCTGAAAACTTCCCTCTGAAAATTCTTGGAGGGCTATTTCTTTTATTTCTCCCTTTGATGTCTTCCACAGAAACTGCACTTTTCAGACATCTGCATTTATTGAATGTATTTGTCAGCTTTTGCTGCAATGTAGTTGTATAAGAAAGAGACCCTAAATTCAGCAGCTCAAAAAATAAGCATTTATTTCTCACTTGTGTGTCTGCTGGGTAGACTATGACTCTACTGAGATTGGCCACATTTGCCTCCAGGTTGTAGATTGTATTCTGATCAGGTCCACATGTCACCTTATTCACCTTGAACCAGCTACTTGAAACATGTTCTTCTAATGAAAGAGACCAAACCAAACTACACATGCATATTTAAAGCTCTGCTTACTGTCACATTCTCTCACCTTCTCTTTTAGTTCTATTGACCAAAGCAAGTCACATGATCATGCTTAATATTAATGTGATGGGGAAGTATTCTTCTCTCATTCTGGGGAGTCACCAAAGTCATGTGGCAAAGGTGCAGATAGATATAGCATGCTCTTACTGGGAGAGAACAAAAAAACAGACGGAAATAATACCTCTCAAGCAAAATTTTCATTCCAAAGCACTGTGAGAAAATTTATCACAGAGACAGTCATCTTGACTCAAGAGGCAATGGAATGAACAGATATAAAGATCTTTGACAAATGGTATAAAGCCAACCTAGGACCTCACTTGGAAACAACCCAGATAGAGTTAACTTTTTATGAAAGATTTCCACTTGCATTTCATAAAGCACTTAATACCAGATCATCTCAGAAAAGCTCATTTATTTCAATCCACTAACATTTGATTGGTGAAGACTTCTCTCACAGCTACCTTTGGAAAAGAGTTTGGAAAAAAGTGGTTCCCTGGAGTTCTGTGAGGACAAAGATTCTGGAGTCACATCTAGGATCATCACCTGGGTTTTTACAATGGATTATCGATGTCTGAGGTTTCGAGAGGCAACAACAACATGCGAACATGTTACTCAATATAAAGAAAAAATATTACATTAATAGTAGCATAGTTGGTTCTTGACGGTGGCCATAATCTTGAGGGTGATGGAAATCTGGAAAACTCTAGACCAGAAAACTCTTAAAATAATAAACTCAATCCTTTTCCCAAAGCAATAGATTTCACACACATGAAAATATTCATGCCCCATTAATCCCATCGTTAAATTTCAGAAAGTTAACCCAAGGATGTAAACGCCCAAGATACACACAATTTGTAGCTAAGCAAGGAATCCCAAACTCATACTGTACTAATATAACTATAGTTTTAAGATTAACACAGGCAATGGTCCCACCAATGAGTGCACATCTGGAAAATGAAGTCCAATTTGAATGCAATATTTTCTTCTTCCTTTTTTTTTTTTAAGAGAGGGATGGAGGATGGGGGAGGAGCAGAGGCAGAAGGAGAGAGAGACTCTCAAGCAGGCTCCATGCCCAGCTTGGAGCCCAACATGGGGCTCGATCTCACGACCCTGAGATCAGGACCTGAGCCAAAATCAAGAGTCAGACACTTAACCGACTGAGCCACCCAGGCACCCGTAATATTTTCAAAGTATACAAATGATATTAAAAGTACAGAGATTCAAACATGCAGAATTCTGCTACTCTAATAAATTAGCTCTTTAATTTTACTTTTTTATCCTTACCCATATTTATCTTTAATAGCTAAAAAATATAATCTTAATATGGTCACAATTTTACTCTCAGATTATTCACTTAGTATGATTTTCCCAGGTTGCTACATTTTTTCACATTAGAAATTTTAACATTTGCATAATAACTCAAGGTATTACTTGGTATACAATAATACCACTTCTTCATGTTCAATATTTTAATCAGATCCATTTATTATCTACAGAGCTTCAATTAATTGAGTAAATTTTTGTTAAATGCTTACTGAAATTGAAACCTGATTGGTTTTTGTTGGTTTTTTTGGGGGGGGTTGTTTTATTTTGTTTTGTTTGTAATCTACAAATCTAATAACAATATCCACCATGCAAACTTCCACCTAAGATATAACTATTAGCCTTTCCTCAGAGTTCTGGTTCACTAGAGGTGAACTGTGAAGTCCTTCAGGTTGGCATTCAAATGCATTATCTTAGTGAAAGCATTCCTGTTCAGAGAAGCAAAGACCACCAATTCTGAAATGGAATGTAAAGTTGCTATCATATATATTAGAATCTTTGACATTATCTTTCATTAGAAATCACACCAGTTGGGGATGCCTGGGTGGTGCAGTTGGCTGGTCCGACTCTTGGTTTCAGCTCAGGTCATGATCTGAGGGTCACGAGACCAAGCTCCACATTAGGCTCTGTTAATGTGAAGTCTGCTTGAGATTCCCTCTCCCACTCATTGTCTCTCTCTCTCTCTCTCTCTAATAAATCTTCTTAAAAGGAAGGAAGGAAGGAAGGAAGAAAAGAAAAAAGAAAAAGAAAAAAAGAAAAAAAATCACACCAATTGGTCAACAAAAGGAAGAAGGAATAGCTTTTTTTTTTTTTTTTAATGTATCAAAGAGTCTTGCAACCGCTTTTGCCACTGAAGGCAGCAGGGCTGAGGAGAAATCTGAGACAATAACTGCAGTGGTTATCTGTTGTTGCATAAAAAATTACCCCAAAACACAACAGCTCAAAGCAAACATTTACTATTTCAGTCTCTGACTATCAGGAATGCACCATGTATTAGCTGGGTGGCAGTCAGGACGTTGGCAGGAGCTGCAGTCTCCTGAAGGCTAGAACAGGTGGAGGATCGGCCCCCGAAGTAGTTCACTCACATGGTTGTTGGCCGGAGGCCTCATTCCTCACTCCATGGGCCTCCATAGGAATTGAGAGTCATTCGAGTGTCCTGTTGACACAGCAGTGGGCTTCCATCAGAGTGAGGGATCCAACAGAGAGCAAGGAAACTGCACTACCTTTATGACCTCAACTCCAGAACTGCACTCTTTCATTGTGCTTTTTCTATCCCTCTGTTTATTAGAAGCAAGTCACAAAGTCCAGCACACCTCAGAGGAGAGGAGAATTAGGTTCCACCACTTGAAAGCAAGAGTAAGAATTTGAGGACATATTTTGAAGCCACCACAGTAATTGCAGAACTATCAAAAGATAATGGGGAAAGTATGGATTTGATAGTCACATATACCAAAAAAATTCTAGCTTTGCCAATTACAACCTATATAACACTGAGCCAATCACTTGGGGCAATGCTATTGACCTCTTTCTTCAGCACTATGCCTCAGATTATTTGCTGTCTGGTTGCCTCGCCAGATTATTATGAGACTCAAAAAAAGGTAATGTAAAATGGTGGGGTTTGGGGGCACCTGGGTGGCTCAGTCATCTGGGCGTCTGCCTTCTGCTCAGGTCATGATCTTGGGGATCCTGGGATTGAGCCCTGAATTGGGCTCTCTGCTCAGCGGGAAGCCTGCTCTTCCTCTCCCTCTGCAGCTCCCCCTGTTTGTGTGTTCACTCTCTCTCAAAATAAATAAAGTATTTTTTTTTAATTGTGGGTTTTTCATAGTCATAAATAAAAATTAGATATTACCAGTGACCACCATCAAAAAAATGATTACTCAATACTCTTTAGGTAGCAAATGACCTCACTCAAATCATACTCCACACAGGTTAAACAAAAAATTGTATTGGTTCACATAAGCAGAGGTACTTCAGGAATGGCTAGATCCAGGGTCTTACATTGATAGAGTTCTTTTTCTTTCTGTCCTCCAATCTCAGCTTTTGGGGTTTCTTTTTCTTTTTCTTTTGTATTTCCCTTTTTGTAATGTCTCCTTTACTTCAGGCCTAGAACTGCCTCTCTCCATGTGGCCAGGAAGAGGATTGCAATCATTTCCATCTTATAATATCCTCAAAGCTTATTATCCTAAACGTAAAGAAGCACTCTCTCTCTCTCCCAGCATCCACATACCACATCTTAGGGAAGATTCTAATTAACCCTTCTTCATCACTGCCATCTTCAAAACCCTCCAATGCCTTCTCTTCACAATTCAATCTAGTAATGTCCTCACCATAGACTATAAGCTTCTGTATTATTTGGCCCCTGGCTACCTCTCTGTCCTCATTCCTATCACTGTGTCCTCACTCATGTTATTCTAGTCACACTGCTATAGCCCCAGGGCCTTTGCACTTACAGTTCCCCTTGCCCCAGAATACTTTTCTTCATATGCTAATATGGCTTATCCTCTTTCTTCATTCAGACTAAATGTCATTTCATCCTGGAGGTTTTCCATGAACCCCCTTTCTAAAAAGGCTACCCACCATGCCCACTGCTCTCAATCCTCTTACATGCTTTTTACATTTCTAGGTAAAAACATTATCTGACATTTTGTTGTATTTCTGCTTAGTGGTTTTTTTATGTCTTCTTCAAGTACAGTGTAAATTCTGTAAGCACAGAGAACCTATTTTGGTTACTGTTATATTCACACTAACACATAGTAGGTGCCCAGAAAATACTGTTGAAGGAATGAATGAAAATGCCCACCTGTGAACCAATCACTGTGACTAGAGAATGGAGTATTCCGGCCAAAATGAATGACATGTCATTCCCAGGGGGATCAAGATTGATAGTACAGCCAGAACAACCTGGAATTGGCAGTGAGTCTCCAACCAAAAAGCAGGGTACAATTTATCAGAAGCAGAGGGAAGGAATGCAGGGCAGGTAAAAACCACAGCTATCCCCCAGATCACGTTTATCCCAATCCCACGCAAAACACTCCAAGTAAATGTGAAAGAGGTCAGAGATAGATGGAGTAGATTTTAAAGCTGGTAGATATATACTCTCCAAGGCCAGCAGCCAAAAGCCACTGTGAAGCTCATGCCAATTTCATAGACAAACACACATAACCAAAAATTACACAAATACAGAATTTATCACCATGCCTAATAAAAGCTACAGCAAGCTCCAGCACTCTGAATTAATGACCATCAATGCCATCATCACGGCATTAGAAAAGTGAAAGGCATTTTGTGCAAAAGCAGACATCGAGAGAGAGGCATTAAATCAAACTTCAGTACCATGAAAAAGCAAAGTAGAGGTGGAAAGGATAATTTCCCAAAAAGTAACTTTCCGACTGAGAGAATGGATTGATAGTACTATCCGTTCTTTATAGGAAAGTTCCCAAAAATGCATTTCCTTGTCATCATGATCTAATGTGGGTTACCAGCTATTACTCTCATTTGTCACGTTCCCCATCCACGCTGTAGTATAAACAATATCAGGGATTTCTTCACTCGTATTTCATGGCACTTCTTGGAGTGGGTGGATTTTGCATTCAAGTGCAAACAAAAGTGTTCCAAATCTATCTAGGCTCATAAAAACTATAAATGACCTGGTCTGGGGCACACAGTGGTACTATAAAATCTAGGTCTGCTTTGCTGGAAGTCTCCCTTGCTTTAGAAAATTTACTTATCCTTACAATCTGATTTAAATTAGGCTGGTCCCCATAAAACCAGATTGCTTCTGCTCACCACCTACACTATTCCTTCACGCTCCGAGACAATTCAACTCTGATCTCCCTCCTTTTTGGAGCCCTATAAATCGTACCTACCCCTTACTGAGTGCCTAATATTTCCTGCTCAACTGCACACAATGTCTCAAGCCATCACAAAACAGTCCTTTGAGGTAGGCACTGTCATCCCCATTTTAGAGATAAATCACAGCTCGGTGCTGTTCAGTTGCTTGCCCAACCCCCCACAACTAGTATTTGGAAGAATGAATAACCCAACTCTGATCTGATTCAAAAGCCCACACTCCTTCAATTCTATCACATGCCCTACCCTGCCAGCTACAAATTTTGCCACTACTTCCTTCAAGTATTTCTTAACTATTGCAACGGCATCATTCTGCTTCTCCCCTTATTACTTCATACCTAAATTGCTATAATCACATCCTGATTCACCCCAGAACCCAACTCTTCCAACTACAGAATCTCCCGGAATACTACTATCTTCTTATCCGGAAACTTCAATATCTCCCAATTCTTTATCAGACCAAATGGAGACATTTCTGCTAGATGCTGGTACTTTATTTTTTTAATATTAATCCAACTATATCAATAATCATTACTTTGGGGGCTGTTGTTCTTAACTTTTTTTATTTGAGTATAGCCAGTATGCAATGCTACATTAGTTTCAGGTGTACAATGTAATAATTTGACAAGTTCATACATTATGCTATGCTTACCACAAGTGTAAGCTACCATCTGTCACTGTACGATGCTATTACAGTATCAATGACCATATTCCCTGTGCTCTACCTTTTCTTCCCACGTGGAACACTTTTAACAGGAACTTTAACAGGAACTTCTGTTCATCCTACACCTCTAGGCAGACAAAGCTCGCTGTGATCTGGCTCTGTCTACTTCAGCTGGAGGGCACTACTTCCTGCCTCTATCATAATGATTTACTCTCCTCCCATATCCTTGTGACAGAGCTGGAGAGACAGAGATATAGAGACAAAGAGCTAGACAGAGATACTGAGACACAAAGATAGAGACAGAGAGAGATAGATACAGAGAAAGAGATAGAGAAACACATGGCAACAAACAAGGATAGAGAGAAAGACAAGGAGCCACAGTGACAGGGAGACACAGAGGGACACAGAAACAGACATAGAGATACAAACAGACACAAAGAGTCCAAGTCAGAGAGATAAAGACAGAGGTAGACATAGAGAGGTAAAGATAATGAAATAGAGAAATAGGAATAGAGACGGAGCAACAGAGATAGAGAGACACAGACATAGAAACACAGAGACACATACACAGAGACAGACACACACACACACACAGAAATAAAGTGACAGATCCAGAGCAACTCACCCTGTAGCTAAGTGTTGTACTACCAATCGCGTTTCAAAGTTATCTTTTATTGAGCTTTCACTGTCTGCCGGGAGTTTTATATGCTCTCAGCATAATCTTTACAATCAGTTCAGGAAATATGTACTATTACTATCCCCATTTTATAAATGAGGCACTGGAGGCTCTTACAGGTTGACTTTCTCAACTTGTAAAAGACAGTAATATTTCAAATCAGGTGTGCACAACTCTCAAGTCCAAGACTGTGTCCACCAGCTCTTTGGAGATACTTTTTATTATCACATGGGAGGTGAGAGAAGGATGTTATTGACATCCAGTGAGCAGAGGTCAGGGATGCTGCTTAACATCCTGTGATACACAGGACAGCCCTCCACATCAAAGAACTGCCTGGCGCAAAACATCAATATAGCAAAAGTTGAGAAATTTTGGTATAAACATACTACCAAAGTCTAACATCCGGCTTCCCCCATATGCTTTAGCCCACAGCACTCCCAGACATTAAAGTCCCCTGAATCATGTATTTATTCATTAATTCAACAAACATTTACTGAGAATTTCTGAATTCATAGGCACTGAGAAAAAAAATGATTTTGACATGGTGCCTCATAGTCTATTACAAGAAGAGATAAGAGGTGGGCTTCCAGTTAAGGGAATGAATAAGTCACAGGAATAAAAAGCACAACATAAGGATTATAGTCTATGGTATTGTAATAGGACTGTACGGTGACAGATGGTAGCTATACTTGCAGTGAGCGTAACGTAAGTTATAAACCTATCAAATCACTATGTTGTACACCTAAAACGAATGTAACACTGTACGTCAACTATACTCAAAAAAAATTTTTAAAGAAGAGAAGTGAACATAAAGCTTCAAGTCAATGTGCCAAATGCCATGATAAATATGTGTGCAAAAAACTATGGGAGCCCTAACAAGGAGCATTTAACTCAGGAAACACAGGGCCATCATCCCCAATTCTTAATCCTAAAACCTCAAAGGTTTTGAAAACTGAAATGACCTCTGCACAACAAAGGAATCAATAAGATGCAAAAGCAACCTACAGAATAGGAGAAATTATTTGCAAACCATATATATAATAAGAGGTTAATATCCAAAATACATGTAAGGAATTGTACAACTCGATAGCAAAAAACAAACCACCTCATTTTTTATATGGGCAGAGGATGTGAATAGACATTTTTCCAAAGAAGACATAAAGATGGCCAACAGATACACGAGAAGCTGTTCAGCATCACTATCATCAGGGAAATGCAAGTCAAAACCACAATGGGGTAACACCTCACACCTGTCAGAATGGCTAGTCTCAAAAACACAAGAGGTAAGTATTGGTAGAATGTTAAGAAAAGGGGTCTTGATGGTGGGAATGTAAGTTGGTACAGCCAATATGGAAAACAGGGAGCAGGCTCTTCAAAATTTAAAAATAGAACTACCATATGACTCAGCAATCTTACTTCTGGGTATTTATGGGAAGGAAATCAAATCGGTATCTTAAGATATATCTGTACCCCCATTTTCACTTCAGCACTATTCACAGTAACCAAGATATGGTAACAACGTAAGTGTCTGCCAACAGACGAATGAAGAAAAAGTGAAATTTCACATATATTAAATATTATTCAGTCACAAAAAAGAAGTAATTCCTGCTGATTGTGACAGCATGACGGAATCTCCACAGGTAATCAGAGCAATCTTTTTCTGACAGATTCAACAATACTTTTTACCAGAAGCCTACGTTGGACTGGAAGAAAACTGTTCATCTGCCTATCTCTCTCCCAAACTTCCTGTGAGAATTAAAGTTGTTGGGGTCTATTTCCTCACAATGTGATATTTATAAGAAAGCCTCATTCTCAAAGAATTTTATGGTCCGTGAAGAATAGATACAAGGGCTTTTTTAAAAATTCTGTGCCTGCTATACTCAACAAGAAACTAAAGGATTCAAGATTTCCTTCAAGAGTTCAGTCTTGAGGATGACATTTACACAGTTAATGTTGGCACAATGCTGAGCAATCAATATTAATGAACGCTTGGCACAGATTTTGAAATTGAAGGTTTGGAAATGGACGCGCATGTGAATACTCAAAGGACTCCACGCATGTAATAAAAAGTAGCAAACCACCTTGCTTACCAAAGAAACCATCAAGTGAAAATAAGCTGTCCCTGAAGAAATGCTGAACTTTACCAATGATATACCAGCTTTCCTTGGGTGATGGGGAAGTGGTGGTGTTAAATACAGGTAAATGTAAGGACATTAATAATGATGACGTGGATGCTATTGTGAACAGAGGTGAAAAAAATCCAGAGATGAATATGATAAACAGGTGTTGTGCTTTGGTGATTAGTCTTGAAAAATGTACATTTGTTTATCAATGAGCAAGACATTAAGGCAGTTCATTCAATTAATAAACTACCACCTGGACAAAAACTAATGATAAAACCAATGATACTGGAAAAAGACTGTTTTAAGGTCATGTAGTATACTGATGACTTATCACTTAAAAATTCTGTTTGTGCCTCATCATCAAATGTCCAATAAAGGCAAGACTGATGTGTCTTCCTCAAACAACCAAGTAAAAGAAGCATTTATTTCATGTATAAGGACAAGTATTTGGCTTCATTTGAACCTATACACATTTACAGTTTAACTGAAGAGTTTTCTTAAAAAATATTTATTAATGGTCCACTCCTTCCATTCTAAGTCAAAACCAAGCTAAGCTCTGTTATTAATGGTTCTTTTCCTTTCTCTAACACATGTCCAAACCACTCTACAACTCTACAGAGAAGCAATACTTAACATACATCCAAGTTCATTCTTAAGTTAGTGAAGGTTGGTCATTGTTATCAAAAAGACAATCTCCACTCTATCCTGATAACCAGCAGTACAGGGGTTGAAAATATACTTCATATTCTCATAGATCTTCCCTTATTTGACTCTATTCCAGTCTCTGTTCTTCCGTGATTTAATGTGAAACTTGAGAAAGTTACTTGAATTTGATCCATCTAAATATCCCCCTGTGTAAAGGCTATAATAATGCCTAATGTACCTTGTGCCAAGGTTATGAGAATTAAATGACAGTGGCTATAAAGGTTTGTTAATAAAGATAAAACTGTACGTATAATAAAACCTGAGTTCTACTTATCCTGAGACATATTCCTCAGAACACTAGTCTCGGATAATTTGAGGGGAAAAAAAACGGTTTCTGAAAATATGCTTGGAAAATGCTATTTTATCTTACTCTTGGAGATTCCAAATACATATAAAAGGACTAAAAGTTTTGGATGGCTCTGAAAATTTGAAAAAAAAAAAATCTTGTGATTAAAACTTGACACTAGGCTCAGATACACTTAGGTCTCTGAACACCCTTATTTACTGGCTGTGAACTTTGAGCAAATTACTTAACCTCTCTGAGCCTCCATTGTCTCATCTACAAACAGAAATGGAGTAATTCCTCCCTCAAAAAATGTTAAGGAAATTCTATGAAGTAATGTGGGTAAAGCACTTAGCAGAGGGCCTGGCACATGGCAAGTGCCCAATAGATGGTAGCAATGACTAGATTTGCCTAATTGACTCTATTATTATTAAATTTTCCCTCGCTCAGCTGTTTCCATACTCTTTTGGCCACGGCACCTCTTTTTACCTGGGGATAGATGAACATACCTCCTCCAGCACACCTTTGGAAAGGCCCCGTTGTACCGGAAGTAATGTGTTTGTGTTCTTACTATCTCTCCACCCTTCATTTTATAAATTCTTACCTTCATTAGTCTTAAACCACCTATGAGACTTCTCCAGAGAGAAATTGTTCCTTTGCCTCAGGAAATGAGAGGGTTTTTCCTGGAAATGGAAAACATTTCCAATGACACGGGATAATATGTGATTAACTGCAGATGAGGGTTTCTGAGAATAAGATGACACGGCTTTAGAGAAGGGAATGATACCAGGAGGATGAAGTGGTAACAAACGTGTCCTGGGGCATGCAACACTGGAGGTGAGTCTTGACATGGGGCAGGATTTGACAGCTTTAGAAAGATGTGTGGGGAAGCAGGGAAAAGTTCAAATTTTAGGACTACATGCAAGACCTTTCAACATGTATTTTTGCCCTTGAACACAAGGAAACTTAAAATGTTTTCTTTATGTAAACTACTTGCCTTGGCTGATCATCCCTATTATTTGTTATGCTTCTCTTAAATCAGCAGGAGTGATATGGCACCTCATCTCCCACCGCATGGGTTCCCAAGAGAAAAACCATGAGGTACACACCATGCAATGTATTTCTTCCTAAAAGAGGTTTCTCTGCTAAGCCTGTCTGCTTTTCCACCCTCATCACCTGGGTGGGGGCTGGAGGGGGTTAGAGAAGGAAAGTTCACCATTTACAATCCTGTGAGTTAAGTACATGTTTAAACCTTCTCTCAAAATTCTAGGACAAGAAAAGCCCAGATATTTCTACTCTCATGCCAATTCATGATCCATCATTAGTGACTGCTCCTAGCCCTGTGTTGAGAAGGATATTGAGGCCCCATCTGTGCTCAGCAAGGAAGGGCACTGTGATGGGTTTAGTGACGTCTCCTGAGAATGCAGCAGAGAGGGGGGTTAGTCTACAGAGCCACATGGCTGACATCCACTCCAGGAACAGTGGATTTCCTCTGCCCCGAGCTCTACCTTGGACCCCCAAAGTCAAAGGCCCTGGTAATGAGAAAGCACAGAGAATCTGGTGGGAACAAGAGGAACAAGGTACCTGCTTCCTCTCCCATGACTCCTATGTGAATCCTTCTTCTTGATGTTTAGCCATGCTCACTGCCCCCTGAAGCGGCTGAAGGAGAGGGTGGAAAGGAAGGGTGCCAAGAACAGTCCATTCAGTTGGCCCTCTCCTACAACTGCCTGCAGACCAGACTCATAGCCCCATGGGCTCTTTGTGAGCAGGGACAGTTTCTTATTCATCTCTGAGACCTGCCCACGCACCTTGCTCACAGAAGGCACAGGATAGTGGAACAATGAACAAGTGCTTAGACTCACCAAAAGGCCCTGCCAATTGGCACTGAAATTTTCAGATTCCTACCTCATTGATCATAAGAGCAGCTCCCCTGGGAGATCTTCTGATGAGCTGCCCCATCCAACTTTCCTCTGGGAAACCTTTATATCCCCACATTGCTTCTTTGCAAAAAAGGTGGGCCTTTTAAGTTTACAACTCATCTCTACATGAATGGTCCTCTCCATGGCAGGGACTGTTTTATTTCTCTGATTTCTCCTGAGCTTAACTTGAGTGTGGCAGATGATAGAGCTCAATAAATGTGTACAAAGGGATTGAGTAAAATAAACTAACAACAACAACAACAACAACAAATCAATGGATTAACTATTTCTAAAACTAGGAATGAGGAAACTCCTTGGAGTGGGCAAGTTTCCTATACTTGATTTTCAAGTGGACTTTGAGTTTGTTAGAATGCTTAGTTTGTTGAATTTGTTAGCATCAAACATTTCTCAATTCAGTTTGAGAGGTGGGAGAGAGGATGAAAGAAATCGGGGAAAGTAAGAAGCCAGACTGAAAGAATAGAGATAGAGAGCTAAAGAAATGAAGCGTTGCAATGTCTGTTTCTAGTCATCTGGCTAAGACATGATGTAATTTTCATGATGCTGACAATTATGAAAGATCTAACAACAAAGGCCTCAAGTAAGAACTATGCACATATTCAGACAATGTATGGTGTGGCTCAGAAATTGTTAAATTAACCTATAAACCTGCTCTGTTTTTAGTCTAAAGTCACAAATCCTCAGATTTTGGCTTCATAATTTGTTTTGAAACTTAGAAGATGCAAAAGGCTTTAATAAAAATGACATATGTCATTTATAAAAGATCATGCAGATGGCTTGGGATGGGAGGAAGACAATCAAATGGATAGGAACTAACTTTAAATGGAAATTCATTTACAGGAAATTGTCTCTAATATATGAAACATCCATGTCTGCCAAAGTTATGAAAATGTGGACATCCTGTAAATATCCATCTCATTATTTTTGAAATTCCATGAAATCTCATTTTGAGAAGTTAGTTTTCTGCTCAGTATAGTTATGACATACAATCAATTCAATAACATAGCACTGAATTTTAAAATAAAGTTAATGTGCTTGGATATTCAAAGCGTCAACCTGGTTTCTTTTTCTCATCCTGAACACCCGCCTTTCAGATGAGATTTATGTTTCCCATGCCAAGTATGGATTTAAAAATCAAAGTAATTGAAGCCATTGCATACAAGAAAAATACTTTGGGGACCCTTATAACGTTTTCTGTAAATGCATTCTGAAATATGAAGCCTGAGACAGGTGTAACCTTGAATATGAATGCCTCTAAGAATTTCTACAGATTTCTCTAGAATAGACATCATTGACAGAACAGTCTCCAGTCTCCTTTTACAAAGGGAGCAGCTCAAGGAAAATGGCCCCAATAAGTCAAGGAACTGTCAAGGTCCACAGTTAAAGCTAGAGCCAGAAGATACTCAAAGTTCCTCCTTTAGTACAAACCTTGTTCTGCTTCAGCATACTAGCCACACTCTACCAACCCGAACCCCAATAAAATTCTCCAGGCAACCACAGAGTAAGGTTTGTATGAGTTGTTGTTTACTGTTTTGCTAATGATAACCAATTGCAATACAACATCAACTCTGTAACAGCACAAATTTACATCTGTTTTGTTCACTGCAGTATCTCCTGCACCAGAATAGTGCCCGGCATCTGCAAGCACTCAGTTAATTGAGTTGTTTTATGTATGAGTGGTCCCTGTGTGTTAGACACTGGGATAACACTTCACATACATGACCTCATTTAATACTGAAAATATGCTGTTATGAACTCAATTGTGTCCCCCAAAGTTTTTATGTTGAGTCACCCCCAATGTGACTGTATAGAGAGACATGGCCTTTAGGGAGATAATTAAGGTTAAATGGGGTCATAAGGGTGGAGTCCTAATCTAATAGGACTGGTGTCCTTCTAAGGAGAGGAAGAGACCACAGGGAGGCACATAGACAGAGAAAGGACCATGTGAGGAGTCAGCGAGAAGGCAGCTGTCTGCAACCGAAGGAAAGAGACTTCAGGAAAAACCAACCCTTTCAGCACCTTAACTGTGGGCTTCCAGCCTATGGAACTGTGAGAAAATAAATTGCTTAAGCCACCCAGCCTCTGGTATTCTGTTCTAGCAGTCCTAACTGACCTATATACTATCAGATCAATAGGGTCTTCATTCCATTTTTTAAATTTTTTATCCCATTTTTTAGATGATGAATCTGAGAGACTAAATAATTTCATTACTGTTACCATGGCTGGTTTCTGGGTTTCTAGAAGATTGGTAGTTAGACAATGAGTGTCAAAAAGAGAGAAGACAAAATTTTAAACAGATCCTGGTGTGCAGTAAACTCTTATAGGTCCCATCAAGGAAGTACAAAAATAAATAAAGTGTTGTGGATAACAATAAAGTAGCTCTTGGTTTCCCCATTTTCTTATTTTCCCCAAATTTTAGGCCACACATAATCATGGTTTGTTTTCCTTTCCAAGATGGCAGTGTCAGGTTTGGGAACAGCAACCCCTGCGTGGTATCTTGAGTGGTGATTGGAGTAATTTTGGCAGGCCAGAACGGATCCTACACACCTCGCAGTACCTGAACTATCTTCTGGGTCTCCCTTTTGGGTCAGCAACCAAGGAAGAACATGCTTCTTCTCCTCAACCCACCAGCTTCCAACCAAAGCCAATTCCTTAGCATCAAGTAAGGTACTTATTCCTTGAAGCTCCCCAGTACAGAACAATGTAAATTCTAAAAATCCTTCAGGTTGAAAGGTGTGTATGTTCATGTAAGTCCATTTAATTAAAAACATAGCATCCATTCCAAGAGTTCAGAAAAATGGCTCACTAATAAAAACTCTAGTCTCATACATTCAACAAAATGAAATTTTCCCATATCATCTTCATCCTGAGTCTGGGACCCTCCTTTCGGTTTAAGGTGGAAGCCTGAATATATACCCCATCTCTGGGAGGGGGATGAAGGATGCAGACAAATGCACAAACAAACCCACAGGCAAAACAATCCATTTGACATAAGCACAATTCACTTTGTCAGCAAGCTGATGCTTGGTAAGTATTCATAGCCCAGGACTCGACCAAAGTTATACTCCAAAGTGACCTTTCAACTTGACCACAAGCTGACCCTCGGAAAAAGACTGAGAGAGGTAATGTCTCAGGAAGGGTTTTGAGGCTTCCCAAGGGTAAGAAGTCAGAATTCTCTGACTGCACCCATAAATGGGCCTTGTGGTAAGTCTGCTACAAAGCCACACAAAGAATCGCATACCCCAAAATATACTCTGAAGACCTTGGCAAAGAAGAATTCTGAAGGGAAGCAACAAAAATAGAGAAGCCAGTCTTGTGCAACACATGTTCATGAAGTCCAAGGTGCTGCATGAGTGCCTTGCAGGAACTAAGAGAAAGCACAGTTGAGGAGACCTAAAATTATTATAGGCTTAATATTCTTGCACATGCAAACCAGAGGGGACAGCACAGTACCACCCAGCCAAAACAATTCACCAACAGAACATTCTGATAAGGCCCTCCCAGCCACTCTCTTCGAGAAAAAGGTTTGGCCTCCCTAGACATTTACGTTAGGAATTGGTAAAACATTTTGGCTAGATGTCTCTGTTTACAGGAAATGCAAGATCGCTAGCCTAACAACTAAAGAATTATACACCAGCTCCTCCTAATAGCAGTGAGAGTCTCCATTTTCATTTGAAATAAGGAAATAAATGTCTCTACAGTTTAACATTATCTCAGATCCTGTATCCCACAAGCAATATAATTGGCAACCTTGCCTTAGCAATATTGTGCTCAGGGAGAAAAGCCATCTTTTCAGGATACTTTTGTAGCCTATTTAAAAGTGCAGAACTGAGCTGAAGAGCCACGTAAGGAGAAACCTGAGAGGGGACAGGACTTAAAATCATCATTACACCGTCTTTCCAAGCTGCTAACTTGCCAAATGGAATATTCGAATCAAAACTGAGGCCCCATCTGCAAACACATTGTAATCCATACCAAACTAAGGCACACTGTTATCATGTAGAGATACACTGTGCTCAATTAATACCAATTTATTCCCTCCCCAATAGAATTTAAATTCACCTAACGCACTGAAAAGACTTAAGATATTTAGGCTCATAATAAATTTCATTAACATGTTGATAAAGAGGTGTGCCTGGGTGGCTCAGATGGTTAAGCATCTGCCTTCGGCTCAGGTCATGATCCCAGGGTCCTGGGATCCAGCCCCGCGTCGGGCTCCCTGCTTGGCGGGGAGCCTGCTTCTCCCTCTCCCTCTACTGTTCCCCCCTGCTTGTGCTCTCTCACTTTGTCAAATAAATAAATAAAATCTTTAAAAAAAAATGTTGATAAAGAAACCACCAAAATGTTCTACTAGTCCTATCTGATTCTCCCCCTTGGGGTTAGCTACCCAATCAGAAAGCAGGTTTTTTGTTTGTTAACAAAAGATAGTAGAGTGAATTCTTTAGGAACACGGGCTCAGGAGGTAGAGTGTGCAGGACCGACAGAACTTCACTATTAACAGAAATGTTCTCTATCTGTGTTGCCCAATCTGGTAAACACTAGCTATGTGTAGCTAGTGGGCATTTGAAATGTAGCACAGGCATCTGAGGATCTGGTTTTTAAATATTTAAATTAATTTAAATTTATATAGCTTCATAGGGCTCGCGTCCGTATCGGACAGTGCAGTCCTATACTCTTTACTCACTAGCTAAGTGTCTTTAACATCTAACGTAACTTTTAAATACCTTAGTTTCCTCACCCCTAAAATGGGGATTAAAATAATACTTCAAGTTGTTGACGGGATGAAGGATGGTAAACCATGCAAGAGTCTTAGCACAACACCAGGAATTCAGGTTCTTCTTCTGTCATTTCTTTTCATTCCTCCTTTTTCTACCTTCCACTATGGTCCCCTTTGTCAAACTCTCAGTGGGCTCACACTATCAAAACACCATTTAGTCACCTCACTCCAAAAAAGCATATTATTCCTTTACTATCTAAATCCCCTCTTGACCCCTATGATCTTTAACACAATATACAGTCTGGCTTTAAAGACCCTTTATAATCTGACCCCAAGCTGATGTTTCCCACTATCTCCCACTGTTCCCAGATACAATCTACCAGGTTGACCAGATGGAGCAACTTGTCCTTCCTCACACCAATGATGCATATTGTTTACTCCATACTTTGTTGACCATATGCCCATCTAAAATGTTCCTTTCCTTTTTATTAATTCATCATGCTCATCCTTTGAAGCCTATCCCAAGGCACCTCTTTTAAAAAGCCATGGGGTGCCTTAGTGACTCAGTCAGTTAAGCATCTGCCTTCAGGTCAGGTCATGATCCCAGGGTCCTGGGATCGAGCACCGCGTCGGGCTCCCTGCTCAGCGGGGAGCCTGCTTCTCCATCTCCCTCTCCCTCTGCCTGCCACTCCCCCTGCTTGTGCTCTCTTTCTCTCTCTGACAAATAAATAAAATATTTTAAAAAGCCATCCCCTCTGAGCTACTTAATAGAAGAATGAGACATTTAACAATCACAAACAATCACAAAATAAAGTTATTTTTTTAAGATTTTATTTATTTGAGAGAGTGAGGAGTGAGAGAGAGAGCACAAGCTGGGGGAGTGGCAGAGGGAAAAAGAGAAGCAGACTCCCCACTGAGCAGGGAGCCCAATGCAGGGCTGGATCCCAGGACCCGGGGATTATGACCTGAGCCAAAGGCAGCTGCTTAACCTACTGAGCTACGCAGGCACCCCCACATCTGCTTTGTTACTAGTATATTTTTCATGCGGGCATTTCTTGATTGCCCCTGGGAACCAAAGCTCTTTAAAGACTATGAGTTATGCCTTTATGTCTCCCCAACAGCGCCTAACATGGTATATGCGTAGATTAGAGGTTGGTTACATATGTGACTAAGAAATACTGTTAAGCATGAACACAGATGCTATTCAACTTCAACACTAGGATTTTTGGAAATCTCTGCCAGTTAAATCACTAAAGGTATTTGAAATTCCTATCTCAAAATAACTGCATTTTGAGTAACACCATGGAAAGAAAATCTGGGTAAATATTTGATTACCAAACCAATGTATGCCTTAAAAATAAAACCCTCAATAATTTGCTGCTGAACTTCTAAATCTTGCTCCTGAAACTTTCCAAGTTGGATTTAAATTTGTCCTTCCATCTCTTCTGGTTTGCTTCCTCAACTACGTGTCCATCTGTCCCTGAACTCCTCCTTCCCTTACCCCCTTGACTCTCCTATACCCAATTCTCTACCCTGACTCCCCATCACACTCGGTCAGACCCACTTGGGATAACTTCTTCACACTTTTTCAGCCACCTGATCTCCCACCCTCTAAAGCCTCTCTAAAACCCCATCCCCAACTATTCTCTCGTTATCCATTGAGATGACCCTTTCCCACTTCCCTTAGCCAACAGATAGTTGAGAAAAGAGAAAGATGAAGATAATCAGAGAGAAAATATCTTGAAATCTCACGTGGGTTATAGATTATTAGTAGTGGTTTCTGGCACAGAAGAGAGATCTTTGATTTCAGGGAGAATGGTCTACAAAATAAGATTCCAAATAGCTTTTTGTAATTTGTACTCCCTTTTCAGACATTCTCTAATGCTGTGGTTCTTCAACTTTGGAGTACATTAGAATCATCAGGAGTACTTGGTGAAATGCTCATCTTTGGGCATCACTGCTAAAGAATCTACATCCACGTGTCTGGAGCTTCCCAGAAACCCACGTTCTAATGAGCACTCAGCCCCTTCTTTCACAAGAGCAAAACAACACTGACAAACACTGCAAATGTCTCCTCTTCCTCTCTCAGCAGTCTTCTGTTCCCTCTCTATATGCCAACACACACCAGGAATAACTAACTGCAGCAAAAAGACTTAAATCTCCTGGAAATAACAGACTCTTCCCAACGAGGGTAATTAGACAGAGTGGCTGGAGCAGGACAAAATAAGCAGGCAAAGACTAAAAGGCTCATAGTAACCAGAGGTCAAAGCAAATGGCAAATGACGAGTCCAAAGATAAGAGCTGGGAAATTCAGTGTAAGCAGAAGGGGGGGAAAGAAAAGGATCGTTACTATAAAATCTTGCCATGTGTGCAACATCACATTTAATTGCAAAATGTCCATTCTTAGAGGAGAAACCACATTTTAACATGAAGTATCCGAGTCAGATGGAGTAATACGGTCCAAGACTCATCTAATCAGGTCATTTCATGAGATCAAAAAAAGAGAACAAAGAAGGAAGGGTAATTTCCCAGCCTAAGCTGGGTCCTGCCATAGAAAGCAGGAGAACAGAATATTTGCAGGAAATTGCAGGTGTTAGGAGAGGAGAGAGAGGATCCTAATAATCACAGCTAACGTGGCCACACATGCTTGGGCAGATGTTTATACCGATAGTCCCAGCATCATTATTCATATCACCCCTTTTCCCTCCCAGAAGTCTCGATTTAGCAGTAAATTATAAAGTCACCCTAATAATAACTAACAAGCACATGCTAGGCACTGAGCTACGTGCTCTACTTTTATCATATACGAGCAGTAATGTTATTATTACACCTTCCATTGAGCTGAGGAATGCTAGAAGTTACTGGAAGTTAAATTACTTGCCCATGACCACACAGTCAGTAAATGATAAGACTTGAACTCTTGTCTGCAGAAGCAGTTCTCTTAATCCAAAATTGGCAAACCACAGGCCACAGACCAAACCCAGACCACTATCTACTTTTTTAAGTAGAGTGTTATTAGAAAACAGCTACCCCGTTTATTTGCATATAGTCCGGTGCTTTCGCACTACAAAGGCAGAGTCAAGCAGTTGCAACAGAGACCTTCTGGATCTCAAAGCTGAAAATATTTACTATTTTGCCCTTTATGGAAAACAGTGGCTGATCTTGATTCTTCCTGACAGCACAGGAAAGGCACCCCAAGCACAAACTCACAAGCTTGAATCTCCTATCAGGGATGGCCCAAGGTCAAGGAGAACAAGACAAAAGAATAAAATAATTTTTCCAGGGTAGATATTTCCAATTTGGGCAGGAGGGTGGGTTTTTTCGGGTCTCTTTACCTTAAGGTTTATAACAGATTGAGCTATCAATGGCTGCAATAAACAGAGCACTCTTTGTAACCAAAAAAAAAAAAAAAAAAGATTATTCCAAAAAGCTTACAATAGTGAAGGCACAAGGGCATCTGGGTGGCTCAGTTGGTTAAGCGTCTGCCTTCAGCTCAGGTCATGATCCCAGGGTCCTGGGATCGAGTCCTGCAGGGAGTCCTGCAGTGGGAAGTCTGCTTTTCCCTTTCCCTCTACCCCTTCCCCCTGCTTGTGCTCTCTCTCTCTCTCATGCCTCTCTCTCTCTCTCTCAAATGAAGTATTAAAAAAAAAAATAGTGAGGGCACATCAAGGGACATGGAAACCAGCTGAAAGAGCTCCCAACGGCCAAAACCTAAACAACTTAAGCAAAGAAGCAATATTGGATTATAATCCAAAGTATAAGTACCTGTTAGTCCATAGTGATGAAAGAAAAGAAAAGAAAAGAAAGAAAACAAGAGAACTCCCGTGCAGAGTTCTAAATAATGTATGTAGATACTCCAAGCTAAAGGAGGAGGAGCCAAACTCCTTATTCCTTAAGTGTGGCCCACACATAGTGACATCTTCCCAAAGAGTAAAGGATAAAATGGTGTAGGGGAAATAACTTTGTAGCAGAGTAACCTGACAAACACGACCTCAACCAGGTTATCAAGTTTAATATCCACAGTGATGAGTAATGTGGACAACCTATGCCCTTGATCTGATGTGGCACTTTACCTCTGTGGTCTTCCTCCCTGGACCTATAACCCCAGTCTAATCATGAGAAAAACATAAGACATATCCCAACTGAAGAGCATCCTACAAAACCCCTGACCAGTATCCTCAAAACTGTCAAGGTCATCATAAACAAGGAACGTCTAAGAAACTCACAGCCAAGAGAAGCCTAAGGAGACCTGACAACTAAGTGTGATGTGGGATCCTGAATAGGATCTTGGGGCAGAAAAAGGACATTAGGTGGGAACTAAGGAAATCTAAATAGAGTATGGTCTTTATAATACTCACCAATATTTATTTACTGAGTATGACAAATGTACCATATTAATTAATATAGGAGGTTAAAGCTGGTGTGGAGTGTATGGGAACTCTTTCTACTTCCTGCATGATTTTTCAGTAAATCGAAAACTATTCTAAAGTTAAATTTATTCAAAAAAAATAAGATGACAAAAATAGCACCTACTTTTCCACATTTAAACTCACAGAGAATCTAATTTGGAAGAGATTTCCTTTCCCTGTGCAGTTTACATACTGTAATTCTAATTTTGTCTGGAAGGTGCAAAGCACAGACTTCAAAATGATTCCCACATAAATAATGCAGCTTGTGATTAGTGCCTAAACAGAATAAATTAAACCCGGTATATAGAGTACCAAGTTACTCTGAACAAAATTCTGTAGAAGAAAAACAACACTTGGGACAAAGGAAACACTGCTTAATGAAATCCTAGAAGATACCACTCAGGCTTCAACAGTGTAGATGGTCTACTTTGCTTGGCTCTTGGATGAATACAAATAGGGCTAATGTCACCCATTGTTCTTTGAAAATTGATTTTCCTTCTCAGGAAAACTCTGAAGGAAAGAATACATCCAGCTTCAATCCTATACACCTTACTGTCTTCTCACTGCTAGAATATCTAAGATTTCTCTACAGATTGCTGGAAAAGGTCATTGGACAGGCTATATTAAGAAAATACGTGACCCAGGTCTTACCTCTCTCTCTCAGCCACACTGACTTCTCTCCATTGCATGAATAGGTTCAATTACCTTATGTGCTCTTTTCATCTTTTATATCACTGAATACAATTGTACCCAATTGTTTGTGCCATTATCCATTGAAGGTCCATCTTCCATATTCAACTCAAAGCCTTGAGAGAACCATGTCTATTTTGTTCACTTCCATATTCTGAGGATTCTATGTCCCTAGTCTTATTACGTAGTTGGCACTTGATAAATATTTGTTGAATGAGTGGATTTATCAACTGTAGGTTAGCAGAATTTAGCTCAAGTCTACAGAAAACCCCCTCATTTCAAATCCATGCACTTCCCTCAGCAGTTTATTTAATATATTTGTTGTGAGGAACATTAAAATCTTGCCTTTGCCTCATTAACTTCATTTGTGCTAAGTCAGTGTTATAGGTTCAAACTACTCAGTAATGGAAGATAGAAGTGATTAGCATTACCTTCATGTTCAAAGTGTCAGAGGAAAAATATAGAAGGCAAAGAGTTGTACATGAGCTTCCAACTGCATTATCGATTTCTATTAACATCCTTACTTGTCTGGAGACTAATTTCTCCTGGGCCTTGGCTAATTTTTTTCGACTATGTTACTGCAAGTCTATGCTAATTCACATAGCTCTTTAAACCATGATCTTATGTTTTAAATATCTACCTCCCAAATAACACTGTGCCCACCTTAGAAATGTTTATAATTTATAGAAAACTTAGATTCAGTGTACTGCCATGGAAAGAGTATGAAACCAAGGCTCAGAGGACCTCTTGGCTTGGCTTTCTTTTAATAGACTCCGGATTTCTTTTAATAGACTCCACTCTAGGCACACAGTGCAGTTATAGGCAAATCATTTACATTATCTTAACTTCATCTCTAAACTTAGATGGAGAGATTAGGTCAAATATAGAATAAGCATATGCAACCACCGTCCTGCCTACTCAAAATTCTGTAAAGTAATATAAAAGTTATTAAAACAAAATAAATCTGTAGCACTGCACATTGTTTGGGTACTATTTGCTGGATAAGAAACTGTGCATTTAAGCTCTGAGTGAGCCAGAAATTCCAGGACTCCCTAAATGTGAAAGGCATTTAGGATCAATTCTAAAGAGATCCAAACCCAGAGAAAACTACAGATGACAATGTGATGTACAAGAAGACTCACTAGAAAGTGTATGTGGTTCAGAAGAAGCCTAAATCCTGCCAGAGATCATGAATAGGTGATTAATACAAGGAGGTGTTCACTTCATTAAGATGGCTAAGGGAGAAAGGAATCGGAGTGGTAAATGGTAACTCTCATATTTTACTCTGTATATTTAGGTATTTACCTTGATTACAAAGAGAATATATTTGAGTTTATTTTGCATGTAAATAACACTGAAATAAACATTAATAGGATTAAAGAATGCTTCATCCCAGCTCTAACTTCCTCTTCTTCTAAAGGTAGAATCACAAGAAAAGAAGAAGCAAATTTCCCAGCACTACTCAATCCATCATCTGAAAAAGAGGCAGCAGATGAAGGGACAATGTTCAGGAATGTTACAAAACATCACATTTTATAATCAGAGTAACAGACTCTCAGTTTCCCCAGATGCAACATACATCTCTGTTATTACTTCTTTAAAGATCCCCCTTACAACCTGAGCAGAATAATATAAAGACTTGCCTCTCTTACTGTGAATTTAAGTAACATCAGTACAGATCGTGGGAATTTTCCAAGGAGAGAGCTGGTACAGGGCAAAGCACGAAAACATTTCTTGGTTCCCCTCCCATTTTGAAGCCCTGCTTTACAAAGGCTGGCTATGCTCAGTTCCAAAAAACCTCATTTCAATTAATCTCTTTCTCTGATTCCAGGTCATCCCACTCCGTGGCTCCCAGATTACATAGCAGAGGACACCAGAAAAATAAAGCTGGTATATGGTTAGAAACGTAAAAACTACAGAGAAGGCAGGTAGCAGAGTTATTACCCCCACAGTATGGATTTATCCAGTGAATATCAAAAGGTCACTTCTCCTAATCTAAATTCGCCAGAGCATTACAGAACTCCCATTCACTACTGAACCATTTCAAACTTGCTTCCTAAAATAGGCTGGAAGAAGGCTGAACATAAACTGTCTCCAGATGTCCTGTTTTCTCTTAAAGAACAAGAGAAATCAAGAGTTAAGTCTCGAACAACTGGTACTTTGCCCCTTATACTTTTACACCAGGGTTATAGCTCTATTACTGCAATATGGCAAGTCTCCTAGGAATCAAAAATAAAAGGCAAGATTATGAATATAAAACATGTCTCTACGCTACAGTGATAGACCGGAGAGACAGGCAGGAAATGTGGTCAAGGTGTTAGTGTCTGGGACAAGACAGGAGAAGTTTAAACGCAAGGTAAGCAGAGAAGAGGTCTGAAAAGGACAAAGAGAAAGAGGAGTTTACTGCATCTTTACCAACTTATTACGGGGGAAGGGAGACTCTAAGGCCCAAATAAAACCCATCTTTAGTGATGCTACACACTCAGGCTGGCTTAGGCAATACAAACATGAGGTCTTTGACTCAACCCTCCTGACCTAGACACTCCCTTAAACAAGAAGACTTAGGATGCGATTTTACCCCGCATTAAACTGACCATACAGATGTGCTGCTCATGCAATTCTGCCCTGTGTACTTTCTCCAAACAGATCCAAAATTCTGAGCCGAAGGATCATGCTTCCATGCACAGCTCCTACCAAAGGCATTAGCTCACATTATATATGCATATGTATGCACATATGTGTACATGTACGTACATGAAACAAAATCATGATTACTGACTCCCTGCTCTATTTCTTGTTCTGGGTAGGCCCATCCTTTTCAGGCAAAGTTAAGGATGAGGGGAAAAAAAACACTAACAGTCCTCTGAGGTTGCCCTGAACTCCGCTAACCTCCTCCAGGAATCAGAAGAAAACACTTTCACCTTTTCTCACTCTGTTTCCTTAAATAGCCAACAATGCCAATAGTAGAAGGGGAAGACACAGACACCCATGTGATTTATTAGCTGTGCCAACTCAAGTGGAGTTGGTAGGTCAAGGAAGAAATGAACAATATCCAAGGGTCTAAAACAACAGTCTCCACATACCCCTTGTGTTTCTAACTCAAATTCCTACAAGAGCTCATTTTGCATTACTTACTTCACCCCAGAGCTTTCCCACAAGGCGGAGCTAATTAAAGGATGTTGGACTCCCCTTATAATTACAGTTTCCTCATTTGGGCACCATCTTTCTTATTATAATGTCATTATCATAAGGTGGGGTTTCCATGGACAGGGCAGCTAGCAGCAGAGTGACAGCTCTGACAAAAACCTTGAACTCCACTTAGTCACATGCCTGCTATGTTCACATCCTTCCTGACCCACTCCTTGTGGCTGGTTCCATGCTATGTCTTTCTCTCCCTGCCTTGTCCCTGCTGTTCCACTCCCCGTGGCTGACCAACAAAGTGGCTCCTGAATTTGCTTATTTATGATAATTTTTATTCCTACCATCTCTTTGATTCCTTCCCTCCACACAAGAGATGCTCCCATAAGCAACAGTTTCGATTAAATAATAAGGAACATTAACATATTAGAATAACTACAATTTAGTGAGCATTTCCCTTGTTTCTGGCAGCATGCTAGATGGCACATAGGATTTCCTTACACTATTGAATTTTTGTAACTGTCATATGAGAAGGGATCCATTACTGTCTGCATTTGACAAAAGACAAGCTCAGAAAGATCATTTTCCCAGCATCTGCCTGACTCCAAGACCGGTGCCCTTAACCAATATGCACTGCCCAAGGCAACCATAGGACCAGCATTTTGTATCAGGAAAATGTCTATATTATGGACCACATGTTTTTGTCTCCCTCCCCATATTCATATGTTGAAACCCTAACCCCCAGTGGGATGGTGTTTGGAGATGGGGCCTATGGGAGATAATTAAATCATGAAGATGGGGCCCTCATAATGGGATTAGTGTCCTTCTAAGAAGAGACACCAAAGAACTTGCGGCTTCTCTCTCTGCCTTCCAGCATGTGAGGGCACAGCAAGAAAACAGCCATCTGTAAACCAGGAAGAGGGCCCTCACCAGGAACCTAATCAGTCAGCACTTTTATCTTGGACCTCCCAGACTCCAGAACTGTGAAAGTAAGTATTTGCTGTTTAAAAGGATCGAGTAGAGGCAATTCCTGGGGAAGAGAGAGAAAGCCTTGAAATGCAGGAGGTTGCCCAAAGAGGATAGCAGATCATTCAAGACAAACTCTTCCCCCGTTATGTTGGCCTGGATCAGTCCTACTGTCTGTCATGAAATAGCTCAGCAGTGCTGTGTAAGGAGGTGATATCATTTATTGAAAGAATATTGTTCATAATCATAGCCATTGGGGCCTACTTCGCCCCAGTGTAATAAGTCCAAAAAATAAAGTTGACAGATTACACATGCTATGTCTGATTGGTTCCAAATGGCCAAGTGAGAGCCCCAACTGTAATAAACTTGATTTAAAAGTAGAAGTATTCACGTATCATTTTTATTGAATCAAAGAGAGACAAGCTTCTTTTATCCTAATTAACATTATACATCCTTTTTTATTCATAAAACTTCAGTAACAATTTGAATTGCCAAAGTCTTTAATCATGAAAATATTTGCCTTTCAGAATTGACAAGTACTTATATTAAAATGCCACTTCTCTCATCCATTAGAGGCTGACTGCTCATTTAACCTGAATCTTTTACTAAATACATGGAGTATTTTACAAGTTTAAAAGAAGGGAGAATATGTAGAGAAGTATTTTTATTCTCCTTACCTCCTTAATATCAGTTTATTTTTTAAGAGGTATCTCAAGAGCCATATTTTACTAAATTATTTTTTAGTGTAATGTTCAAAAATACTAGATACCCAAAGGGCTCAGAAAATCAAATATGTTCTTTCCTGTTCCAGAGCTGAACTCCATCAACACCAAAGTTATCACTATCACTGAATTATAGTCATTGGAATTGAAATTTTAAGTTAAACAAATATCAATAAGCTGTACCAACCAGGACAGTTCAATCTTTACCAATTTAAATTTCTTCTTAAATATAAATAATAATAATTCTGGGCAAGTCATCATATCTTAATGAAAATCAGAATCCTACCTTTTAAAATCACTCATTTTTTTTGTTTTTTTATTTTTATTTTTTTTAAGATTTTTTTTATTTATTTATTTGACAGAGAGAGAGAAAGCACAAGCAGGGGGAGCGGCAGGCAGAGGGAGAGGGAGGCAGAGGGAGAGGGAGAAGCAGACTCCCCACTGAGCATGGAGCCCAACGGGGGACTCGATCCCAGGACCCTGGGATCATTACCTGAGCCGAAGGCAGATGCTTAATTGACTGAGCCACCCAGGCACCCCTAAGTTTTGTTTTTGTTTTTGTTTTTTTTTAAGATTTATTTTTTTGGAGAGAGAGACAGCATGTACTGGAGTGGGGGGTAGAGAGTAGAGGGAGAGGGGGAGGGGCACACTCCCCGTTGAGCAGGGAACCCTCACTGGGGCTCAATCTCAGGACTCTGAGATCACCATCTGAGCCAAAATCAAGAGTTATCGGCTTAACTGACTGAGCTACCCAGGCACCCCTTAAAATAACTCTTGATTATCCTATAGCTTAGGAAGAGGAGCCAATTGAAATGATATCTGAAAAAATACATTGAAACACTATCCAAAAATAAGGTATAACTATTTATTATAAATTTCAAAGTAAACTGTTTAACTTTTACTTTTTAAAATATCCAATTATAGTGTCTGAAATGCCCCCAGTTACATTCTATGGTAGGCTGCTATGCATTCTGCAATCACGCAATGTCATCAGTAATCCTTCAGCTAGCTATCTCTGAAAATATTTCTAGGTATTAACATATTTCTTGAACCTGTATTGGAATCTACTATACTTTTTGATCTAATTATCTTACTTCATTAAAATCTTAACTAGCAGGAAACAGGGTTGAAAAGTATAAGTAGAGGCCATAAAGCTTTAAGAAAATAATATGTAAAGAAGCCAGAAAATAGCTAACATTTATTAAGGGATCACTAGGTTCTGAGCTCTTAACATATTAAGTCCTTAATCCTCACAATCATTCTACCAGTAAGTATATTTACAAATAGAGTGAAGGCAACAGAGGTATAAGAGAGTAAGTACGTCTAAAATTTCACACAGCTAGTTAGTAGACATAGGCAAGTTATTAAAATATAAGACAGAACTATCAAGCAATGTTACCTGTAGAATAGGCTCCCCCACCTCCCTTATCCGTGGTTCTGCTTTCTGCAGTTTTAATTACCAAAGGTCAACTGTGGTCTGGAAGCAGATGAACCTCCTTCTGAGATATCATCAGAAGATCGTCAGTCACCTAACACTACATCACAATTTCTAAATCGTTCACCTTACTTCACCTCATCATGTAGGCATTTTATCATCTCATATCATCACAAGAAAATGACAGGTGAGTACAGAATACTAAGATATTTGGGGATTTTTTTCCTTTTTTTCTAAATTTTTATTTAAACTCTAGTTAGTTAACATACAGTGTAATATTAGTTTCAGGTTACAATTTAGTGATTCAACACTTACATACAATACCCGAAGCTCATGACAAGTGTACTCCTTAATCCTTACCACCTGTTTACCCATCCCCCTACCTACCTCCCCTCTGGTAACCATCTGTTTGTTCTCTATAGTTAAGAGTCTGTTTCTTGGTTTCCCTCTCTTTTTTTCCGCCTATGATCCTTTCTTTTGTTTCTTTTTTTTTTCTTCTTTATTTTGTTTCTTAAATCTCACATGAGTGAAATCATATGGTATTTGTCTTTCTCTGACTTATTTCACTTAGCATAATACTCTCCAGCTCCATCCACATCATTGCAAATGGCAAGATTTCATACTTTTATGACTGAGTAATATTCATATGACTGAATAATATTCACACCCCACATCTTCTTTATCCATTCATCAGCCAATGGACATTTGGGTTATTTCCATAATTTGGCTATTATAGATAATGCTCCTGTAAATATAGAACTACCCTATGATCCACCAATTGTGCTGTGAGGTATTTACCCCAAGAATACAGAATACTAATATATTTTGAAAAAGAAAGAGACCACATTCACAAACATTTATTACAGTATATTGTTTTAATTGTTCAACTATATTACCAGTTATTGTCATTAATCTTTTCCTGTGCATAATCCAGAAATTAAACTTTATGATAGGTATCTATGTATAGGAAAAAACTTAGAGTTCAGTACTATCCACCATATCAGGTATCCACTGGGGATCTCGGAATATATTCTCTATAAAAAAGGGGGACTACTCTATTTGCAATCAAGAAAGACAACCATGTTTGCCCCTTGATTCCTCTGTCAACACCAACTTCAAGCCCACAGAAATATGGGGCTATTATATCCTTATTAAGACTAAGTCACAGAATGGCACTAATTCCTGTTGAAACCAGTAGAAAGAATATAACTTTGTGACATTTTGGATGGGACAAACATTTCTGAACTGAACAGAGGAGAGACAGGATGTTTTACCCAAAATGTCAGCTCCCAGTGAATCTCTAAAGACAAAGGAATAAGCTTCAAACATCCTTAATAATCAAAGGTGACAGAACTGATGCAGATTAAATATTCAGAGAATTTAATTATGTATTACATGAGCTGTCTTATTTTATTCAGAGATGGCCAAGATGGAGTAATAGAGACCAGGTTCAACTTCCACCTTAAACAAGTAGAACAATGGACAAAATCTATGAAACAGCTTTCAGACACTGGATAATGAGAAATGCAAAACTGTAATACCTGAAAGAAGGGAAATAAATGAGGTCATCCCAATGATTGCCCAGCTTCCCAATTAGAGGCAGACTCCTGACCACAGAGCAGGTATGGGGTCGGGGGCAGGGGGTGGGAGGGTCCCAAACATGGAGGTCTCACTGAATTGAGGAAATAGAGATTGAAGTTCAGGGTATGTCAAGGGGCTGGAGGTTGCAGGGAAGAGTTCTAGAGAGGAGAGTAGTTAGACACAAAGAAAGAACTTCAAAGTCTACACTGAGATAACCTGGAATCTCTATAGAACATATGTGTAAAGTGAAATTCCATGAGCTAAGGCCAATAGTAACCAGGGATCTATGAGCTGAATGGTTTCCAGGTTTGCACAGATCTGAGAATCTTTCAAACTCCAACAGCAAGTGGAGAGAGTCCACAATGACTATTTGGAAAATTCAGAAGGGGGCCCAAAAAGGTCCAAAAGTAGGGAAAATCAAAGTTAACCTAAACCCAAAAGTAGTGGAACTAAAGTATTCCTAAAGTAAAAGCTACACTATGCCTGACCTAACAAAGCTTTACATTAAGACTAGAAAAGATTAAGCTGATTCAGGGGCAGCTTAATTGTCTCCCAGAACAAAGCCCAACACTCTTTGAAGGAAGACAACAAAATCCATACTCTCAACAAATCAAATATGCAATGTCTAGCATTCAATTTAAAATTAATAGACAATCAAGAAGTAGGAAAATGTGACCCATAAATTAATCAATAGAAACAGAAAGAAAACTATAGACTACATTAGAAGACAGGATATGAAAACAGCTATTACATCTATATTCTAGTATTTAAGGAAAGGCATGAACATGGTGAGAAGAGAAATGAAAGACACTTTTAAAAGCCCCAAACTTCTAGAGTTAAAAGTGTATTATCAAAAGAAAAACTCATGGGCGCCTGGGTGTCTCAATTAGTTAAGCGACTGCCTTCGGCTCAGGTCATGATCCCGGAGTCCTGGGATCAAGTCCCACATCAGGCTCCCTGCTCGGCAGGGAGTCTGCTTCTCCCTCTCACCCTACCCCCTCTTGTACTCTCTCTCTCTGTCTCAAATAAATAAAATAAAATCTTTAAAAAAAAAAAAAAAGAAAAATTCACTTATTAACAGCAAAGACAACACTGCTAAAGAAATGTGAGATTAGGGACACCTGGAGACAAACAAAACCTAAATGTGAGACAGGAATCCATCAAAATCCTAGAGGAAAACATGGGCAGCAACCTGTTCGACCTCAGCCATAGCAACTTCTTGCAAGACACATCTTCAAAGGCAAGGGAAACAAAAGCAAAAATGAACTATTGGGACCTCATCAAAATAAAAAGTTTCTGCACAGCAAAAGAAACAGTCAACAAAACTACAAGGCAACCTACGGAATATGGGAGAAGATATACGCAAATGACATATCAGATAAAAGGCTAGTACCCAAAATCTATAAAGAACTTATCAAACTCAACACCCAAAAAACAAATAATCCAGTCAAGAAATGGGCAGAAGACATGAACAGACATTTCCCCAAAGAAGACACACAAATGGACAATAGACACATGAAGAAATGTTCAACATCACTTGTCATCAGGGAACTACAAATCAAAACCACAGTGAGATATCACCTTACACCAGTTAGAATGGCTAAAATTAACAAGACAGGAAAAAAACAAATGTTGGCGAGGATGTGGAGAAAGGGGAACCCTCTTACACTGTTGGTGGGAATGCAAGCTGATACAGCCACTCTGGAAAACAGTATGGAGGTTCCTCAAGAAGTTAAAAAAAGAGCTACCCTATCACCCAGCAATTGCACTACTGGGTATCTACCCCAAAGATACAGATGTAGTGAAAAGAAGGGCCATATGCACCCCAATGTTCATAGCAGCAAGGTCCACAATAGCCAAACTGTAGAAGGAGCCAAGATGTCCTTAAACAGATGAATGGATAAAGAAGATGTGGTTCAGGCAGCAACAACAGATCCAAGACGGCAGCCAGCAGGAAGCGGATAAAGAAGCTTGAAGAAATCCACGAATGTGGAATGAAAAACTTCCATAACATCCAGGTTGATGAAGCTAATTTTGACTTGGCAAGGTTTTATTGACAACCCTCCATATGATATAGGGGCCTTCAGAATCAAAATCAACTTTCCCGCGGAGTATGCATTCAAACTACTGGAGATCACATTTAAAACAAAGATCTATCACCTGAACATCCACGAAAAGGGGCAGGTCTGTCTGCCAGTACTTAGTGCTGAAAACTGGAAGCCAGCAACCAAAACTGACCAAGTAATCCAGTCCCTCACAGCACTGGGGAACGACCCTCCAGCCCAAGCACCCACTTTGGGCTGACCTAGCTGAAGAACACTCTTAGGACCTTAAAACATTCTGTAAGAAAGCTGAAGAGTTGGGGCGCCTGGGTGGCTCAGTTGGTTAAGCAACTGCCTTCGGCTCAGGTCATGATCCTGGAGTCCCAGGATCGAGTCCCGCATCGGGCTCCCTGCTCGGCAGGGAGTCTGCTTCTCCCTCTGACCCTCCTCCCTCTCATGTGCTCTCTCTCATTCTCTCTCAAATAAATAAATAAAATCTTTAAAAAAAAAAAAAAAAGAAAGAAAGCTGAAGAGTTTACAAAGAAATACAAGGAGAAGCAAGCTGTGGACTAAACTCTGACATAACCTATCCCAGCGAGTGTGAGCGGAGACCCCCAGCAGTGCATTCAGACACCCTGCAAAGCAGGACTCTGTGGGAAATTGACACGTGCCACCACCTGGCTTTTGCTTGTGGTACTTTCTACAGTTTTCTTAATCAAAAGTGGCCTAGGTAACATATAAAGGATTAAAAATTTAAGATGGTCTAGCTCTGCTTTGTTTTAAAAATCACTGCTTCAATCTACTTTAAAAGAATGGTGTTTCTTTTCTTGTCCAAATTGATCCAAAACCTTCAATTTACATTTAGCCCTTAAGGATAAGAAAGAAAGGAAAAAAAAAACAAAAAACTTGCAGTTCCCTTTCTTCCCCTGCCCTTGCAACTCCCACTTTCTTGCATTTGGTTCATTTTTCACTCATTCACTTTCCCCAGACCCAGGGCTATCTCCTCCACAAAGGAGAAGAGACTGGTCCTGGCAATTCTGGTGGCTTCTCTACTCCCATGTTACATACACCGCCCTGTGTGGGAGTTGTTCAAATTCTCCTGGCTCCAATTTGTAACAACCTTTAAAAAAAATTTAAAAACAGAGCAAACCACCATTCACCACCCCACCACCTCCCCCTCACCACCAAAAAAAAAAAAACAAAAACAAAACCACCAGCCATGGAAAAGGAGGAGGCCCAGTTCTTACGTAAAAATCTGGCCAGTGTTACCACAATAACATTGATTAAATGGGCAAATCCTGATGTCTGTGTGCGTGATTGAGCTTCAGCCCAGCCTGGTCTGCTTGGGGAAACCCAGGTCTGTGGCAACCCCAGGAGAGGGCTGCCAACCAGAGGACGCTGTGCACTTGTGTGAGGAATTTCTCACCAGAGAGGCTCCTGAGGCCACAGATTGACGCTCACCTGTCACCAAACTCCACCTGAATGTGCCACGGAGCTCGCTCTCCCAGCTCCTCAGTGCAGTGCAGCCCCACTGCGACCCTCCCTTGGCACAGTTTGACCCTTTGCAGAGTTGGAATTGGTGGGGCTTGGCTGTAGCCAGCAGTAGTCTGGGGTTGTCAGCACCCTGCTGGCCCCTTCCTTCAGAGTAGCCGGCCAGCCCCTGAACAAGATGGCCTTCCCTCTCCCTCTGGACTCACAGCCTTTGTAGAGTCAAGCTCCACTTGAAGCTCACTCAGTAATATCCTTTACATGTGTTTTATATTGTTGTGACGGCCTTTTTTTATGGTTCATATATACAATGGAATATTACTCAGCCATCAGAAAGGATGAATACCCACCATTTACATCAACGTGGATGGAAGTGGACGGTATTATGCTAAGTGAAATAAGTCAGTCAGAGAAAGACAATTATCATATGGTTTCACTCATATGTGGAACATAAGGAATAGTGCAGAAGATCCTAGGGGAAGGGAGGGAAAACTGAATGGGAAGAAACAAAGAGGGAGACAAACCATGAGAGACTCTTGACTCTGGGAAACAAACTGAGGGTTACAGAAGGGAGGGGAGTGGGGAGATGGGTAACCGGGTGATGGGTATTAAGGAGGGCACATGATGTGATGAGCACTGGGTGTTATACGCAACTGATGAATCACTAAACTCTACCTCTGAAACTAATGATGTACTATATGTTGGTTAATTGAATTTAAATTTAAAAATAAATAAAGACAAACAAAAACTGAGAGAATTCACAATGAGCAGTCCTACACTCCAAAAACTGTTAAAGTTGAATGTAAATAAAATCATACCAAATAGAAACTTGGATCTACACAATGAAATGAAGAGTGTTGGAGACTGTAAATATGCAAATAAATGTAAAGGACAAATACGTGTTTCTGTTGCTCATATACATAAAGAGAGAATGAGAGCCAGAGACTTGTTCATTTTGTGAGGAGAGGACCAATCATTAGTTTTTCTTTTTTATTAAGTTTTTTAATTCCAGTATCGTTAAAATGCAGGGTTATATTAGTTTCAGGTGTACAACATAGTGACTCAATTCTGTACATTACTCAGTGCTCATCAAGGTAAGTGTACTCTTCAATTCCCATCATCTATTTCACCCATGCTCACAGCCACCTTCTCTCTGGTAACCATCTGTTTGTTCTCTATAGTGAAGACAGAAGTTTCCTTTTAAAATGAAAAACACTTATTGAAAATATTAAGACAAGGGCGCCTGGGTGGCTCAGTTGGTTAAGCCACTGCCTTCGGCTCAGGTCATGATCCTGGAGTCCCGGGATCGAGTCCCGCATCGGGCTCCCTGCTCAGCAGGGAGTCTGCTTCTCCCTCTGACCCTCCCCCCTCTCATGCTCTATCTCATTCTCTCTCTCAAATAAATAAAAAAAAAAAAAAAAAGAAAATACTAAGACAAGTTATGCACATGCAAATGGGAATTATTTATTTTTGTCCAGCTTTGAGATATATTTGACAAATAAGATTGCCTAAGTTTAAGGTGTAGAATATGTTGATTTGATACACTTCTATATTGTAAAATGATTACCATTCAGTGTTAGCTGACACTGTATCATGTCACATAATTACCATTTCTTTTTTTGTGATAACATTTACGATTTCCTCTCTTAGCAACTTCCAAATATATAATACAGTACTGTTATCTAAAATCACTATGCCATATATCCAATACCCAGAATTTATTCATCTTCTAACTGAAAGTTCGTACCCTTTGACTAACATCTTCCCTTTTCCTCCATCCTCCAGCTTCCGGAAATTACCACTCTACTCTGTTTCTTTTAGTTCAGTTGTTTTAGATTCCACATATAATTGAGAGCATATGGTATCTGTCTTTCTCTGTTTGACTTATTTCACTTGGCCTAATACCCTCAAGGACCATTCCATGATGTCACAAATGGCAAGATAATGCTCGTACCTATGGCTGAATAATATTCCATTATATTCATTTTCTTTATCCATTTTTATTGGTCATCTATTAGTTTGTTAGAGGTGCCATAATAAAATACCACAAAAAAGGCAGCTGAAAACCACACAATTTTTTTCCTCTCACAATTCTGGAGGATGGAAGTCTGAAATCAAGGTGTTGGCAGGTCCTAACTTCAACTGAAACTTGTAGGGATAATCCTACCTTGCTTCTTCTAGGTTCTGGTGCCCGAAGACATTCTTTAGCTTGTAGATACATCATTCCTAGCTCTGCGTCTGTTGTCACTAGACTCTCTCCTCTTGTGTTTCCTTCCTCTTTTTATAATGATACCAATCATACCACATGGGGAATGACCTCATCTTAATTAATTATATCTGTGATAATCCTATTTTCAAATAAGGTCATATTTTGTGGGACTAGGGGTTGGGGTTAGAACTTCAACGTGTCTTTTGAGGATACACAATTCAACCCCTAAAAGGGATCCATTATACAGGTATGACTGATTGTCAGTGTGGTTGGTCTCAGCTCCCAGGTTGACAGTGTGACCTGAAGCCCCCATCCTAAATCACATGATTGGTTTTTCTAGGGTGGTGAACCCCTACTCCATGACTATTGGGTGTAGTCAGTCCCTACCCTAAAAAAAGGCCCTCCTACCAGATATGACATCGATTACTTGCCAGACACAAAGACAAAGGCCAAGACTCCCTCTGGGCAAGGCCAAATTCTTTACTACGCAAAGCCCTAAAGATTTGTTACTGATCTTTCTTAAAACACTAAAGAGATAAAAGATCCAGTTTTTGGAAAACCACAAATACACAGTGGCAACACAAATTGTTCACCAGCTTCTTGAGTCAAGTTAAAAAATAAAAAATGAAAAATAATCAGTGAATCTATAGTCAAAGCTTTTAACAGTTAGAATTTAATTTCTAGAATTAGAAAGAATTTCATTGTTTAAGAAGTGCCAAGAAGATAGCAGTGAAGTCAGAGTGGAAAAGAGAAGTAAGTATTAATGCATACTCTGAGAAAGGTTTTAGGAATTACTATCACAGTTGGTTTGGGACCCTAAGAGGCCATCCTGACCTCTACATTCTCCTCAATATCCCTAAAAACTAAAGATTACTCTGAATTTGAGATACAACTTCCTTATTAAATGGAAGGGGAAGGGTGTTGATGTTAGCACTTATGATTGAGTCCCAAATAAAATCATAAAATTGTTAAAGAATTTTTAAATTTTTTTTAATTTTTAGAATTTTTTTTTCTTTTCTTTTTTTTTTTTTTTTAAAGATTTTATTTATTTATTTGAGACAGAGAGAATGAGAGAGAGAGCACATGAGAGGGGGGAGGGTCAGAGGGAGAAGCAAGCTCCCTGCTGAGCAGGGAGCCCGATGTGGGACTCGATCCAGGGACTCCAGGATCATGACCTGAGCCGAAGGCAGTCGCTTAACCAACTGAGCCACCCAGGCGCCCCTTAATTTTCAGAATTTTTCTTCAAAGGAAAGTACCTTCAGGATTTGGGGTCCAAAACAAGTAATTGCCTATTTGAAAGGACTCTGCACAGAATTTCCCTTAAAAATTAGGAATATGTTGTTAAATTTACATGAGGCCAACCATATTCTATTTTTCTTTAAGATTTTATTTATTTCTCTGTCAGGAAAAGAGCACAAGCAGAGGGAGAAGCAGGCTCCCCACTGAGCAATAAACCCAACGTGGGACTTGATCCCAGGACCCTGGGATCATGACCTGAGCCAAAGGCAGACATTTAACCAACTGAGCCACCCAGGTGTCCCTGCCTAGGCCAATCATATTCTAGATCAATCCACAGAAATTGAGTTCAAGAGACAACTCCACATTTTCCACTTAATTCCAGCAATGCAAATCTGACCAGGAAAATAATTTTCCAGAAATTAGGTTTAGGGTTTCCCTTGGAAAGCTGAGTGAATCTAGAAATATCCAAATTCTCTATTCTGCCCTCTTCCCACACCCTGAATCTTACTGAGTTCTCTGAATATCAGACCAACCCAACCCAGCCCTTAGTTAACAAGCACTGCCATTCTGTACTATCAACTTCCATGAGAAGAAACACAGGGGTAACATTAAATGAGTACGACCCACTTCTAGATCACCAAATTTGGGGATCTCAAACCACAAGCAAACTGTGAAGAAAGGAGAAAAATTAAGAGTTTGGATTAGTCTTTAACTTGCCTCCTCTTATTGGATGCCTAAAATGTCCTGTGCCCAACTATTTTCTTTTCATCTCTCAGGTGACAAGAAGTCCCTCCCTCCAAGTACCTTCTCTGATTCATGTATTCAACTCCACCCCAACAGCAGCCTGAGTTCCCATCCTCCATCCTCCCTACAGTACCTTTCTACAGGGCTCACCTGTCTGCACTAAAATCGCCTGTTTTCTTATCTCTTCATCAGACACCAAACTAGGTAAGGACAAAACCTGTCCAACCTGATCCCCAAGTTAAGCATTTGTGTGGGTCTTCAATACCTAACACAGTGTTTGGCACATAGGACTTGTTTTAGTCCATTCAGACTGCCATAACAGAATACCATCGACTGGGTAGCTTATAAACAGAAGTATCTTTCTAATGGTTGAGGGGCCTGGGAGGTCCATGATCACAGCCCTGGCAGATGTGGTGTCTCGTCTCACAGGGATGAAGGGACAAGGGAGTTCCCTGGGTCTCTGTTATAAAGACATTAATCTCATCTGTGATGGCTCCACCTTTATGACATAATCACCTCCCAAAGGCCCCACCTCCTAAGACCATCACACTGGGGGTTAAGATTTCAACATATTAATTTTTGAGGAACACAAACATTCAATCCCTTGTGATACTCAAGGTGGTTTTTTTTTAGAATGGAATTCTATAGCAGGAAAGAAGTGGATAGAAGGGCAAAGCAAAGCATGGCAAGCAATAGAGCGGAATGAGAGAACTACAGTCACACAGATACCCCTCTTAGTAATTGAACTCCCCAGAACTGACTCCCTAAACCTATGAAGATTGCCTTGAGCAAAAAAGTAGTTGCATCAGATCCAGCTAACAACAGGTACAACAGCCTATTACATGAGACTTGAAGTAATGATGTAATCAACCAAGCAACATGGGAAACAAGTTCAACAAGGATATTGCTCCTGCCAGTGATGGCTGACTGTTAGCATGGCCAGGATAACAAGCAATACAGTAGTTCCTTTGGTTTACTCAGATACTTGGACATTCATTTCCTTCACATCAAAAGCATAGTGCAGACTCTCACTTACTGTCTACATACTTCCCAAGTATGCACCCCTTCGTCCTCTCCTGCATTTTTACCATCCCCAAAGTCCCTCAGCTTGTCATACAACCTAGATGGAGAGTCACTCCCACATTCTCCAATTATTTATTGAGTTCCTATGATGTTAGAGGTCTCTTGGTGTTTTGAGAGACAAACTATTCAGAGCACAGGCTCTCGAGTTGGAGAAATGGATTTGAAATCTGGTTCCAGCACCAAGTAGCTCAGGATCCCTTAGGCAGTTGTTGAACCTCTCTACACCTAGTTTTCTCATTTATAAAATAGGACAAAAAATATCTACTTCGTGGAGAAGGCCACCATACCTTGTTGGGTATATTGTGCAGTTGTGTTCACAGACTTAAGGGAAATAAATGAAATGCCAAGTGCCTAACTCGAAATTAGCACTCTCAAGTGTTAGCTGACATTATCATGCTACCATGAGTGGGCTATGGACCTTGTCCTCTAGGAGCTTCCAGTGGAGAATGGGAAATGGTTCATGAGTAGATAGAAAGCAGAGCACCCACAACTATTGTCAGTGCAGTTAAAGGACAACTGAACGTGGGAAGAAGGGGACTTTGCCCAACTAAGACTGCCTGGCACCTTCCCATTTGCCAGATGAAACATTTTTAGAGGTACATTCAATTAAAAAGAAGTGTCAGTTTAGGGGCTGCCAAAAGCAAAGGTTAAAATCTAAGAGGCTAAAATTCATCATTGTGAATCTTCACATTCAGGACCAAGTTCATGATGCAGACGGAGGAGGACCATATGTCACATTCTGATGTCCATATAACAGCTCCAGATGCAGAAATGGCCTGACTGCAAGGTGGTTAAAAATTCATTTCAATTAAGGACCTATCCTGAGCCTGACTTTGAATATAAAACCCTCTGCCCATCAGAAGTAATACTCTCATAATGAAAATTTCCCCAGTCAAGGACTGAGAGGGACAACGTAAGTCAGGATGGTCAGCTTAGAAATGCAGCTACCTAATCCAGCTCTCCTTGGGGGACCATTCCAATTAATGACAGCAGGGCACACTGCAAACTGAAAGACAGAGCATGGCTTTCAACTCTAGTCCATGGAATTAGGTCCCTTAGACTTTTTATATGTGGGCTTCACACTTATTTCAACAGAACATGGAAGCCTAGTCCTCTATTTTCAGTCTCTTCAGCATGTAACTTCCAGCATTACTAAAATGTAACTTTTCTAATTGCATGACAAAAATATTCCATACAGCAACTGCTCCTAATAATATATTTAGGGTTGGCCATTTCATTACCTGATAATTACCAGATCATTAGAGCAAATAATATATCCTTGTGGGATAAACTTATGGCAGTAATTTCAGAGAAAAGAACAGGAAAGCACTCTTGCAGTCACCAGTAGGCAATGTGTAGAATTAGCTATTGAAGGAACGGAATATAAATGTACTTTTTAAAAGTAAACAACAATACGATGATATAGCAATTTCTAGATCATGACATCAGAAAGGAAATGGCTGGACGGACAGAGTCCAGCCCCCTCATTTTACAGGTAAGGACAATGAAGGAGGCCAGCAGAGTGAAATGAGCTCAACAGGCTCACAGAGCTAATATAAATACAGTCTGCACAACAACAGGTTTCTCTCTCTGATCACAAAGCTCTTTCTTTTTAATGAAAAAAATCCCCTAAATGGAAGATAGATTTGATTTTTAAAATCTTGATTAACTGAAATATTTAGGAAATACAGAGAACTAGTTAATTGGATTTTCCAGCTAAGCTAGATTTAACTAGTAGTTTAACCCCAAACTAATCTTCCTGAGTTACAGCTTTAGAGTGGCTGGAGAGCCCAGATTTAGCCTATCAAGTCTCTTACCCTGGGTCCCGGCAGTGACCTCACGCACCACTCCACCTGGCTCACTCCTCATCCTCCAGATGGCAATTTAAACACCCTTTTTCAACCAAGTCTTTCCTATATTCCAGATTAGACAACCTCTCCCAATTATGTGTTCCTATAGCTCTATCTCCCATTGTGAAAACACCACTTTTTCTATTTAAAATTTCTTTTTCCCCTCTAGACCAGTTCTCAAACCTGACCATGCATCAGAATCCCCTGGAGGGCTGGTTAAAAATACAGATTCCTGGGCCCTACCTTTCAAGTTCCTAGATCCCATATGGGATGGGGCCTGAGAACTCGCATTTCTAACAAGTTCCAAGGCACTATTGATGATCCAGAGACCACAATTTACAACCCACTAAGCCGCACTATCAGACTCATGAAGGCAGGGACTGGGTCCGTCTTAATCACTGTACTATCCCTAGCGCCTAACACCACATAATTGGTTCTAAGAAGAGACTAGGTAAGTGAATGATTTTCTTCACTAGGGCAAGAAATTATGGCTCCGAAAGTTGAGTAGAACATTGGGGGAACATTGGTGAAGAGTACAGGGGAGCTCTTTACCATACCATTGCAATTTTTCTGTACATCTAAGATCATTCCAAAATAAAAAGTTACATGTATATATGTACACAACAGAACCTTAGTGCGTATCAGGCATGACGGTGGGTGAAAGCCTAGACATTTCCTTTTTCATTCAGTTTCTAAGATAAATTGGTAGCTTTTCTTGGGCTTCTCTTGCTGGAGATTGCAGCCCACAGTCAAATGCTGACTAACAACATTCCGAGACAGCTGGCTGCCGGTAAATTGCTCTGTCAGTCCTTCCCCCGTAACTGTGGCAGACACATCTGACTTCAACTCCGCTGGACCAAATGAACAAACGTGTACCTGGATGATGCTTTCCTTTATTCAATGTAAGTATCATCGTCACAGCAAATGACTCCCCAAGGGCCCTCTGAGAGCATGAGGGGCCTGTTGTAGGCCAAAGCTGAGACAGCAACCACCTTTTGGATGACTTACAGGCTCTAGGAAGGCTCCTTGGCCCCCAAATATTCCCAATCCTGCCACTGGCCTGGGATTTCCACCAGAAGAGAAAAGAGCCTCAGCTTTCAAGCCTTGCCTCTCCACAAGACTACTTGGACAAAGCCAGCATGGTAGCACTTTCAAGTATTAGCCATCATTTTGTTCCCAGATGAAATTATCAGATCAGTTGCTAATATGACAGCCAGCCTCAGGATCCATGTTTGGGAAGGAGGACTGAAAGAGGCAGACCTACATATGGAACCTCAGGGCAAAGGACACCTATGGGGACTGGGCTTATGGGATAGAGGCCTGTAAAATGTCCTAGAAGGGAGGAGGCAGCTAAATGGTGAACAGCTGGTTGCCAGCCAGCCCTGGACTCACCATGTACTTTTGCTGGATCTCATACACAGAAACGATATATCCTTGCTCCCTCAGTCTCTTTGGGCTGCTCTAACAAAATACCACAGACCAGGTGGTTTATCAACCACAAACATGGATTTCTCACAGTTCTGAAGGCTTGAAGTCTGAGATCAAGATGCCAGCATGGTCAGGCTCTCTGCCTGATGAAGGACCACTTCCGGGTTCACGGACAGCCTCTGTGTCCTCCCCGGGCACAAGGGGCAGAGGAGCTCCCTGAGGCCTCTTTTCTCAGGGTGCTAATCCCACTCATGGGCACTCTGTCCTCATGACCTAATCACCTCCCACAGGTCCCACTTCCAAATACCACCATCTTGGGGATGAAGCTATGGCAGATGAACTTTGGGGGGACACAAACATTTAGACCATAGCACTTATCTTCAATTCAGATAAAAGCCAAAGTGCAGAAATATTCATAAGTAATATAAGTACAGCATGCCAGAGGCTGGGCGAGGCACCTTGTCAATATACCCATGCATTTAACACTATACGGGTACTATGTTATCTCAGATGCTAACACCCTGTGAGTTGGTATTAGTGTCCCCTCTTTATAGCTGAGCCACTGAGGCTTAGTGAACTGATTCACCCAAGCTCCCACGTTAATTAAGACGCAGGAGTGGGGTCCAAACCTGGGGCTCTCACCATACACCATGTGGTTTTCTTTGCTTCTCTCCCCAAAATGAAAATGGGTCAGTACTGATAATGTGAAGGGCATAATCTGTCCAAACCTAACTCTCTCCTTCTGGCTGCCTGTCCTTTGGATAGTCATTAACCACTGCCAAGCCTCAGTTTCCATACCTAGAAAGTAGAGTTCCTGCTCCACAGTGAGCACTACTACAGCCTTTGCTGTTATTAACATTATTTTTTCATGTCTAAAATTACTTTCTTTCAAAATCCTGCTATTTGTGACCACATGGATGAAAATGGAGGGCATTATGCTAAGTGTATAAGTGCTCTTATCTTATATAAAACTGATGAATCACAGACCTGTACCCCTGAGACAATTATTATATGTTAATTAATTGTATGTAAATTAAAAGAGTACAAACTTTCAGGTAGAAGATGAGTAAGTTGTGGGGATCTAATGTACAGCTTGGTGATTATACAATACTGTATCTTATACGGGAAAGTTGCTAAGAGAGTAGATCTTAAATGTTCTCACCACAAAAAAAGAAATGGTAATAATGTGACATGATGAAGGGGTTAGCTAATGCTATGGTGGTCATCGTTTTTGCAATATATAAATCAAATAAACACATTGTACACCTTAAACTTACACCATGTTTTAAGACAATTTTATCACAAGCTGTGGAAAAAACATTACTGCCTTTCAGTTGAAAGTCTATTCATTCATTCAAAAACTTCTGTTCTAGAAATGAAGGATAGAGTGATAAACAAGGAAGGAAAATACTGTGACTTCAGGGAAAATAGTTGATAGGTACAAGTAAGTAAAAGAAGATCACTACAGATGGTGATGCATGCAGGCTAGGAAGAAAATAAGATTCATGATGAATGGGTTGGGGGGCGGGAGGTGTGCTTTAAGAGAGGTGATTAGGCAGAGGCCTCTCTGAGGAGCTGGCATATTTAATGCTGAACGTGACTGCTAAGTAGCCAGTCATATGAAGAGTTTGGGAAAGGGCACGTCAGGTGGAGGGATATCCAAGCACCAAGGCAAAGAGGTGCAAAGGGGTGTGGCTTGCTGGAGGACTAGAATGAAGACCAGCTTGGCTAGGCCTGGTGTGCAAGGAGGGGAGCAATGGCAGAGCAGACTGGTAAAGTCTGAGTGCCTTTCAAAATGCAAAGAGAAGATACTGGACAGTTTGAAGTAGGGCAGTGGCAGGATTTGATTTTTTTTTAATCACTTTAGCCGTTGTGGTGAAAATGCAATATAGGCAGGAGTACAAGAGCAAAGGTCAGTTAGGATGCTTTAGGATACCCAGATGAGACATGGTGAGGCTGCTGATGAGAGAAGTAAGGGTGCAGGTAGGAAAATGGGCCAACTGCAATGCGGTCACCCCAATGACTTGGATTCCATGAGGTAGGGAGAAAAGGGGAAAATCTCAGTTTGGGTCTAGAACCTAGCATGTTGGTTTGAGCAAGCAGGTATGGAAGACACAGAGAAAGGGAAATTAGGGAAGAAAAAAAAATAGAAATCTGTCCTGGACATTTGGGTTTGAGATTCCTATGAAACACATAAGTTGAATGCTGTGTAGAATAGGAAATACAAAAGTCTAGAGCTAAGAGGAGAGGATGGGTCAAAGATGTATATTTGGAATTATCAGAATTCAGACACTTTCTAAAGCCAGCAGACTGAAGGAGAAATTCTGGAGAGAATGTGTAGAGAGACATAGAAACAGCTCAGGACCAAACCCTGAGGTGGGGAAGCCAGCCAAGGAGAATGAGAAGGAATGGCCCAAAGAATGTGGCCAAGGAGAGGCCAAGATGGGAATGAATCAAGAAGGATGGAGTTCAAAGATGCTGAGAAGGTGCCAAGATGAAGACAGAGAAGGGCCCACTGGACTTGTCCTTGGGGAGGATGTTCTAGACAAGGCACAGTTTCATGGGCCTGGTAAACCCAGAAACCCACCTGCAGGCAGTTGATGGGAAAATGGGATGCAAGGAACAGGAAACAGCAAGTGCAGATGACTCTCAACATGTTTGCAATAAAGGGGAGAATTGGAATAAGGTGGAGGCTGGAGGAGGCGATTGCACTGGAGGCAGGCTGTTTGTTTTGAAGAGGAGTGATAGCCAGAGCTCATTCACATGTTGCAGTCAGTAAGCCAATAAAGAGAGAAAGTGATGCAGGAGACAGAATTTCAAGGTGAAAAGGGGCTGGACCCTCAAGCATTCACAGAGAGGTCAGCTTTTGAAAGAGAGCACTCCTTCCAGGTGAGCACAGGGAAACAAGGTAGGTGGGTCATGATGCACATGGGTTTGAGGGATGGGTCATGAATGGTGCCATCAAGACTTCCAAAGGACTTTTTAAAACAGCCTTACTCTTGGTGTTCCAAGATGTCATGACTATATAAACTAGGATCACAAAACACAGAAATAGGATTGTTTTTTCCATCCCTAAAAGACCTTTAAGGTCAATAATCCAGAGCCCGCCTTGCTCACAGAAGAGAGAGTCCAAAGGAGTTGACTTGTTCATGACACACAGCTTCTTAGTTAACACTGAGGAGAATAGAAACCAGTTTATTAGGATCTTAGTCCTTTTGTAAAACAAGCTGTTCCACTCTGCCTTGTACTTTCATAGACTGAAACATTATCTCAGTACATTGCAAACAGTTAACATACCAACTTATATTCCAGATTTCTTCCTATTTTCCTGCTATAGATCATATCATCGGGAATTAACCTTTGCACATAAATGCACAAAACTCTGCAGTTGCGATGGAGTAGGAGGGGACACCAAAGCAGGCAGCCTGCAGACGGTCTCCATTAGGGCTCCAAAGCTACCATCAAAATTAGGGGTAATTGGGTGTTTATGGAGCCATCCAGACTGAAATATTGCCATGGCAGATTTTTTTCCCCAGATAGCCTCTCCACATACTCCTTAATCACAGTACTGAAAACATTTGGCTTGAGGAAGAAAATTGGCTGGAAATGCAAGCCAGTATGACAAGAGGCAAAGTTTACTACCAGAAAAAAAGTGGCCTCTTGATCTTTTCAAACTTGGGGACATTTTCCCACCAGTAACAGAGCAAAGCAGCAAATTGACCAGCTCAAGCTCAAGTGAGGGGTTAAATAGACTCTCAACTATAACTCAACTAACTGATCGTTACTAGAAGGGAGGTGAGTGGGGGGGATGGATAAAGTAGGTGGTGGGGACTAAGGAATGCACTTGTCATGATGAGCACCGGGTGATGTATGGAAGTGCTGAATCTCTGTATTGTACACCTGAAATTAATATTATACTGTATATTAACTAACTGGAATTTAAAAACTTTTTTTTAAAAAGTGAGGGGTTGACACTTTCTATCCATGGTTTCTGGCATAGCACCTGGTATATAGAAAAGTTCAAAAAATACTTGGCATTATGCTGAGTGACAAAAGCCAATCTCAAAAGTTTATATGCAGTATGGTTCCATTTATATAACATTCTCAAAATGACAAAATTATAAAGATGGAGAGATTAGTAGTAGCCTAGGCTTAGGGATGGGGGGTAGCATGCAATATGAAAGTGTAGCCCAAAGGAGTTCCTATGCAGTGAGGGAAGAGTCCTGTCTCTTCACTGTGCTAGTAATTACATAAATCTAGACATATGATAAAATGACATAAAGCCATAGAGACAGACAGAGACAGACATGCGGAGACAGGCAGACCCCAAGCATTTAAAACCTGGTGGCATCTGAATAAAGATTGTACAATGTCACTTTCCTGGGATTTCAACGTATTGCCCTTACAGAAGGTGTCACCATTGGGGAAAGCAGAGTGAGGGGTACACAGGTCCTTCCTGTACTATTTTTTTAGCTTCCTGTATGTCTACAACTATTTAATGATGAGGAGTTTTAAAGAATAACTGAGTTTCATTTTCTATATGTGTTGCCTAAATTCCTTTCAATGGAACCCTCAGAAAAATTCTGTGACAGGTATTTTGATGCTACCCATTGAACACTTGAGAAAACTGAGTCTCAAGGGTTGCATAGTGGTTTAATAGATGAATCTCTGGAGCCAAAGTACTGGACTTCCAAAACCACTTGCTAGCCTTTTAACTAGAGAAGGAAGGGCATCCTGCCATTTGCAAACACATGGATGCCCCTTGAGAATATCATGCTAAATGAGATAAGTCAGACAGATAAAGACAAGCACCGGATGATATCACTTATATGTGGATTCTAAAAAAGGCAAATTTGTAAAAACAAAGTAAAATAGTGATTACCAAGGGCTGGAAGGTGGAAGGATAGGACAGACAATGTTTAGGAATACTAACTTGCAGGGCATGTTGGGGGCTCAGTTGGTTGAGCATCTGACTCTTGGTTTCAGCTCAGGTCGGGATCTCAGGGTCCTGAGATCGAGCCCCACAGCATGCTCCATGCTCAGCATGGAGTCCGCTTGGGATTCTCTCTCTCTCCCTCTCTTTCCTGCTGGCCCTTCCCCTGCTCACGTGCTCACACTCACTCTCTCTCAAATAAATAAATAGATAAATAAATAAGAATATGAACCTACAACCAGTAGCAAATAAGTTCTAGAGATCAGATGCACAGTATAGTCAATATAGTATTGTAAGCCAATTTGCTAAGAGCCTAAAACTTAATTATTCTAACCACTTATGTAATGTGATAGAGTGCTAATTATTGCTACAATGGCAATATTATTAAAATATACAAGTGTATCAAATTAAGATGTCAAACTTCAATTTATACAATGTTATATGCAAATATACTTGAATAAAAAAACTTTGGACAATTGACTTACTCTTTGTGACTCAGTTTCCTTGCCTATAAAATGGAGACATATTTAGCTCAAGGCACAAGGCCTAGGATATCATCAATTCATCAATAAATGTTAGAGATTATGATTATTATTAAAAGTCACCCAGAATAGAAGAAGAGCAGAAATTCAAATATTGGTCTGATTCCTAAGCTTTGCTCTTAATTACCATACTGCCTCCTTTCTGAATGACAAATGAAAACACGGATGAACAGTTACCTGATGATTCCATCCCTTCCCCCCCCTCCACACACACACACACACACACACACACATGCCTACTTCCCTCCTGTGAGTCCCTACAGCACCTCTGTACTAGTTTCCTAGAGTTGCTGTAACAAAGTAGCACAAAGCAGTTGACTTAAAGCAAGAGAAATTCATTCTCTCCCAGTTATAAAGTCTGCAAGTCTGAAAACAAGGTGCTGGCAGGGTCATTCTCCCTCCGAGACCTGGAAGGGAGAATCCTTCCTTGCCTCTCCCAAGCTTCCTCCCTTCCTCTCCTCATCAGTCCCTGGCCTTCCTTGGCTTGCAGCTGCACGACTTCCATCTCTGCCTCTTTCAAGTCCATGTGGCCATCTCCTTATGGACACCAAGGATATTGGACCAAGGCCCACCTTATCTCAGTATGACCTCAACTTACATCTCCATTACATCTGTAAAGACCCTTCTTCCAAATAAAGTCCCATTCACAGGTACTAGGACTTAGGACTTCAACTTACTTTTTTAGGGACACAATTTAACATGGAAGAACCTCCCAGATGGTTTCCAAAGCCATTCCAGACCCCATGTGCCCTTTTCCCCTCTCTTTTCGAATTAAAACCTCCTGGGCTCCCTCCTTCTCCATTCAACACAAGCTGTTTGCAGTCCACTATTTATTAAAACATGGAGAGAGTCCACAGGCATTTTCAGCACAGATGAGCATTTCTCTTCAACAGCAAGTTCAGCTTTTTAGCACAAAATCCACAAGCACAGGGGGCACTGTGCCCTATTTTTATTTCAAGCTGTTTAAGTGATCATTTATGGCAGGACATAAAAATTATCACTGTTTTGAAACAGACACTAGGCTGGTATTCTAGGTAATGATGCCTCTGAGCCAAGTCATTATTTTTCACAAGCTTTAATTATCAGGATGGGCACACTGTTATTTATTAAATCCTTTGCACTCCATAGACAGTGTCTGAATAGGATGAACACCATCTCTTTTCCCAGCTATGCTCAGTTTAAACAGATTCTTCTCACTTTCCCTCGATGCTGACCAATTAATGAAATCAAGAACAGGATCTGGAACAGTATGTATACACACAGGACATTGCATCCTAGTGCCCATGGCCAAGTATGCATGCCTCAGAATGAGGGCATCCAGGTTCAATCCTGGCTCTGCCACTTTCAGCTGTGAGATTTGGGGCACGCAGGCCCACTCCTCCTGAGCTTCTGGTTTCATGGATATGACAAGAACTATCTCCTGGGGTTTGTCCACAGCTGAAGTGGCATCAGAACCGATGTTAATGTTTTATTCCTCAAGTTCAAAGACTTTCAAAGAAAGAAATGAGATGTGTCCTCAGAGAACCGGCTCATTTCCCTTTTCCAAGACCTGTAAACAAGCATTCCTTGCCCACTCGCTCTTCTCCAATTCAGAAACAAACTCAACTCCTCACCACTAAGTGGCAGAGAGTTGCTGCTCCAGAGAGAAAAGTCAGTCATGTTTCTGTAATCTGCCATAATTTACCAAGCCCTTTCAACTCTTGAGAGGGTCACAGCCACCGGAGAGGGCAACATTATTGTTACCCCCTTCACGTACTTACGGGAGTCCATAGTTTGTTTATGGGAGGGAGGCTGTGTGTAGAATGATTCCAAGTACAGACTCTGGCACGACTTTGTTTGGGTTCAAAGCCCAGCCTTATCTCCTATTTAACTTCTTAGTGACCTGGCTGCCTCATCTGTAATAGAGGAATAATACTAGTACCAACCCCATCTTATAAAATGGGGATCTTACCAACCTCATGGAGTTATCATGAGGACCGAAGGAGTTAATACGTGGAAAGTGATTTGATCATTACCCAACTCAGTCACTGCTGTGAGTTAACTGATAGTAACTGCTATGTAAGTGTCTGTTAAATAAATGAACAAATACATGTTAAGCTCTCAATAAATACTAGCTATTAATGCCTGTATATTACTGGTCATCTCAAGGACTAGCAAATTATGGCCTACAGGACAAATCTGGTTCTCTACCTGTCTATCTAAATAAAGTTTTATTGGAACTCATCCATGTCCGTTCATTTGCATATCATCTAAGGCCAATTTCAAGCTCTAGTAGCAGAGTCGGATGGGTGCGACAGATACCCCATGCCCCAAAAAGCCTCAACTATTCACCATCTGGCCCTTTAAGAAGATGTTTGCTGAGCCCTGGTCTCTCATGTCTTCCAGGACAAGATTGGGCTTTGTTTTATTCATCATTTTCTTCCCAGCATTTAGCACAGTTCCTAGCACTCAGTAGATGTTCTATAAATATTTGTTTCAACAATGAAGAAATAACTGAAGCCCTATTTCACACATCAGGACTTAAACAACAGTAACTGCCATTATTAAGCACTTGCCACACGCCTGACCCCACGCCGAGTGCTTTGTCTTATGAAGCCATTTCACCCTCACATCAAATCTTGGACCCAGGTACTATTATCCTCCCAACTTGGGACAGGAGGAAACTCAAGTTGAGAAGGTGGAGAATTGCACAGAGACTCAGCTGACATGGGATCATGCTGAAGCTCCAACCCTGGTTTTCTTACTCAAAATCCCATGATCACATGTTACTCCCTGTTCAGGAGTGGACCATTTGAAAAAACAAGTCCTCAATTTCCCTATGGTTATACGTTTCAAACTCTATTTTGTATCCCTTTAACAAAGGACTCTTATGTTCCCTGATACAAGATTCTAGGATCAACGACCCTATAAAAACTGCCCAATTTACCTTAAAGCTCCAGGGTTTACATGAGCCCCCACTCGACCAACCTTGCCAGTTGCAAAGTAACAAGCTAAGTCTCACCACCATTTGTCTTTTCAAACTACAAGATGCAAATCAAAAGTGACTGGTCTGACTTTCTGCAGTGGGAAGGGTCAGTTGGTTTTTTCAACTTGTGAGCTGCACTAGACTTCTAGTAATAGTTCTTGTGTTGGGGCAAACTAACAGTGTGAATGTCTGACATCTTAGAAATCAAACCAAAAATTTATTCTGATAAGTAATTTGTGGTCTATTTTATTTTTTGTACGTATGTTTAACACAAATCTTGCCTGCAGGTAGACTTGCCACCTGTATTGGACCTATTCTATGCTTCTCCCTACATTTGCTCATCCTCACCTACCCTCCTCAGAGCTCAGCCCTTTGATCCAGAGAATGCAGCCTGCTGCTCTTTTTATCCCTTGCCCTCACACTGCCAGGTGTCTCAGCCTCCCCCAGATGGAAACAGGCCAAATTCTGGAGTCACCCTTACAAGATAATCACCAAGGACAACCCTCTAGCTAGCATTCAACTGTGATGTGGTTAGCTTGTTATTACAGCATAACCCAGCATGAGCCTGACTAAATCCCTTGTCATTTCTCTTTCCACTCTGCCAGGAGTTTGAGACTCTCTCTGCCCTCAGCTATCCCCATGAGACAAACTGGAGCATGCTGTGCCATGGTGAGTAATCATCCTCTGAGATATTAGAGTGGTGGGTGGGAACAGCCCCATAATGTCCCAGTAATAAGTAACCTATCTTGTTTAGTGGCAAGCTCACCCCTTAAATTAGGTTGAGTTTCCCTAGAAGCACACCTGGGGCAAGTATTCAAATGAATTAGTTCATGTGGGAAGCACTGTCATGGGGTGGAGACATGAGATGGGGACAAGGAACAATACCAATTAAAGCTGTGCTTGAAGCAAGTTAATACTGGAGGCACTGGGAGCTCAGGTTCTTTGGGGAGCTCTGGGAGACAGGGTGAAACATGCCTCAGACTTTCCCACCCAAGAAGCAGGGGATCTGTAGCTCTTATTCACCAGCTCTCCATCTGCCTTTAGTTGAAGACTGCTCTGGGGAATCCCTCCAGGATTGCCAGCTCACCATGCCCCCACCTGAGACAGACACACACACACACCAGACTCAACAACAAAAAAGTCCCTCCGACAGAGGCACAGGTGTGCGTAGGTAGCCACATGGGTCTTGTGTGTAGAACTTAGTGCCAAGAGTGTGTGAGGCACACACCAGGTCAACCACACCCTCTAAATCCAAATTATGCCAAACTCAAACTTATGCTAAAAAGGTATGTTCTCCCCGAGACAGAACATATTGTGTCTCTCTATTCAAAATGACCTCAACAACTTAAACTCCCTATCACAAATATATGAAGTTGTGAAAAGGTGATTAACTCCTATCTAGTGTCTACACATCGATTTAATGTGGCTCACCTCTCTTCTCAGCCTGAGGCATTCTTGGTGGGTCGAAAAGCCCAGTGTCCTGGCTACTCAGCAAGTGCTTCCTAACTAAACCCTTTTGGTCCAGATTTCTTGGCACAACGTGGCCTTCGACAGAGGTGAGACGTCCTGAGGAAAAGCTATTCCTTGGAAGCAGCACGAATGTAATCAACAGCACTCCATTTTTGGTTCTGAGAGTCCTCTCTCAACATGTCACCACTTCTGTAATGAACTGCCTAATCTTGGACATTTTCCCCACGGAGAAGTGATTAAGTCTGTTACCATGATTGTAGGGGCGTCTCAATCCCATTAAAATGACCCCATTGCCGCTGTTTATTCACAGGCCACTGCAATTATTTGCTGAGTCTTTGTGGGTTGAAAAAGGCCAAGTGAGATCACTTTACCTTTCTTTCCTACGCATGAGTAAACTTAGGAAGGTTCTGGAGAAGTGTAGGAGTCATAGTTCTCTTAGCACTGATACTGGATTGGGTGAGGGAGGGGCTAAGAGTTACATGGAAATTTCAGCACCAACTTTAGTTTTAATGAGACAACTATTTGAACTCTGCTAACTCCTCCAGCTCAGCAAGTCAGCTACGGATGGCACAGAAGGGTCATTTTTTTTTTCCACAATGTGGATATTCAAGGTGACATTGAGATGGTTCCTGTATTTTTTAACTAGGTAATTAAAACCAAAAAACTGATTATTTGTGAGTGTAGGGGCATGCCTGATTAAGTACCAGTGCTGAGAATTATCATCACTGATGCTGGACCAGCGCATATCGGAGAGCCATATGGATGACATTACTAAAACAAGCACTAATATACAGTTTAATTTTAGATAAAATTGTCTGCTGGTTTTATTAAAAGGGGGGTTAATGATCTAATTACTTGGAAAGAGGTCAGTTAATTTAATTCCGCCCCATACAGAAAGGAAGGTTCAAGGGAAGAGGAAGTGATTAATAAGCCCCTACCACGCAGAGAAGGCAGCCAAGTGCCCAAGCCATGTGAGTTATGCTTCCTTGACAGGTTTGGATTATTAAGAAAACAATTGCCAAGACATAAACTAATATTCAGAAGCAGTTGCCAAATAATAGGTTGTCTTTCCAATGGTTAGACTATATCCCATGTCAAGCCCTCTTGACAGAGCCACTCTCTTCCAGGGCTGATTTACAGAGCATCATTCCCAGGAAAAAGCAGTTAAGTTTAATTTATAGTAGCCCAGGGCTAACCAAGGAAGTGAAGTCAGCAGATAGCTGGCATGAGAGTCAAAGATGAGTTCAGCTCTGCATGTAAATCTTTCTCTATTTTATTAACTATCAGACATCAAAGACAACCCACTTCCCAGCTACTTAGTAATACTTTGCCCCTCTATCAAAATGACATTAGCCATCCAAATCTTAAATGATACAGTGGACCTTGTCCTTGCTGAAAGGGACTTGAAACATCATCTAGCACAACTCTTTGGGAAAAGCGAGGGTCACAATGATCAAGTTGCCACCTGAGATCAAGCCATCTAGTATGTAACCGAGGAGTGCTAGAACTCCAGGACCCTTCCTTTGGCTTAGGGCTCTTTCCACCATTTCCTCTGGCAAAAAAGCTCTGGACTTCTATTTGAGACTATCACTAACCACACCAGACTGGATAAACTGTAACATCTGTTTAGCCAGATCTCCAGCCATGGCTTTTGGGTCACTTAGGTACATCCAGAATCTTCGTTAATAATGCTCAGATCACCAGGGTGTTATGGGTACACTGAAGAAGTAACTTACTAAGCAAAATCCTTGTGAAATAAACATCCATTGATCTTCTTCTCATCACAGTGATAAGGTATGAAGCTACCAAGGGAGAGTCTGGCCACCCTCCAGGAGAAAATAAGTAGTTTCAGACTTCACCTGTTTGAGAACAGAGACAGGGCCCAAACGATCTCCAAACACCTCCCTTGGTTCTAAGATTCTATAAATTCAATTTATATATTTCAAGATTGAATCATAGAATTCCTGTAATATAACCTCAAAAATGTTACCTTCTGTCTAGCTCTTCACTGGATACAAAGTGTGTTCACTTATATAAACTCATTATCTTCTAATAACTCTTAGAGGTGAGAAAGGCAGGAATAATAGGTTTTGAACAATCTTGAGAAAGAGAAAAGCATAAAGGTAAAGAATAGCAAGACAGAGAGACCTGCATTCAAGCCTCAGCCCTGCTTCTCACTACCAGTGACCTGATGAACTTCTCTGAGGCTTGGTTTCTTCATTAGTAAAGTAACAATCACTGGAGCCAAGATGTGATCAGAATGTCTCATTATCGAATCGGTCTAAGTCCCCTGAGCCCTATTCCAGAGTGGTTTCTATCTCACCACTCTGCGTCTATATTATCTTTCCCCACCTGCCCCTGGTATTAACCAGGTCTTTCATTTTCTGTATTTGGATGCTTTGACAGCTGGGGCCTTGCTGACCCTCAAGGGGCTCCCCCTCCCAGAGCTAGTCAGTTCCTAGAGATAGTGAACAACTCACCCGAAGTGTACTTTTCAAATACAAACCAATCCAGAGCCCATACTCCCCATGAGCCCCTTCACAGGGCTCTCCAGACCACTAGCCACCTGCCCTAATTGACCCAGGGTCAGGTACCAGAAGACTAGGGACAGCCCCTATGCCCCAGAGCCCACTGAAATGATTCAAATTGGCCAAGCCTCAATCTGCCTGCCCTGCCTTTCTTATTCCTTCTTAAAGGACACAAAGATAGAATAAAAATGATTTTTTAAAATCATTCATTATTCCAATCTGCAGCCTCTCTCCAAGATAGCGCCCACATTTGTATGTTGGAAACTCGACAACATAGAAGGGAAATGTTAAGCTTGAAATTTTCTTACATAACTGAATATGTTATATGTTCCCTACACTGAATTTTGGAAAGCATACTTCAGCATCTGCCTCTCATCCCTTGAAACACTGAGAAAGTTCTGGCTTTTGAGCCTTGGAATCACCCAGCAGGTACATCACGTGCTTTTACCTCCACGGGACACTAAATCACACAGAGAACTTGACAAAATAACCCTCCCAGCATCTAGGTTTTTCAGAATATGGAATTTCCCACTGTCATTATCTCAAGTGTCTCTGGGCGAGTTGAATACATTAGACAGGCACTCTGTACTGCATACTTCAGGAACTGGGAGTTATTCCCTGACCTTAAAAAAAAAAAAAAAAAATTAAGAGCAAAGCAATCTAGAAAGCCACTGTATTGGCCCAGACAATGACAGGAAATGTGCTTGAATGGGAGGCTTGCAGGCAGGGGGAGTGGTTTGCCTCTTCTCTTTTTTAATAGCTGTGTAAAGTGGTTTCCCTCAGGGAATGTTGTCCGGTTAGAAACAGGGGCCCTCCGCTATCCCTTGGGAAAGGGGAAATGTGGGCAGAGATCTGTGTGTTCCAGCAGCTCTTTCTTCAGGTCCCTGTGTCTGTAGCACATGGACTTTGGCCTACACTGCTGGCCAGCACCCCCCCACAACTCGGTCTACGCTGCTTAAGCAGCGCTCCCCACCACCCCCCCGCCCCATCCAGGCTCTCCCAGCTGCTCCCCAACACTGAACTGTGTGCCACAGCCAGGCTGCACTTGTGACAGTTACAGGAGTGCCCCAGGCATGCGGACCCCACACTTTTGGATACACTGTGCTTTATTTGGAAAACTAAACTGTGACAAACTCCTGCTCACCCTTCCATCCAGACCTGGCTCTCCTTCCAAAGGCTTTCCCTAACCCTCCCTACACAGTCCATGTGGGACACCTCCACCCTCAGTACATGCCCTTCTCAGGGTACTCACCACAATACATCCCAACCCATGGGTACCTGTCTGCCTGCTCTGCTCTCTCTGCCTGCTCTGCTCCATTCTGAGCACCTTGAGGGCTGAGGATGGCACTTTCGGTTCGGAATCCCCAGCACCTCTCTCTGTCCCTCTGTCTCTCTTTCTCTGTTCCTGCCCATCAGGTGGTTTGTTTCTGTGAGTTGCCTCCCCACCCCCAACCCACACCCCTGTATGTGTGTCCTCTTCCCTTTTCCTATCTTCCTCCTGCTCAAACTCTCTCTCTCCCTCCTTCTCTCCCTCCCTCTCTATCCTTCTATACATCCCGCTCTCCCCCATCCTCCATCTGTCCGTACCTTCCCCACTCCCCCCACCCAGCCGGCTCCCTCTCCCTCTCTCCCCTCACTCTCCCTCCTCTCTATCCTTATCCATACAACCCCTCCCTCTCTTTCTCCCCATCCCTCCGCACTCTCTTTCATATCCCTCTCCAGCTGTCAACATTGGTCTCTCAGAATTAATCTGGGCATGTCAAGGGACTTAACTATTGGTCATTCTTACAGCTCAATGAACAGAGAGAAAAAAGTCTCCTTTGCTCCTGAATTTAATAGGAAAAATCCTGGGGAAGAATTGATTGATTCAGCTGGGGCCACAGGCCTTCCCTTTAGACCAGTTACTGTGGCTGGAGATGTGACATCCCACAACCCGGAGTTAGAAGAAAAGGGAAGAAAGGTGCTGAATCAAAATAGCGTATACACTTGAATTTTTTTTATTTTTCAGTGTTTTAAATTTTAAAATATGTTCACCCATATCTGTATTTCTTGCACAGAACTAAATATTGTTCACAAACCCATAAATCTGCTGGAGTGTATGGCCCCTAAGACAAGGTTATGTCTGGTTCATTCTTGAATCCCCAGCACACAGCCCAGCACCTGGCACATAGTGGGTGCTTATTAAATATCTGAATGAAGAAAGGAATAAATAAAAGAACAGGTATCTGGACAGCTGGATGGTTAACAACAATTTCTTAAGGCAACTCAAGAATTTCTCTTCACTAAAACAGAGCTCGGTCTCTCAAAGATGCAGCCCTACAGCTTACCTAAGGCAACTGGAACTTCGTGGTTCACCATTTTTCCAACTACCAATACTCCCAAACACATTGCATTCCCATAGACTCCCATACACCCTCAACTCCCGGGAACTTCTCATCGTACCTATAGCTCTTTCTTCGGGTTCTTTCTTGGACTGGTTTCATAAGAAATCCTGAGTGTCTGACCCAGGGGGCCCCTGAACAGAAGAACCAGCCCAGGATTCAACCTACCAACATAGCCAAACTAAGACGGGATGAAGCTCACAGTAAGAATCTCCCTTCTGCTATCATCCTAATGTCATGTCTGACCCAGGCTCAGGAGGCAGATGTAAGTGAGGACAGGATCATTAGGAACCAAATCTGTACAAATAGGGATGCTTATAGCAGATTAAAAAAAAAAATCAACACAATGCCGTTTCTGGGCATTGCATCATTTCTGACATGGCCCCTTTGGAAACAGCTTCTCATCATAGAGTAGGCATCAGAAGGACCACATGAAACCGAATAAAACATCAGTGCTGGACAACTACAGTTCATTGTGCATTTTTAAAACCCCAGTGTGCTGAGAACAGAGAATTGGCTACGATCAGCCAGCCAGACACACACATACAGCCTTGTTTTAGCTGGATGAAACTTTCATCTTTCAACTCACCTCAGGGCTTTCATATTTAAAAACCAGGCAGGAGTGCAACTAAAACTGCAGTGTATGCTCAGACACCAGTTCTTTTTTTTTTTTTTAAGATTTATTTATTTGAGATAGAGAGAACGAGGAGAGGGAAGAAACTCAAGCAGACTCCGTACTGAGCATGGATCCTGATGCGGGGCTCAATCTCACGACCCCCAGATCACGACCTGAGCTGAAACCAAGAGTCAGATGCTTAACGGACTGCGCCACCCATGTGCCCCAACACCAGCTCTTTTTGATGCACCTATTCAGCATTTATCTTGGTTGTGTCAGAGTCACTGCAACCCCTGGCCTCAGTTTCCACATTTATACCACTGGAACAATATGTTCACCATAGGTCTCAGGAGTCATAGGACAAATTGAAAAAGACAGTGTCATCAAGCACATTGTGCTCCTCAGCTAAGATACGATCGGTGGATTCATGGTGTTGGGCAAGTGAGGTAAGGTTGTTAAGCTTCACTTTTCTTGTCTATAGAATAATACCTCCTACTCCACATGGTGACTCTGATGATTAAACCTAAAAAAATGTGGGGAGTGGAAGGTGAACCACCTGAACCAGGGCAGTGTTTGGCCCTTAGCCAGTATTTCAAATATATTAGTTCCCTGTGTATCAAAACCAAAATAGACCCAGAACTTCCCATTTCCTTGTTGCATTTCAACATTAATGCCCACACTCAACATTCTAAGAGGCAGGGCTCCACAAGGCTCAAAGCTGGACCTTTGATAAGAACCCTGCCCAGAGATTCTACACCCATACCAATCCTACATTTATTAAAAACTGAACACAAATAGCAGGAACCCCATTAGTCAAGAAGGGAAGACATTGAGAGGGAGGGTGGAACAGAGTGAGGAAGTAACAGAAAATGGTAACTGAGGCAAATGAAATAAGAATTTTACTTAAAAATAAATAAATAAATGAAATAAAGCAGGCAAAGAATACAGGAAGAAAGAAGAAGGGTCATGGGGACAGAATTCTCCGTGAGCTGGTCCAGGTCGTCTGGAAAGCAGACAGCAAGATGGGATTACACCTGAGAGGATCTTAGTAGGGGAAGTGCCCTGCGGGAGAAAACAGGAGGGCAGCTGGAGAAGACAGAGGCAGTTGCCACACTGAATGCAGGTCTGACCACGGAGTGAAGGAGGAGAAGGAAGGAAGGTCAGGGGACTGCATCCCAGCCCATCAGTCCAAGGGAGGTTCATTAAGGTCAGGGTCAGCTGCACAAGAAGTAGTCTGCCTGGCACCTTCCCATTGCAGCACCTCCACGAGTCAGCATTTTCCACAATATATCAGGCAGCTGAGCTTCTCACTCTGATTGGGTGACACATGGGCCTGTCTTACAGAACCGGTCAGACAAAGAACAAAATGGTGGGCAATAGAAGACACCACACTCTGGCTTAGAAACCTTATTAGTGAAGGGAAGAACCCGGGGTTCTTGTTCCAAACAGAATGGTCAAGGAAGATTCAGGGATGGGAAGGGCTGGAGAAAGAGAAAAAAATATTAGAATAAGCTCTTGTCTTGATTTGGGTTCTCCAGAAGCAGAACCTGAGACAAGGATTTGGCTGGCAAGTAGTTTATTTGGAAGATGAAGCAGGAGTGAGGGAGTGAGAAGAGGAAGGCAAGAAAAGACGCTAATGTAAGATGTACTACTGAGGTAGTTCCAGGCAATGGGAGCTCAAGTCACCCCAAGACTAGAGAAATGAGAAGCACCTTCCAGAAGTGACCCAAAGGACCACAATCTACAGCATCTATCCATGGGCTCTTGTCTAACTGGTGTGGAGCTATCCCTTGGGGACCTGCTCCCCTAAACTCCCAGGTAGGAGTGGTCCCTATGCTGGGGAAAGCTTCAGGCAGAACGCCAACTCTCAGGTTAAGACACTGCCAGGGGCAACCAAGTCTGAGTGTGCATGAAACTGCCCAACACGGCTACAGCAAAAACCAGAGGTGGGCCCAGAGCTGCAGAAACACAGCCGTTTGGGACAGCTCCAAGGGCAAACTGTATATGAAATGACTTTAACCTTGGCACCTTGTTTATGTCTTCATATTCAACACTCCCCATTACCCTAGGTCCCACCAGTGCCAATCCCTGCTCTGCTGTTGCATGTAACACTTCACTTAGCTGTGAACTCCCACGCCAAACCCCAGAGCATTCACTCAATAATGGAGGAGCCTTTGATTCAGCCCTGTGGCCCATGAGACCAGAACTCAGTGTGGGGGTGAAGGAAATAGGGTAACACCAGGCCATTCCTTTTATTAATTATTATTATTATTAGATCTCATGCGGGAGTGGGGAGGGGCAGAAGGAGACAATCTCAAGCAAGCGCCACACTCAGCATGGAGCGCAATGCAGGGCTCAATCTCACAACCCTGAGATCATGAACCTGAGCCAAAATCAAGAGTCAGACACTTAACCAACTGAGCCACCCAGGCACCCCAACACCAGGCCATTCCATCTCCAAACCACCCCACTTCCACATAATTCCCACCCAGAGTGCAAGCTTGCCTTGCAGGAGGGTGGACACACAGGGACTTGGTGCTTGAAGTAGGACAGGTATCTGAGTCCTGGCTCATACCACGGCGACCTCTTTGCCACTGCAGGTAACTAACCTGTAACCAAGCGGCTTGCAACGCCAGCAGACAAACCTACCTCTGAGCCCCAGCCTTGCTCCTGCCACACTGCACGGAGACTTCAGACTAGTGAGAAGCTACCACCTTCACCAGCTGCAATTAGTTAATCATTTAAGCCCGGTGGTCTTCCGACTGTGGTGTTTATCAGAATTACCTGGAGCGCTAAGAAAGCACACCGAGAACTCTGCTGGTTAAGCAGGAAAGTCCTCAGAGCCTTGACCAGACCACCAGGACATTCTGATACACACCAAAGCTTAAGAACCATCGATGTAATCCTGGATCAGAGGGTCTCAAATTTTGTGGTGCATGTGATTCTCCTGGGGACTTTGTTCAATTACAGATTGGCTAAGCAGGACTGCTGTGGGGCAGGACTGTCCGCATTTCCGATGGCTCGCAGGTGATCCCCACACAGCTGCTCCATGGGCCGCTTTGAAGAGTCTGGGCCTGCAAGGCAGCACGTGATGGCCTTACGATGGCTTCACAGAGACTCTGGAGGAGCAGCTCTCCTGGGTACTCTTCTCCCCCGTCCCTTGGTTCCCCACAGGGCATGTGGCTCCCAGCGACCTTTGGGGTGCAGGTAAGGGAAGAAGTTCTTGCTATGCTGCTGCCTTTTTCAGAAATTTAGTTACATATTTTTTTAACCCAGTATATCCAAAATCTTATCATTTTGACATTAATAAACAAAATTTATTAATGAGGTATTTTACATTCTTTTCTTTCTAGTGCTAAGTCTTAGAAATCCTGCATGCACTTTACACCTCCAGCCTACCCCATTCCGAATAATGACCACATGTGGCTAGTGGCCCCTACGTTGGATGACCCAGCGCCCTCTTATACTCTGACTTACCTCACAGTCCGGAAGTTCTTATTCTGTCGACCTATGTCCTTCTTTTCAAGCACTGGCCTCACCTAGTGTTTGAGCCAAAATAGCAGTAGAAACAGCACCCTTATCCAAAGAGAGAAAAGGTGCCCAAACATCCCTGAACAGTTTTTTTGTTTTTTGCCTCTAGGTTTTCATTGGCCTCCTGGAGAGTCTGGGCTGACCAACCACCCCAGGTGGCCTGGGGCTGTCCCAGGCTTAGCACTGAAGGCCTACATCCCAGGAAATGCCTCAGTCCCAGGTGAACAAGGAGAGCAGGTCACCCTTGTAAGCCTGTTCCTGCACAGATCACTCACTGCCCCTACGAAGGACTTGTTTCCATGGTGCCAGAGCAGCCCAGGTCCAGTCCAGGATGGAAAATGTGTCCAAGTTCCCTGTCCAGAGCTAAATATCTGCACACCGGACTTGCAATGCAGTCAGGGCCCCTCCAGACCTCTGGGGCCCCCGAAATGAGTATAGCTTCTCTCCACTCCCATCTGTCCCAGTTCTGATATTGACTCTGAGCCTCAGGTTATTTCACTGGGTTTCATGGGCATTTTAAGAATGTTAAAGCATGGGGCACCCGGGTGGCTCAGTCGTTAAGCGTCTGCCTTCAGCTCAGGTCACAATCCCAGCGTCCTGGGATCGAGCTCCGCATCGGGCTCCTGCTCGGCGGGAAGCCTGCTTCTCCCTCTCCCACTCCCCCTGTTTGTGTTCCCTCTCTCGCCGTGTCTCTCTCTGTCAGATAAATAAATAAAATCTTAAAAAAGAATGTTAAAGCATTTTGAAAACTGTGAGGTATTAAGTAAATGTGTCTACTATTAATACTCATCAAGCAAGTATTAGATGCCAAGTCCTAGGTTAACACCTTTACGTTCATTATAGGATTTAATTCTCACAGCAACCCTATGAAGGAAGCACTATCATTGTCTTTATTTTAAAGATGAGGCGATGAAAGCTCAGAGAGGTTAATTTACTTGCCTATGGTCACAAAGCTTATTCAGTCTCAGAGGTGTGCTTTGAACGTAGGACTCTGATGCCAAAGTCTAGAAAATAGCAAAGCAGATGTGGAAGACTGAGAATGGAAAGATACATTGATGGCAAGACTAATCTCCCTACTGCAGGAAAAATGCTCTAGATGGAAGGCCCTTGACCAAAAAAAAAAAGCAAGGCAAACTTTCAAAAGTGTTTGAGACAAGAGTGTACATTACTATCTTTAAACAGGTTTGGAGAAGAATTTATGGAAGCTTGTGAGTCCTATTCTTCCCTCTGCCCCCAGCTCTGAGTAGGAGCACCTGCTGTTCCCTGTGCCTGGAACACTCCAGCCCCTGATCTTCAGGTGGAGGGAGCTCCCTCGATGCAGATCAGCCAGGTCCCAGCTCAAATGCAACTTCCTCCAGGAAGGCTCCCCTTACTAACTTATGGAAGCCTCCACCTCTCCTCTTGCTCACATGTCACTCTGTCCCATTCCCCTGCTTTATTTTAGTTGTAATACTCATCAGAGATCTGCTGTTACCTTATGTCCATATTTATCAGGTTTGTGTGTTAATTTCTGCCTCACCATATAAGGATGAGGTCCCTGCTCCATGGAGCTTATATGGACCTTGTCCATCACCATGTCCTGGGGGCCTAAAGCAGGACCTCAAATTTTTGTTGATTATTGAACAAACATAATACCTGAAAAATTGTGGGACAAATTGCCAACAGGGATAAAAAAACTTCTACATGATTTTGTTTTTTTTTTAAGAGGCCTGCAATCAACATGCAAAGTCACCCTCGGTGAAAGAGCTTATTTTCTTAGTATTGATGCATCCGCATTTGCAAACTGACCAAACCACAAGAGCTACATTGAAATCTTACCTTGTTGGGATGAGTTCTCACTCTCTGATTACAGACTCCAGCTGATAGATTTCAATTACCAAAAGTGTCACCACAAGAGACAGTCACTCAAAGTCCTTGGCTCTGTAGAAGTCAAAACCCAAGTCAGCCAGACCAGAAACACCTTCACAGATCTGGTTGTGTCTTGAATCATTTCCATAGAAACGGGAAGAATTCCCAAAAGAGGCTTGCTAACTTCCAGCAATTATCTTAAGGTCTGATTAGCATTTTAAATGTCACCTGTATAAATTAAAACTGTTTACAGCTCACAATGGCATTATTTTGTGATTCATGATTCCCGCAGCAGCTAGCCAAAACTCACTTTTTGGAAAATCCCGTTCTGAATGTTACCTGCTAGATTGGGCCTGGCAAAATCTCCCTCTTGGTTTAAATATCCAGCTTCCCTTTTCATTCTTCATGTTGGTAATCCCCTGGGAAGAGTTGGAGTATCCGGGAGTATCACACTTGGCAGGCAGACTATTTGAAAACAGTTCTTTGGGTTGTGTAAGTTATTCGACACAATCTCCTGCTGGTTTAAAGAAGACATATGAAGATTTCTGTGCATAGTTCTAGATCAATCAAGCATCACTCATCAACACCTATCTTGTGGGTGTACACATTAATTTTCCCAGAGATTGGGGGATGGGACAATGAGTCTTTGAGGTCACCTCTAGTCCTAGTCATTTTTTACCAAAAATGGTACTTTAAAATAGCTCCCTTTTATGCATACTTTATGCCACCAGTGTTTCACTGATTTACTTAGTTTTGCACCACAGTCATACAGAGGCACTTCCTGCTCCTCTGGCCAGGAGGAGGGAAAGAGAAACACGCAGGCTGCAAAGTCAGTTGGACAGGGATTCCAAGCTTTGCTCCACCACTTAATGCTCTAGAACCTTAAATAAGTCCCTTAGTCTCTGTTTGCCTCAGCTTTCTCATGTCAGCTCCACACAGGGAGCAAACTAGAGTGCCTGCCCTTGGTCTAGTTGAGCACTCAGCTCCACACAGGGAGCAAGTGTCTCCCTGTGAGTGCCTGCCCTTGGTCTAGTTGAGCACTCAGACCAACACGGGAGAAAGCTGGATGGCCAGCCCCCAGTGCCCCACCAGGTGCCACAGTGATCTCTCCAAGCTTCCACTTTCCTGCTTCCACTTCCCTGCTTTTTGCAGAAGTCAGCAAACTTTTTCTGTAAAGGGCTACGTCGTAAATATTTTTGGGTTTGCGGGCAGTATGTTCTCTGTCTCAACTACTCAGTTCGGCCCTAGTAGCAGGAATGAAGCACAGACAATATGGAAAGAAAAGGGCAGCTGTGTTCCAGTAAGACCGATCACCTCTCTAACCCCATCTCCTACTCATCTGCCCCTCCGCCACCCTGCTTCAGCCACATTCTTTCTGTTTCTGGAACATTCCAAGCTCTTGCCTCGGGGCCTTTGCACTCGCTGTTCCATTTTGTGGGCAGCTCTGCTCCTGAAGCAGCATATGTCTGATATCTCTCAGTTTATCATCATCAATTCAGAGAGGTTTCCATGACCACCAACTAGGCAGCTGCTCTTGAAGAGTGATCCCCGTTTTATTTTCTCATGGTACTCACCAGTCTCTGATAAGCAATACAGAGGAAGAAGTTCCCACAAAAAGAATCATGCATACAGACCTCAATCATATGTGTAAAGTTTAACAAACTTGGGCACCTGGGTGGCTCAGTCGGTTAAGCGTCTGCCTTCAGCTCAGGTCATGATCCCAGGGTCCTGGGATCGAGTCCCGCATTGGGCTCTCCATGGACTCTCCCTCTGCCTCTGCCTCTCTTTCTGTCTCTCATGAGTAAATAAATAAAATCTTTAAAAAAAAGTTTAACAAACTTTTTGGTTTTGTTTGTTTTAAAAAAATGTTTAACGAACATCCATTTTTTTGTTTTTCTCAGTATTATCTTTAATTATGGTAAAATTCACATAATATAAAATTGATCTTACCCACTTGTAAGTCTACCCTTAAGTGGCATTAAGCACATTCACATTGTTGTGTGACCATTGTCACCATCCATCTCCAGAACGCCCTTCATCTTGCAAACCTGAAACTCTGTCCCCATTAAACAACTCCCCCTTCCTCCCTCCTCCCAGGTCCTAACAACATCTCATCAAATTTTCACATTAAACCTTACCAGGCAGAATCTGATTAAGGAAATATCCATGTCTCCTGAACAATTTTACTAACAAATTTCTACCCCTGAGACCCTTCAATGTGGAGATTCTGGGACCACCATTGTGATCTGATATTTTCTTACCTGCTTTTCATTTGTTCTTTTCTCTCTCCGTCACTATAGGGTAAGCTACATAAGAACAGAAACCTCATCTTTTCCCTCACTGGATAGCAAACAACCAGCACAGAGCAACAAATGTTAGTGAAATGAGTAAACAAAGATGGGAATGATCATGATTGGGTTAGACCTTGAGCTGAGCTCTCCAAAGGCTTTAGATGTATAAATAAGACAGGGAACTTCAGGTAGGGGTTAACAGCAGAAAACATAAGCTCCTGGAGGCCTGGGTAGTATCTAAATTGTATCGGCAGGGGCAGGTACCAGCAGGTGGAGGAGGAAAGAAAAGGAGAGAGGGAAAGCGGGAAGAGGAAAGAAAAGGAGAGAGGGAAAGTGGGAAGAGGCAGGTGGGAGGCAGAAATGCAGGAAGAAAGGAGAATGAGAATGCACTGGAATCTCTTCACAGAGTATGCATTTGAGAGTCCTGGAAAGAAAGGACTAAGGATGTAGGCAGTGAGGTTGTTAAAGATCTAGGAAGCATGGTCCGTGACCAGGCAATGTCATGATGCCAACTGCCGAATAAGGAAAATGTCACTTGTGGCCTTGGCAATATTGAAGTGAAGGGGTGTGTCCAGGTGTCACAAAAACCTCATTTTCAGAACTTTAGCAACAACTGGAGGCAAATGACATTTCCATGGCAGGAGACTCATTGTGATGAATCTTCTCAAAAAGTGGATGGAGAAAAATGGTACATCTGCCACAATGAACAGACACTCTTTTCTACCCAAAAAGAAAGAGAAAAACAAAAACAAAAACAACTGTCCCATGGAGCTGGCATCTCGTCAATAGGCCTCTGATCTTGATTCTGGCCTTTAGGCCCAATGTCCCTGTGACCAGATAGACGAGATGCAAATCAACAGTGTGTAGGCTGGGAGGCTGTGTATTTCCTTACCCAGGAGCGATCATTCACAAAGGATGTGACTCACCAGCCAGTTCTGATCGTGATTTCGTGCATCAGGCCCCAGGAACCCTGACTCATGCACACACCATGAAGAGATTGTTTTAAAGTGGTTGAAGTCTCACGGCAAATTTATACAAACAGAAGTGGGATAGGTGTGGGATTTACTGATGTAAATCCCTACTCAATGATTCAGATACTGTCCTCTCATAATTGGCCCTATGTGTAATATCTACCGGGAGGTATTGTTCCTGCCAGGCTTAATAAACCTCAGCTGAAAAATTACTCTGTGTAACTGATCCTATTAGGCAGTTGAGTTGGATAACTATATATCTAAGTTCCAAGTTCTTGAATTTCAATCCAGCGGGCAAAAATTGCTCAATTCAGCCAGGATTTGACAGAAGGATGGTGTTGGAAGGAAAGTTAGAAACCAACTTGTCCCACCTACGGATTTTGCAGAGTAGGAAACTGATTGGCTAAGGTTAAGGTTCGGGAAACTGACACACAGCTTCAGGAAGCATGGGTCTTTATACCCTTACTATCAAATGAGCTGCGCGCTAGAGAAGGAGAGATGAGATGAAACTAAGACCTCTGCCTGTGCTGAGCTAAGAAGTTTCCAAGAAACCAGCCAGATGCATAAGAGTGTTAACACAGAAATGAGGGTTGTAAGGGGCAGATGGAAAAGTCAGAGAAGAGGCACCAGGGGAGGGCAGGAGTAGTCAGGAGGACTTCCTGGAGGAGAATATGCTTGGTCTGGACCTCAAAGAAAGGGGAAGATTTGAGAGGAAGGAGTGAAGCAGGACTGCAAAAAGACAGGTGGGAAGAGCAAGTGGGAAGTGTGACACAGGCCGGGCAAGAGCAGACAGAGAGCCTAGGGCACACCCACGGGCAGAAAGGCATGATCACAGAAGATCACCAGAAGTCACACCTTTGACCCATCCTGGGCCTCTTGTGCTGGTAAACGCTTAATAGCCAGCTCTTGAAGGAGAGGGGAGCCCTGATTTGTAGCCTCTGCCAATTGTCATGGTATGAACACTCTCTCCACAGAGGATTGCAAAGATGGCTGAGTTTAACAACAGGCTCACAAATTTTCTGAAATTTTAACAACTGGCTCTTGCAAGAGACTCCAGCACACTTCTGTCTGGGACCTTTGTTTACATGGTTTCCTCTCCTAGCGGTTTTTTGTTTTGTTTTGTTTTGGGTTTTTTGGTTTGTTTGTTTTTTTTAATTTTTTTTAAGATTTTATTTATTTATTTGACAGAGAGAGAGACAGCGAGAGAGAGGGAACACAAGCAGGGGGAGTGGGAGAGGCAGGCTTCCCGCAGAGCAGGGAGCCCGATGCAGGGCTCAATCCCAGGACCCTGGGATCATGACCCAAGCCGAAGGCAGACGCTTAACGACTGAGCCACCCAGGCACCCCTGTTTTGTTTTTTTAATAGCTGCCCCTTAGTGAGCACTTGCAGATCAGAGTCTATGCTAACCCTTGACATGCATTATCTTCTTAATTGTTTACAAGAACCTCATGGGGTAGTTAATTTTTAACAATTAATATTGCTGTTTTGCAAATGCGAAAGTGATGCTTAGAGGTATCTGAAAGCCAAATGCTTATCACTCTAAAATTCATACTCTTAACTTTCATACTATACTCTTCCTTCTCCTCTGACCGCTACTAATATTATCGTTCTCATTGTTATTGTTCTTGTATTGTTGATCTTAATCCTCAGAACTCTTCTGACCCAATGCTGAAAAAACAAGCCAGAGAGATGACTTGCCAGTGGATCCACTGTCTGTCTTCAAATATGAAATTCAGTGAGGGTGGCTGTCTACCTTTCTAAGTACATTTTATTGTTTAGATTTTGAAATCTTTATATTTCAATAAACAGGTCAAGGAAGTAAAATTATTCCTTATGGAGAAAACACCAACATATGAGTAGATGAAATGGAAAAGAAACTTTGGCTTCAGATCTCTCTTAAGTTTTAGATTTCACAGAGTTTTTAGGGACAAGTTAGTAGAAATGCATGACTGATGAATTTTGTCCTCTCAACAATCCAAGTTATTCTAAGACGATATCTTCAGTGAAGTTCCCTGGAAACACAAACTGAGATAAGGATTCTTTTGGGAAGGAAAAAAAGAAAAAAACTATAATGAAGTGGGAGAGGCAAGAAAAGAGGCAGAGGGAAGATGCAGTTTCAGCTGGAGTCTAGCCTCAGTTTGATCCCATATGAAGTTCCGGAGTACAAGTGGTATCCCAGCACTATCCCACCTTAAGACAGGAGAACTGGACTTTTATATCACATCATTGGCTGTGGGAACCATAACCCCCCAGCCATTTCCCACTGAGGTTGAGGCTGTTGGCTATGGGAAATTCTTCAGAGAAGAACATAGCCATGAGCCTTCAGCCAATACTCATAACAGGTAAGGGATAGGTGCACCAGTGAGGTAAATGGGATCCAGGCAGGGCACCAACGATGTCTATTTCAGACAGATAACAAACTAAACTCCTAATCAAAACAACTTCACTTTTGCCTAATCAGCCAATCACAGAAATTTGTCAGCATGGTTAGATGCGTGAGAAACCTTGCAACCCCAATTCCTGGGTTAAGATTTCACGTCAGCAACAGACTCAAATGTTTTGAGTGAAACTGCTGTGAACCCTTACAGAGCCACAGAATTTCTTGGGAGGGATTGAAATTGCCTTTGTATTCGTATCTCTAAGGATCCTCTAGGGCAAAGACTGTGTTTTATTTACTGTGGGTCCCTGGAAACTATTATTTGGCACATAGTAGATGCGAAAAAAATATACTGACAAATCAGATGCTTAAAAATCCCTTACATATGGTGACCAACTCAGTTTGCCCAGAACTGTTCAGTTTTAAAACTAAAAGTCCTACATCCTGGACACCTGTCTCAGTGACAGGCAAACTGGTCACCCTACCCTTGAGACCTCTCTGCTTCTGCATTATGGCTGCATTCAAATCAACTAATCCCTTCATCTTTCCTACATGTCTCCCCAAAAGAAAACTTTTAAAACTCCTTGGGTAATACACCCATAAGAATGTCTTCAAAATGTCTAATAAATATGTTCCTGCTGCAATTTGAATCATTTTTATTTTTCTTGACTCTAATAGAAATACCACTACAACTACCCCTAAGATTTTGTCATAGGAAATAGTAACCTGTAGTCCTTCTGTTCTTCTTTTTCACCTTCCTTGTCACTCCCCAGGGTAGCCAGTGTCCTTCGGTGGGTCTCTGAATGACCCCAAAGCCTTCCTTCAAGCTTAAAAAAAAAAAAAGGCTGACTACCTCTATGGCTCCAGAAACTTTTCTTCTACATCCCCTCATCAAAATTCATCTGTCCTGTGTCACACACTCTTCTGCCCAGATAGGAATGATTTGGTCCTCAAAATAACATAATTGTTTGATCTAGTCAGAACAGTAGAAAAGTAAGCACTGGGGCAACTTTTCTACTAGCGGGGACCCTTGGCATGTATTAATAATAAAAAAAAAGGTTAAGGAATAAGTGAATTGAAATGAACAATGAGGTGGGGGTTATTGGTTTGCATAACCCAAAAGACAGGGCTGGTTCAGGCCTACCCAATTCTGTTCTTCTCTGCCTTGCCAACTTTCCATTCCAAACTCTCTTCATGGGAGGGGAACTACATCACTGGCAGAGTCAGGCTTCCATCATCCTTGCTCCCCACACTGCCACAGGAATAGGGAGCCCCCCCACTTCCTGAATCCATGCAACAACTCAGATTGTACCCACTGGGATATGTGCTTGTCCTGAGCCAGTCACTCTGGCTGAAGAGAGCTGGTTCCTCTGACTGGTCAGGTTGGGGTCACTTGCCTCCCTTGTGGCCAATGAAGGGAAGCAGAGAGAGTGGAAGGATTAGGTGTAGGGCTGACAAAAACTAAGGCTTTGAAAACCTCAACCACCTGTCTCTATAATTCACCTCCCAATAGGGCTTGGCCTCATCACCATCCTTATTCCATCATAAAATATTCTGGCTAAGGCCCTGAAGCCTTTTTAGAACCCCTTGGGGCAGGGGCAAAAATGTGCTATTAAAAATAATCATTGCCTGTGATGAATTTAAAAAGTCAAATAAATATCGTAGTTAAGTTTTCATGCTCCAAACATGTGGAAAATTTTCCCTAAGAGTGGGAGGTTGTGCTGGAGCAGCCTAGGGAAGTTTACAGGTGTTTTGGCAAAGCTATCCTTAGTGGATGCCAGAAATACCTGCCCCCTCCCAGCTGCATTCCCCATTTTTCAGGGCCCTCAGTAGCAACTTCACTCTCTAATTGCCTGGAGTTAGTCATTATGTCTCAGCTGCAAGACTTGGGAATGCCAAGAAACCAGCTCACTCAAAGGCCTTTTGTGTTTTAAGTGTTTAAACCAAAAAAGAAATTTCCTAAAGAAAGTTACCACTTAGATTTACATGGGCCAACAGGCTCTGGTTTGGAGACATTTCCAGGCAATCCAACTTTGAAATCCCTGGAGTTCACAAAGAAACTCAGAGTAGCAGCATACACAGAAATGAGAATTTATAATCCTTTGCACTTATTCTTGTGTATGGCACAGACTACTAAGTAAGTTGGCCAAATCAGTTTGGGGAATTCAATTCAATTCTATGAACATTAATTGAGCTCCGTTCAGTGAGGATGCTTTCAGCTGCAAATAACAGCTGAAAGAGCCAATTAAAATTGGCTTTAAATAATAAGAATTAATTACCTCACATGACACAAAGTTGGAAAGAGGCAGGTCCAGAAGTTGGTTAATCTAACAGTTAAACAATGCCAGAAATATTGGTTGGCTTTTTTGAGATTCCCATGGAAATATAATTATGATTTCAAAATGGCTACCACAGCTTCAAACATAACATCCTCACACAACAACATCCGAAGGTAGGAATCAAGGTGGGATTTCTCCATGAGTTTCTCTTTCTCTTTTTCTAAAATGCGAAATCTTTTCCACAATTCCTCTCAACAGACTTTCTCTTAGATCTCCTATTAGAATTTGATTCCATGGCCATCCCTACCTAAACCAATAAGACAGGAAAGAGGAATATGAAGGCCATAAATGCTTTAGCCAATGGTGATTCATTCTTAGGTCTGGGCCCACCTTAGGTGTTTCTGGAGCCCCTCGCCTCCTAAACAAATGGAGGGATTTGTTGGTAAGGAAGAAAAGGTGAAGCCATTGGCTACAAAGTAGGCAACAAACAGGGTCTTCCCCGGAGCAGCTACCTCTGTGCTCTGCACTGGGCATATGAAGATGGATAAACCACAGCCCCTTTTTCTCAAGGAGCCCACAGTGATAGAAGCATTCACTCAATAATTGCTATTACTTATTATTAATTATATCAATTATTATTAATAATTGCCCTGCTTAATAATAAAATGGGTTTGAAGTGGTAAAGAGCTATGCCACACTTCATTTTTTAGAAATTTCTATAACAGAGTCTCCCATCCCACATGTTCTTCTTACAATGTGGCTTTAACATTGCTCCCATCAAGAGATGGAATCTACATTCCCACCCTTTGAATCAGGGTGGACATGTGACTCCAGCTGAAGTGACACCACAGGACAGCTAAGGCTAAATTTTAAAAGTCAACACAACAGCCACCTGGTTCTCTTTGGAGGCTCTCTCTTGGAACCCAGCCACCATGCTGTAAGGAAATCCAGACTTCCCTATGGAGAAGCCCTGCACCAACCTGCCAGCCATGCTAGTGAGCCATCTGGATCCTCCAGCCCCAGTTGACCCACGTTGCTGATGCCATATAGAAGAGAGATGGATTGCTCTATGGCCCCTAGCCAAATCATAAATTTGTGAGCAATGTAAATGATCACTGTTTTCATAAGCCACTAAGTTGTTTTTTTTGGGGGGGGGGGGATGTTAGGCTGTAATAAATTATTGGATCTGAGCCAGTTATAGAACTAAAAAGAAAGGAGTGTCAAAGATGGTATAAATCACCTGCTATTAGAGCACAAAGGAAGGAAAAATAAATGTTTACTGGGGAGAAGAGGGAGGGCAATAACAGAGGGACCAGACACCAGGGAAAAGTGAGCAATATTAAGTCTCAGGGGATGAGTAGATTGCAGAAGATGGACAAAGAAGTGCAAGCAAATTGAATGTGCACTGTGGTTTTGGAATCCATGGAGGATATGGTGGATATCTGTTGGGTTTGACTCCTTGATGGTTTAGACCTTCCTGATGCTCACCAAGAATTTCTGGATCTCCTCTCCTTCAAGACACATGTCTTCTTAAAGTTAGGTGTGACCATATGACTTCCTTTGGGCAGTTAATTGTTATAGGAAGTGTCATGAGTCTCTTTTGGTGAAGCATTTAAGAGCCCATATACAATTCTTCATTCTCTTAACTTCAACCAATCGTGAGGCGTCATGTTGAAATGAGGAAATCATAAGACAGTAGAGTTTCTATTAGCCTGAACCCCTGAGTATAATACAGTTTTTCCAGTTTTTTAAATGCTTCCCTGACCCAGTTTTGAGGTCCTAGCTAGAGGCCAGTCAGTTCCTCTTCTTGAACAGCCAATGAAGTCCAGACCCCCAACCATTCCTTATCAGCCTCTCACACTTCAGGTCACTATACTTCCACCCTAATTCCCCCAGGGCCAAGTTCCAGACAATCAAGGATAGCCTCTACACCCCAGAGTCCATGGAAATTATTCAAATTAGCCAATCATAAGCCTGCTTGCCCTGCCTCACCCTTTCCTTCCCATAGAAACCACAATAAAGTGCTTGCCCATAGTTCTCTCTTCATCTGCCTCCATGACAATTCCCAGTGCTTCGCCATTTGGCCCTGCATGAGGTACGTGTTCTCCCTCTTGGAGTTATGAGTAAAACAAAACTGTGACACTCTTTCTGGTTTCTCTCTTGATCTGCATCGAGCCTCACAATATCTTCCGCAAGGTTTAACTCAAGTTAAAACATTAAGCTATTATAATAAGCACGGGTTCCCTGCTACTCTGTGTTGGACATGCAGCTGGTGCATCAAGTACAACTTTGTTGCTTTAAGCCACTGGGGTTTGAGGTTGTCGTTGACTGTAACATAATCTAATCCATCGCAACTGAGAACTGCCCAATTTCTATTTCCCTTACTCTTGTGACAGCACATCAAATTTTCATTGGGAAACCATCTCTCTCTGACTCACATGTGGTTTAGGTGTTGACTTCAGTTCCCTGGCTCCAAGAGAAATGTCACCCAAGCCAAGACAATCAGCATAATTCACTTACCTTCAAAAAATATCCCAAATATGACCACTTCTTTCTACCTTCATCAACCTGGTCCATGCCAACTTCATTTCATCACTGGATGACTACCTTTGCCTCTTCTCTGGTTTCCCTAGTCTCTGGTTTCCCTAGTCTCTTCTATAGTCTATTGTCAACAGCGTAATCAGAGGGATCATTTGAAAAACAATTCACAGCATGTCACTCCTCTGCTCAAAACCCTCCTAAGACCACCCATCTCACTCAGTAAAAAGCAAAGTCCTTCCAATGGCCAATAAGGTCATACCTGATTTGCCCCCTCTTACTCCTCTGTCCTCTCCTATTTCTTTCCCCCTAGCTTACTCTTTTCACTGGCCTCCTTGCTTTTCCACAAATTTTCCAGGCTTGTTTCTGCCTCAGAGCCTTTCTACTAGCCATTTCCTCTGCCTGGAGTGCTCTTCCTCCATGTCTATATAGCTCACTCCTTTAACTCCTTCAAATCTATGTGCAAATGTCACCTTCTCAGTAAAGCCTTCTATGACACTCAATCAAAAATTCAAATCTGCAACTCCTCAGTATTTCCTATCCTTTTTTCTTACCTTATTAATGACCACAGCATAATCTAAAATGCTGTATATTTTAAGAATTTATCTGGTTTCAACAGAATATAAATTCCATGAGAGCAGGAAGTGTCATCTATTTTACTCATTAATATATTCCCAGAGTTGAAAATAGTGTTTGACACATAATAGTTGTTGTAAATATTTTTTAATGAATGACAATGATGAGCTTTGCACAGTGGCAGTATCATAGCCAATGAGGTTTATCTGAGGCACAACTATTGCTAAAGGATGACAAAATGAATGAATGAATTCCATCTCCTTAGTTACAGTTATTAATTCAAGAATGACCCAATTCAGCCTAAAACTTAACTTCAGAGACTTTGGTTGGAATTATTAGAAATTTGTGACAGAGACTGACAGCTGACAATCAAAAATGTATGCCCTCCTAGAGAATTAATGTCAATCCTTCCCAAACTTTTTCAAAAAATAGAATAGGAGGAATCACTTCCAAACACATTTTATGAGCCCAGCATTGCTCTCATAGCAAAGCCAGACAAGGACATACAAGAAAAGAAAATTACGGACCAATAACTCTGATGAACAGAGATGCAAATATTCTCAATAAATACTAGCAAACTGAATTCAAAGCACATTAGAAGGATCATACACTATGATCAAGTTGTTCAACATATGCAAATCAATAAACATGACACACTGCCTTAACGGAATGAAGAATCTCAATAGATGCAGAAAAACCATTTGAAAAAATTTAATATCCTTTCATGATACAAACTCTCAACAGATTAGGTATAGAATGAATATATCTCAACACAATAACCAAGGAGTTCAAAGATCTACATGCTGAAAACCATAAAAACATTGGTGAAAAAAACTGAAGAGGAAGCAATAAATGGAAGGATATTCTATGTTCATGGTTTGGAAGAATTAATATTGTTATAATGTTCATACAACCCAAGGCAATCTACAAATTCAATGCTATCCCTAGCAAAATACCAATGGCATTTTCACAGAAATAGAAAAAGTCATAAAATTTGTATGAGAACATAAAAGGCCTCAAATATCCAAAGCAATCTTGACCTGAAAGAATAAATCTGGAGTCATCACTCTTCCTGATTTCAAACTAGAGTACAAAGCTATGGTATTCAAAATGGTATGGAATTGGCATAAAAACAAACACATAGGTCAATGGAACAGAAATAAACCCACACATATATGGTCAACTAATCTTCGATAAGGGCACAAGATACACAGTGGGAAGAGAATAATCTCTTCAATTATTGGTGTTAGAAAAACTCGATATCCACGTGCAAAAGAATGAAATCAGACCCTTATCTCACACCATACACAAAAACTAACTTGAAATGGATTAATGACTTAAATATAAGGCCTGAAACTGTAAAACTCCTAGAAAAAAACATTGATATTAGTCTTGGCAATGATTTTTTTGGATACCATGACACCAAAGGCATAGGCAACAAAAGCAAAAATAAACAAGTGGAACTACATTAAAGTAAAAAGCTCTGCACAGCAAAGGAAACATTCAACAAAATGAGAAGACAATCTATGGAAGAGGAGAAAATATTTGCAAACTATATATCTGATAAGGGATTAATGTCTAAAATATATAAAAATCCCTACAACTTGATAGCAAGAAAAATAAAAACAAAAATATATAACCCAGTTTTAAAATGGGCAAAGGGGGGCACCTGGGTGGCTCAGTCATTAAGCGTCTGCCTTCGGCTCAGGTCATGATCCCAGGGTCCTGGGATCGAGCCCCACATCGGGCTCTCTGCTCCGCGGGAAGCCTGCTTCTCCCTCTCCCACTCCCCCTGCTTGTGTTCCCTCTCTCGTTGTGTCTCTCTCTGTCAAATAAATAAATAAAATCTTTAAAAAATAAATTAAATAAATAAATAAAATGGGCAAAGGATCTGAATATATTTCTTTCCAAAACAGACATGAAAATGGCCAACAGGTATATTAAAAGTTGCTCAACTCCATTCATCGTCAGGGACATGCAAATCAAAACCAAAATGAGGTATCACCTCACACCTATTAGGATGTCTATTATCAAAAAGAAAGGAGGTAACGAGTATTGGTGAGAGTGTGCCGGGGGTGGGGGGGAGGAGGGCTCATGATAATCAGGAACACCTGTGTGCGACCATCATGTGAAAGAAAAATAAGTTCTTATTGTGCTAAGACAATAAATTGCAGGGGCTTGCTTGTTACAGTAGCTAGCATGATGCTAACTAATACTGAAGAAGCAGTTTTGATTTTTCTGGCTGCTAAGTGGACAGTTTGCAAGCCCAGGGGTATTAGGGCTACTGCATGGGAAGAACCTGCCTGAACTAACTGCTCCCAGAGGAAAGCAGATCTGAGAAAACACCAGATTCACAAGGACATCATTTGAGCCCCTGAATAAAGCTAGTTCTGCCAATAAACTTTTTCCCAAAACCCAGCCAGTAAATTCTCTTTTGCTCAAGCAGTTTTGAGTTGACTTTTCTGTTGCTCAGAAAACTCCCGAGACAGAAAGTCTTGACTGATAGCAAATGGGTGGAGGAAAGTGGGGAAAAAAAGGATCCAAAAGGAGTTTGAGTCAAGATCATGGTGACCCTGCACCACCCAAAGACTTTGGAACTTAGAACCATACACTTAAGTGAAGAGGACAGGAGATGGGGATCTGAGAATCTGCAACATCTTGTTACATAAGTAGCAATAGGCAGTGTTATTTTCCAAAGGTGTAACCCACATCAAAACTGGAATTTCTTTCTTGCCTAGAAGCAATTTGTGGCTCCATCCATGTACTGTTCTGGATCTAGCCTGCAATTCTACAGCAGTAATCTCTACAATTTTCCCTTAAGATTAGGAATTTTCAAACTTTCAAAGACAGCAAGAAAACGGAGGTCAAATTTTCTTCAAGCAGTAGGCATCTGGAATATTTTTGGCAATGTCACCGTAGAACAAGTACTCTCCCATGATCTATCAGTGCTTCAGGTCAATTACCTTCCTGCTAGCTACTATGGACCCCAGTATTCCAACCAGCTAGAGAACACCTCACAGCTATTTAAAGTCCTAGAATGTTAAAACTGAAGGAAGCTTACTACAGTGTGAAGTTGGTTATATTTTTGACCTCACTGTGCTTCAATGCCCTGTAAAGAAAATGAATATTTAAAGGGTTATTGTAAAGAGTATATGGCATATTAGATAAAGCACCTAGAAATGTGCCTTACATAATCGATCAATAAATGTTAGCTATTTTCTTCCCACAAATATTGAGTACACACTCTATTCCAAGCTCTGGTTCTGTGCTATATCCTGCGGATACAATAGTGCACAGATAGGTTTCCTGCCTTCGAGGACATTATAATCTAAAGAAGAAAAGGAATGAGAAAATAATTATGCAGACAACCACTAAGTTACAACAGGAATAAATGTTGCCATGGATCGTATAGCAGAGTATAAGCAGACACGGTCAGTGACCTGCTCACGTTCCATTGGCCCCCCGGAAGTCAGAAGGCTGTGGATATGAATTCCCACCCGCGGGACAATCAAACTTTGCTGGACTTCTTCTTGCCTATTTTAAAGTTTAATGCTGTTTTTACTTTGAATCACACAGAGCAAATTAAAGTGGGTACAGGCAGAATCTTTTGCAGAGCTCAAGACCTCCAAGGAGTCCTAAAAACGGCAGAGAGACAGGAGGAGAGAGTCCTCTTTTAATAAGGGATAGTCCAAATTATTTTACTGTCAGAAAAATGGCTTGACAGGGCGCCTGGGTGGCTCAGTCGGTTGGGCGGCTGCCTTCGGCTCAGGTCATGATCCTGGAGGCCCGGGATCGAGTCCCGCATCGGGCTCCCTGCTCAGCAAGGAACCTGCTTCTCCCTCTGACCCTCCCCCCTCTCATGCTCTCTCTCTCTCAGTCTCTCTCTCAAATAAATAAATAAAATCTTTAAAAAAAAAAAAAAGAAAAATGGCTTGACATAATTGGTTATTTAATGGACACTTAAAAATCTTAAGAAACGTAAATTTCTGTTCTAGAAGTACATTAAAATGGAAGCTTGCTACACTCTTCGGCGGGCAGACAGATGTAAGAAAAATGCAAAGATTATCCTAAGGAGCTCTTTCTAGGGCCTACTTGTTCTTTAAGGCTCTAAATACACAAGTGAGTGTTCATTCCTTGGGGAATCTTTGTGCATGTTAGTTAATGGAAAAGATTATGAAAGCAGATTAGACGAGGAGACTAAATGCAGGCAAAAATTTTCCCCCAAAATTGCTTTACATTTTATAGCGTTAGGCTCAAGGAGAGTAACAGTCATTATATCTTCATTTCCTATGGGACAATCCAGTTCAACTAATTATCATTAAGGTTTAACTGGAAATTCAATACATTATGCAAATGTCCCATTTATGTACTATCATGTCAAGTGGGTCCTGAAATGTAGCTGTAATTCAAAGGAGTAAGAAGATACCTTGGTTCTCTTCTGGAGACACTTCAGAAGCAATGAGCGGCCCTCCACAGCCCAGGCACAGGAGAAGAAATCTTGCAGCCAGCTACGGTCTTGTCACTACGACGGCTCTCTTGCAGCTCAAAGGTGCTACACAAGAGGGATTCTCAATTCCCTCCTTTCTACAGAAATGAAGGTACAGCTGCCAGTTGCTTCTGAAGAGCAGCATGACTTTTCGTGGGACTTGTCAGGAACAAATATGTAAGGCAGGCCAGCCAGTCACACTGCAGGATAGAGAAATAGGAGCCCCACCAGGAGAGGGACAGGGCCAGGGTACACTGAGGGATTCTAGGAAATGAACCATATTTTAGCAACAGAGGGAATGAGAGATGAGGTCCATATTGCCCCCTCCCCTAATGCGACCCTACACATATCCTAGACTACCTTGACTCACTGTGCATGCAATAGGCCAGGCCTTTGTTCATGCCATTCCCACTGCCTGGAACGCCCTTTTATTATCTCTCCTTGCAAACTCCAAACTACTGGCTATGAGAACCTGCACAAGTCATTTAACCTCTAATAGGAGTGACTATAGTAACTACTCAACTGGGTTAATAAGAGGATTAAGTACAATATTGTATTTAAGTACCTATCACATTGCCTAGAGTACACTAAATAATAAAAATAATTAAAACTTACAGAATGCTTACTGTGTGCCAAGCCCTGTCCAAAGGACTTCATGTTATTAATTTATTTAATATCAAATCACTAATCATCAGGGAAATGCAAATCAAAAACACAATGTGATATCACCTCACACCTACTAGGATGTCTAGTATCAAAAAGAAATGGAAAAATGGGGTGCGGGCTGAGTCCGTTAAATGTCTGCCTTCAGCTCAGGTCATGATCCCAGGGTCCTGGGATGCAGCCCCGCATTGGGCTCCCTGCTCAGCTGGGAGCCTGCTTCTCCCTCTCTTCCCTGCTCGTGCTCTACCTTTTGCTCTCTCTCTCTCTCTCAAATAAATAAATAAAATCTTAAAAAAAAAAAAAGAAAGAAAGAAGTAGAAAAATGTTCTCGGTAGAGAGAAACCATATGCGAATGTCCTGTGGTGGGACAAATCAGTATGTATATAAAGGACTAAGAAGGCCATTGGGGCAGGAATGCAGAGACAAGGAGGAGCACAGCAAACCACGTATTCTGAGAGTAAAGCAGGGACCAGACACACAGGACCTCTCGAAATATGTTAAGGAGTTTCATCTCCCCAAATCATTCATGAGCTTTATTCGGTCTTAGTTTTGAGGGGCTGGTCCTTAACACTTAGCCCATTCCATTTCTGTTAGAAACTTCTTGTTCACATTGGGTTAGAATCATGTTTCCTTTGGCTTCTAGCTATAGACTCTGTCCCCTGAAGCCCACAGAGAAAACCTACTGCTTGCACTGTTGTTCCTCCAGATCACATTTCCTCTAACCTTCCTGCTCCTAAGTTTAACCCATCCTTATATGACCAGGGTTCAAGATCATTTTCCATCACTGTTACTGTCTTTGGGAAACATTCTAGTGGGTCACTGTTCTTCCTCAAATGTGACGCTCTGAACCAAACACTGGAGTTGGGCCAGGTAGATAAAGATTTTCACCTCCCTTGTTTAGGACGCTTAGCTTCTGTTGATGGAAGTCCTCTTTTGAATGCCACCTCCAGTCTGCTGATTCATAATAAGCTCAAAGACAACTAAGACCTTTAATCCATTTCTTGTAACTCTCTTAAACCAGGTGTTACTCATCCAACATGTATGCAGGCATTTATTTTTAATTTATACTTTATTTCGGAAATGACTGTCAGCCTAGAAATGAAAAAAAGTATACATCCACACAGTTAAAATAAAGATCCAAGGGAGAGCGGAAACATTACATTTTCAAAGTAGTTTTTCTGAGTTTAAGGGCAAGTGTGTATATGTTCCCCCATTCAGTTTCATCCTATTGATTTAGGACTCTTGGCGCTGTTTTTCCAAATCTCTTTCTCTTTTTTGAGACGTAAGCCACTCTCAGCAATGAATCATCTGCCAATTTGCTGTCGATCACCCTTCTTACGTAGCTCTTCATTCTTTCGGTCAGAAATCTCAGTTCCATCATTTACTAGCTGTGTGACCTTCAAATGGTTAATTAACCTTTCTGTACCCCTATTGTTCTCAATAGCATAACTGTGCCCACTTCATAGAGATGTTGTGGGGATTAAATAAAGAAACTGATGAGGTTTTTCCGTGCTTTCTTTCCCCTCTTGCTAGCTAGATGAAAAGGATTCTGAGCTTAAGGGAGGGTGAGACTCTGAATCTCTCCATGGAGAAGAGCTACTCACCGATCAGGAACACCTGCATCCAACTGTCATGGGAGGGAAAACTAAGCTCTTACTGTGCTAAGACAGTTATAGGGGGTTGCTTGCCTCCACTGTCCATTCTTCCCAAGTCGAGGAAGCACTACCTGCAGCTTTGTTAATGCAGGGGTTAGAGATAGGGCTGCGTTGATCCTGGACCCATTTGTTCCCAGGTCCACTGCATCACAGCAAAGCCTGCAGGTGCCCCCTCAGCTTGTTTCCTGTGGCTTTGGCCAATGGGAGGCTCTCGCAAGAGACTGAAAGGCAGGAAGAGAGAACAGCCAGGCTTAATTTCTCCCGCGCACCTCTGGTAGAGTTTGTGTCTCCTTCCTGCAGATACGCCCACTCAGTCCCACCAGCTTCCCGGGGTGACCCAGGCCCTGGGCTCCAGGTGTACTATCTCTCGCCTTTGCCCCTCGAGCTGTGGAGTGCTAGGGGTTTCCCACTCTTCTGATCGCTGGGGGCCTCACTGTCCCCTGCTTGGCAATCAGTCCTTCCGTCACCTAGGCATCCAACTGTCTCCATGTAAAGAGCTTCTATATGAAATATTCACGTGATTTCTGTCCTCTGGCCAAATCAATACCCAAAAAAAAAGGAATCATCACTCTTCACACCATGATTGAGATATTTACTAATAATGAGCTTTGATGACTTTCTGTTTCATCTCTGATTCAGTAAATGGCACATGCATCTCAAAGAGTAAACATTCTTGTTCCTTGTGAGTTTTTGGTTGGGAGTGTGGGATGTGTTTTTTGTTTTATTTTAGCCAGACACAAGGAGGCAGATTTTAAAATTCCTCTGCTGGGGCGCCTGGGTGGCGCAGTCGTTAAGCATCTGCCTTCGGCTCAGGTCATGATCCCAGGGTCCTGGGATCGGGCCCCACATCTGGCTCCCTGCTCTGCGGGAAGCCTGCTTCTCCCTCTCGCTCTGCCCCTGCTTGTGTTCCCTCTCTCGCTGTGTCTCTCTCTCTGTCAAATAAATAAATAAAATCTTTAAAAATAAATAAATAAAATTCCTCTGCCTCCCCTGATCCCAATGCAATATTGGGACCCTGCAAGATCCTCCTAACTTGTCTTGCTCTTCCTACTCTTGGCCGCTCAATAATCTGTTTTCAGCAAGCAGCCAGAATAAGCCTTTTAAAAATGTAGAAGTCTGATCATGTCACTCCTCTACTTAAGCCTGCTAATGGCTTCCCATTGCACTTGGAATAAAATCCAAACAGCTCATGGGGCACCTGGGTGGCTCTGTCCATTAAGCATCAGACTCTCCATTTTGGCTCAGTCCATGATCTCAGGGTGGTGAGATCGAGCCCCACGTTGGGCTCCACACTGAGCATGGAGACTTCTTGGGATTCTCTCTCCCTCTCCCTCTGCCTTTCCCTCACTCACATGCATGCTCTCTCTAGCTCTCAAAAAATAAATAAATAAAATAAAATAAAATGTCATTTAAAATCCAAACAGCTCACCATGGTTGGCATGGCCCTATGGCATTTGTAGCTTGCCTGCTCCCCATCCAGATCTCCTACCTGTTCTGCTCCCTGGCCTGTTCGGCTTCTAGCACATTTCTTGCTCCTGGTCTCAGTCTCAGAACTTAACATAGCTCTCTTCCCTTGTTGTTCAAATTCAACTTAAATTACCTCCCTACCCCTTGGTTATTTCTATCTCTTCAACCTGTTTTTTTTTTTCTCATAGAAGTGCTAATTAACCAAAAATAGCTGGTTCATTTATCTGATTGTTTATGTGAGAGCACAACCACAATGATCCTATTCCCCTGCTATATCCCCAGCATTCAGGAAATTCAAAATACATAGATATTTATTGAATAAATGACCCAATCTCTCTTTCTCAGGTGAGGGGACTGAAGTCCACAAATGTTGATTGACATGCATAGGACCTCCCAACCCAAGATCTGACGTTATATCTTCTTGGCCCCTCTGCCATGCTGGTCCAAACACACCCAGCTTCCATCCTAGAACTTCTAATGCTATATGGCCAACTCTTTACCCAGTTTAGACAAAAGATCACCCCACCCTTGGACTCTTCTGTGGCGTATTTGTTTAATAACACAGCTGCCCCTTAGCATTCCACATCTCAATAAACTTTGGCTTTGTGAAAACCAAATAAATAACCACTATTAATTCCACATTTGAATTTCGTTATGAATATACTCATTGTTGAAATGTGATTTTTCCCAGTTATAGATCCCCATATAAATGAATATGTTGATCCTGGACCTATTTGGTCTATACATGAATGTTTAAATAACACCTCCTTCTCCCACTGTCTTTCACTTTCCCTTGGCAATTGGCTCCTGAACTTTTACCTGGCTGAAAGATCCACCATGGTACTATGTTCTTTCAAAGGAGGTTCTTGTTATAGTTTCACATTAAAAATAAGAACCAGAATAGTCCAGCTGGCTCAGGGATCCTACCCACCTCAGCTGAGCTTCAAGCTCACACCAAGAATCTAAAAGGTCTGAAAGAACTCCCAACCTATTTTTTAGGGAGCGCAGCAAATGGAAAGAGGTGTACCATACCCATGCTGGCAGCCAGAACAACAGAGACAAGTGCCATCATATTTCATCTGCCAAAGGCGAAGAGAAAGGATTGGATGTGGACTTCAGGATCAAGTCCTGCTTTGGGGACTGAATTCTGAAGACATTCCTCAGGGCAACTAGGAGAAATGTCTCAGGTAATCATATTTTCCCAGACTGAAAATTAGGACACACAAGTATATGAAATAAATTCCCTTTTTTTTGTTTTTTGTTTGTTTGTTTGGATGTGTGCAAATACACACATGTGTGGCTGTTTGTGTGTGTATGTAAGTGTGTCTGTGTGTGTGTGTGTGTATTGATTCTGCGTATATGAAGAAGCCAGTCAAATTTAGAATAAACTTCAAATGCTGGATTTTTCAGGATCCCGGGATGGATTGGTTTCAGTTATCAAACTGGAAAGATTTTAAAACACGATTATCTCAATAAGTGCCATATGCAATATATACTGCTGTGTCTAACTTTTCTTCAGTTTCTAAAAGAGACAAAATACTTTCCATTTCTTGCAAAACAAAAACAAAACTTGCAATAGTTCAGCTTGCCTATACACTAGATTGGAAATTTCTTAGGTCAAAATTCAGGATTCTTTCAATTTTATACATCTAATTTTACCCTAACTGTATTAGTCAACATAGGCTAGGCTTTTGCTGCAGTAACAAATAACCCCTAAATCACAGCCTCTTAACTTGACAAAGGGGTATTTCTTGCTTAAGCTACATATCCATCAGAGACCTGGATCTGCTCCAGAAAGTTCCTCAGGGATGCAAGCCAACAAAGGCTTCATGATCCTATAATGGTACATCTAGAGTACAAATCTACTCTCTGGATCACCCATGCAGGAGAAGAGAAGCTGGAGAATTATGTATAGGTTATTCAATGCCTGAGTCCAGAAGATGTACATGTACCTTCTGCTCACATTTCTTTGGCCTGAATTAGTCACGTGGCCTCACCTAACTGCAGGGAGGCCTGGGGAGTGGAAAGGAACAAATGCAATTTTGGGTGACCACAATCGGTTCGGCCACACAAACCCTCCAGCCCTCAAGAAGAACTGACCAAGGGCCCCTCAGAATCAGACAGACCTAGTTCCCAGTTCCTCTACTTAATTACTTGCATGTCTAGTGGCAATTTATTTAACTTCTCTAAGCCATGGCTTCGTTGTGTATAAAACAGCAATACTACTACTAATACTACTACTAATAATACATATGTTATCAGGTTTTTGTTAGAACTAAGTGAGCAGATTCATGTAAAGTACTCAAAACAGTGTCTAATACATAGTAAATCCTCAACACATGGTATTTATATTATTGAGGAGGGTAAGAAGGAGGACATCCAATTCCACAATTCTTAAGGTGCCTTAAAGAATCTGTTGCCCCAGGTCTTCCTCATCTCCATATCCACAGGGCAGGATAGTGTCTGGCTTATAATGGATGGTCAGAAATTTTAAACAAATGTTGAGTTAGCTGCCACCTCAATACTTCTCGATCCTTCTTCCCTGTAACCCACAGCTCTCACTACTGCTTATCTCCTCAAGCCGAATGCCCTGCTCATGTCCAGCTGCCTTTGCAATAGGATCCGTCCTTTAAGCCCACCACCACCACAAAGCTTTGTCACGCCTTACTGGTCCGCAAGCACCCGTTTCTCCTTCCTCCTTTCTCTCAATTTCTACTTCTCTTCTGTGGTCATTTCACATGCAACACTTTGATCTTCCTGTTAACAGGACTGTTCATCTCTTCGAGTAGGGACTGTCTATTTTGTACTCCAGCAGTAATTCATAACAACAATGATAAAATACTATTATTTTGCGCATCTACCAGCCAGTTTCTGTACAACAGCATTTCTCAAACTTTAGCATGCCTCAAGGTCACCTAGAGTGAAACACAGATCACTTTTGTTAAATCACAGATCATCAGGTTCTGACTCCATAGATCTTCCATAGAGCCCAAGCATTTCCATTGCTAACAGGTTCCCAGTTCACATGATACTGGTGGCCCAGGAACCACACTTTGAGAGCTCCTGTTACACAAGGTGTTTTTTATCTGTCATTGTGTTTAATCCTCATCACCATCCTTTGAGGTCGACAGAGCTTCCTCGTGTATCTAACCAATGACACCGAGGCTCCCGGAGCTGAAAACTCTTGCCCAAGTCTACCTTTCCGGTAAGTGGCAGATGCGAGACTGTGACTGGCTGAGCCTCTGCTCTTCACCACCAGCATGATGGTGGATATTGATTCTGTCATGATATACAACAGTTCATTACTTACTGCAAGAAACGTCCGCTTTCCCTTTGACTTTAAATTTTTATCAAATTTGAAAACCCAGAGCCCAGGAACATTAAGGTATTTTTTGCTCTTAAAGAAGTTTGCTCCAGCTCAAGATAAAGATGAATCCTTCCTGGTAACTGCAGCCCTAAATCAGAAGCATAATAATAGCAACAGAGAGAAGAACAATGAAATGAGAGCCACAGCCACCTCACAGGGCAGCTGACTGAAGATCCCTCTCCTCTCTGAGGCCCTGGCTGTCTTTCCCCTGGGACCTCTACCCTTCCTCGGTGTTTGCCTTTATGCACCGGTTGGCATTTTGACTATTCCTAAGGCATTTGGTGAGAAATAAAAATAAAAATAAGTTGAAAGAGTAGAGCCCTTCTTCAGAGTAGCAGCCCCATAGGCTTAGTGCCCAGAAAATCCTGGGAATCCGAGCTGCCAAAATCTATTCTTGTGACTACACTGCCCTCTAGGGGCCTCTGGTGTCCAGACAGAGGGACAGTACGTTTGCTTCTCTGCCCGGATGAATGCTGTTGAGATCCAAAGATGGGGTGACCCCAGGGATCTTGGTGGCATGCCTTGTGATATTCGGAGAGATTTGTGCATTGAAAACAAAGAGAATTTAGAGACTGGCAATGACCTACGTGACCCTCCTCCTCTTCCATGATTCTCTTGCCACACAAAGCCCAGCGTCCTAGAGGATGTCTATCCTTGTCTAGTCTAATTGTCCACCACACCTAGGATTGTGTGCTAAAGTACAGAGTAGACAAAATCAAATGCAAATGCATGGAACACGTGAAAAAAAATGATCACGATAGTAAAAGAGACTCAAAATCATTGAACATAGTTAAAAGAATAATACTTAGCAAGAAAAGATTGAGGACACTGCAAAGGCTTTGTGAATGTCTCAAGTGTTGGCAGCATTTCCAAAATGGTGTCCTGGGATGCCTGGGTGGCTCAGTCATTAAGCATTTGCCTTCGGCTCAGGTCATGATCCCAGGGTCTTGGGATCGAGTCCCGCATCAGGCTCCCTGCTCGGCGGAAAGCCTGCTTCTCCCTCTCCCACTCCCCCTGCTTGTGTTCCCTCTCTCACTGTGTCTCTCTCTGTCAAATAAATAAATAAAATCTTTAAAAAAAAAATGGTGTCCTGCACGATGAGATGTTAAGGGGTATTCCCTGCAGGAAGGCTCCAAGGGCAAATACATTTAAGGAATTTGGGTGAGCAAAGTCCAACAGATTTCTTGAATGCAGGACTTCTCAGGGCCTTTCATATTACCATAGGCCTTGTGAATCTCTGAGGCGGTCATGGGTACAGTGTGTTTACCAGGCTTATTTAGTGAGAAACTCTGTTCTCCAAGAAATACGTTTTACCTTTTTCACAAGATATGTGTTTTCCTGGAACACACATTAGGATTCACAACATTTACAGGATACTAGTTTTCTTAAGTCCAAACTTGTTCAGACTTGAGAATAATTGTGCTAGATGGCTAAGGTTTGGTCTGCTCAGCCCTGGGAATCAATAAAAATAAAATAAGTTGCTGTAGCTTGTACATTCTCTCATTTGCTCCTTACAGCAATCCTGTGATGGATGCCAACCAGCAACGCTGTTATTTAAAAGTTAACAGATCAGAGCCTTGAATTAAGGTCACCTCACTCCCAGTTTACTGGATGTTTTCTGAACTGAAGGAAGGATGAAGCTAGTGAATTCTCCATCCCTGCAAGTATTTGAGCACTGTGGGAAGTCTACTTAACAGCCATACTGCTAGCTTTTATTAAGTTATTAACATCCTGTGCTAAGCTCATCTCATTAATTCTCACGAAAATCCTATGAGGTGTAAACTATCATTACACTCATCTTCCAGATGAGGAAATGGAGGCTTACGAAGATTAAGGGACCCACCCTCCATACTACAGTCAGATTTACGTTAATCTAGAGTTCCTGTCTAACCAGCTGACCTGTTTCAGGGAAGCTCTAAATATAAAAAGGGGATTGGTGACATCCAATGTTGTGATACTTTCTTTTTTTTTTTTTTGTAAAGATTTTTATTTATTTATTTGATAGAGAAAGAGAGAGAGAGTTCACAAGCAGGGGGAGAGGCAGAGGAAGAGGGAGAAGCAGACCTCCCGCTGAGCAGGGAGCCCGAAGTGGGGCTCGATCCCAGGACCCTGGGATCATGACCCGAGCCAAAGGCAGCCGCTTAACCGACTGAGCCACCCAGGCGCCCCTGTTGTGATACTTTCTGAGAGTCCTATATTATGACAGGTTTTCAGTGCCTGTGTCCCTATCCATTCCCTTCCCCTCCCCCCACCCCCTCCTCCAGGTTTAAAAGCAGGCTCAGCAGTGCCAGGAAACACCTGCTAGAAACCAGCAATGCCAGTGTGTCTAATTATCTACCCCACAATGGTTTGCAAAGCGTGTGGTCTCTCCTATCTCTCTTTTTAGTAATTTATGGTGAACAAGTTAAAGTTACTTTGGGAGACTAGACACAGAAGGAAGCACCTGCTTCTTCCAGAGAAATGATGACAGCGGCAAAACCCTTACTGTTCACAGGGTTTATTAAAAGAGATATTCTGTCAACACCTTCTAATGGTAATCTGAGGTATTAATTAGCTTTATAGTTTTGTTGCTACCTGTGCTTCTCCTTTCTCCCTCTGCTTTGTAAAAACTAAAATTGGAGACCAAAAAACTTCCAAACATTTTAACAGCAAAAGTTTAGGGACTAGGCAGGAGGAAGTGATTATAGATAACAGTTCAGAATCTGTGCTACGAACGGAATAAATTCTCATTATGTGTTACCATGAATCAGTAACCATTTAAGATCATTTGAACGGAAGATGAGGAATACCTCATCTTTCTCTCATAGGAATGTCAAATGTGTTATTGCAAATGATTTAGAGCCACAAACTCAGAAACATCACACCTAGCTATGAATTTTTTTTTTATTTAATCCCTGTATTAGCTTGCTCGGGCTGCCCTAACAAAATACCACAGACTTGGTGGCTTAAGCAACACAGTTCTGGAGCCTAGAAGTCTGAGATCAAGGTGCCAGCAGCAGGGTTGGTTCCTTCTGAGGTTTCTCACTCATCTTTAAGGTGGCCGCCTTCTTGTCTTTGTCCTTACCTAGTCTCCTTCTGTGCCTGTCTGTGTCTTCATCTCCTCTTCTTATAGGAACACCAGTCATACTGGATAGGGCCCACCCACATGACTTCCTTTTACCTTTATCCCCTCTTAAAGGCCCTATCTCCAAAGACAGTCACATTCTGAAGTACCGAGGATTAGGATTTCAGCATATGGACTTGGAGGGGACACAACTCAGCCCATAACAATCCCCAGTATTTACTCAGCACCAACCATGTACGTGTGTGGGACTAGAGATTCGATGCAGAGCAGAAGATGCAAAGATCCTGCCCTCTTGGAGCCTACAGTTTGGGGGAGACTCCAAAACTGATGGCTAATACCGAACGGAGCAGCTGGTTATCACAGCCCTAAACAAAGATGCTGTCAGTCTTAGCCTCCGTAGCGATGAGGGAGCAAAAGGCAAGCTGTAGGGCAAAGCACAAGCTCACACCCCGCAACCCACCCCCCAGGTGGGATCTGTGTGACATTCCTCAGGCACCCCAAGCTGCCCTAGAACAAAGGAAAGGGGAAAACAAATGGTTAACTGAGAGAGCTCACCATGCTGCAGGACATGATCGTCATCAGTCTGCAACTGTCTGAACGATCTACCAGAAAAAAACAATCTCCAGAAACCTATAGACTCAATTTCCTGGAGCCCTAACATCACTCTCCCCTCCATAGGATAGAAAATCTTATATAATCAGTCACCTCTCACAACCCCAGTGCAGCTCTTCTTGCCCACAGGTCCTGTCCCCGGGCTTTAATAAAACCACCTTTTTGCACCCAAGACTTCTCAAGAATTCTTCCTCGGCCGTTGGCTCCGAAGCACAACACTCCAAACCACATCAGTAGCTGAAATCATGCTCACAGTCTTTTATTAACACTGCTCTGTTAGTGGTTTCTCAGCCTTTCTCCCACTGTGCTGGTTGCCCAGCCAAGATGGCACCTCTGAAAGCTCACCACAACCGCAAGGATTTGTTCCCTCTTCTGTTTCTTCTAGTCAGCAGATGCACCTGACACCCTGACCCAGGGGTCCTGCCCTTGGGTGGACTTTTGTGTATGGGTGTATGGGTGACTTGGTGAGACCCTGGAACCCAGGAAGACTCTAAAATGGCAATAAATCGAGAGTCACTGCTCTGGCGTTCAAATCTCGTCTTTGTTACTAATTTCTTGATGTTGCGCGAATCACCTCACCTCAGGCGTCAATGTCCTTGTGTGTAAGTGAGAGGTCTAGAGCATAGCGTTGCTTCACACTGTGCTCTGAGGCAAGCGAGCAGGTTGTCTGCAGGCAGCCCACCCCTGCACGACCCCCAAGAGTTCCTCAGAAACAACTTCAGGCCAGTGGAGGAGGGGGAAACCAGTCAGCTGCCTCATCTCTTGCACTTCTGCATAAAATTATGTGAGGCTTCTACAGCTAAAAGGCTTTGAAAGCCACTACTGATTCAAAAGCTCATTCTAATGTTCATACCCCAGTTAATGACTCGGTGTCCAGAAGCCAGAGGTCCTGGTGGGCGATGCCATTCCCAGCAGCCACTCAGAGTGTAGGGTTGAGACTTTGCATCCTGCTCACTGGACTTGACTCTCTCAGGGATGGGTGACCTGATTGTATTTGGGAAGTCAGAAAGCATGTCACGTTGCCCAGGGATTTAAGGGGTGGGGGGAGGGAATATCACGCTCCTGTCTAGGCAAATCGCATGTCATTTGTTCGCTCAGGCTTTTCAACAGTGATAGAATTCCCCCCTCGTTAAACCTTCTAAATGTGTTCCTCTTCTTCACAGCACAGAGCTGCATGACACTGGGGGCTGTCACAGGCTGCCTGAATTGAGGAATCCCCCACTGCTATTTATTTTTAGCTTCCTTGCTTACGTTCTTATTTCAGACCCAGCTGGATGTTTTCTCTTCTTTGTGGTCTCAAATTGGCCAGAAGATCCAGATCTTTGGGCACAAGATTTTAAGCCTGCCAGTCTTTTGAGGGAGACCTTTGAGGTTGGTAGGTGGCAAACCCTACATGTGTCTCAGTAAATACATTTAGGCACTGACCGTTTACTCTGTGCAAGTCTCTGTTCTAGAACACTCGAGGTTTCAAGAATGAATCTGATCTGGATCCTGCCTTGACAGACTTCAGAGCAAAGATGGGGAGTGGCGGGGGGCAGTAATGAGGGAATTCAGGGCCTCGGTGCCACAAAGCTGGAAACCGCCCCTCTGCAGCCTACAGGAATGTGGTTAGTGAGAGACAGCCTGCCTGGCGGATGAGCAGGGAGTGACATTAAATGGACAGCCATGGCCTACTACTCCAGGGAGGCTGGTTCTCTGGCCCCCACACCCAGGATACCTGCGGTTCTCACTCCACCAGGAAGCACAAAGCAGAATCTCAGGATTCTTTGCAGACACCCAAAATAAGAATCCCCCCCACCTCTGCAAGGCTCTTCCTAATACCAGGGAGGCAGCCATCCCAATTTTTGACAGAATTATGGCTTAGGTGACTGTGTGGACAAGAGTTTAACACAGCAGGTCTACAGCTGCTATTCTAAGAAAGATCTGCTTGCAAAGGTAGTCCTCAGCTGGCCCCTGGGAACCTGGGCTTCCAGGAGGGCACCACGGTTCCTAACTGAGGAGAGTGGTTCACTGTGCGTACATAGGTTGTACAAATAACACGGTTATGCTGGGAGCCTGGAATTTCGTTCCAGGCCATACATGACCAGCCCCCAATAAAAACCCTGGGCACGGAGTCTCTCCTGATCTTCCCTGACACATAGGTCACATTCAGTGCTTGAGGAAGTAAGCATGTCCTATGAGACTCCACGGGGAGAGGCCTCGGGGAAGCTCATGCCCGGTTTCCTCTGGACTACACTCTTGTTTGCCTTTTCCATTTGCTGATTTTGCTTTGCATCCTTTCCCTATAATAAATCCTAGCTGTAAATATTATTTCATGCCGAGTCTTGAGAGTCCTCCTAGAGAATCAACGAATCTTAGGGGCCCACAATACGGTGACCCTATCCAAAATCCCCAAATTCACGGACTGCTCTGAACCTCTGTTCTGAAATATTGTGTGGACATGGACCTCCCCCACATCCCCACCGCATACATTCTCTCTTGAGGCATACTCAGGATCTGTCTGCTTCCTGAGTGGTACCACTGGTACATCCCCAGAAGGCTCAAGACACCCCCAAGATCTAAAGCCAATTCTTGCCCTGCCCAGGGACCTTTTAAATCTCCAATTCAACCAGTCACGAGATGCAGCGTGAAGCTTTCTTGCCGCTAATTGTGCTCTCTCCGTATACACCAGTCTTATTCCAAAGACCAAGGCTCTATCCTGTCACCTCAATTTGATCACTCAACCTCTGTCTTGATACTATTCCCAGCCTCTCTCGGGTCCTGCTTGAATTGTTTCACTGACCAACACCACCCGTTTACTCTCACTGTGACCCTGACATCTCTTCAGTCCATAGACATTCGGGTGGATTTGGAAGCAAACAACAGAAACAACAAAATGAATAGAAATACAACAAAACTAAGGAGTGAGGAGCACACACAGCTACATCCATACAGTCCTTAAATTATTGATTGGGTTAGGTTATTACGCACACATACTAGCTTGATTATTTGCAATGTTGTTGCTAGCTTTTGTGGAGCAGGAAGCAGATTTGAAATCAAAGCACCCTGTTCTACAATAGTACTGGTTCTAAGACGAGTATTTAGAGGTTAGCATGCAATAACCTGGTCATAAAAAATGGTTGGGATTTGAGATGCAGTGAAGATCATAGACTTTGGTCCTCTATACCTTCTTTTTTCTTTTTTTCTTTTCTTTTCTTTTTTTTTTTTTTTGGTCCTCTATACCTTCTTTATTCTCCATGACATCAGAATTGTTGGGGCACCCGAGTGGCTCAGTCAGTTAGGTGGCTGCCTTCAGCTCGGGTCATGATCCCAGGTCCTTGCTCAGCAGGGAGCCTGCTTCTCCCTCTGCCCCTCCCCCTGCTCATGTGCACTCTCTCTCTCTCTCTCTGTCTCTCTCTCAGATAAATAAAATCTTTTTAAAAAATGTTGATCATCCATGAACATAAAAACTGCTTATTTATCTAGGATCTAACCAAGGAATGGTGAAAATTCTATTTCCTTTCAGCACTGTGGTAAGTGTGGTAGAGAATAAGGGGGTGCAGGGATACACAAAGATAGAAAGATAGGTACACAGGTTGCAATGCTGGCAAAATTGTGACCAGCACCAAGCATGTGTGTGGACTGAAGGGTCTTGAGGAGGACAGCAATGGATTCTAAATAGCCAGAAAACAGAGAACATTTCTTTTCCCTTATAGATCATCACTATCTGGACTTCTACTTCCTTACTTCGATTCTTGGGCATTAGGAATCAAGCCAGATTTTTTTCCCTCTTTGTAAGCAATGCTATAATTTAGATATTCTGTTACAAGGTAGTGGGTAAGCTACCAGAGACAGACATCAAAGCTCAAGTCTTACTTGGAACATGGGACTACAATGACAACTCTTCATTTAGTCCACCTTCTTCGACAATGAAATTAAATATATGTACATGCATTCAAATATGTATATATTCAAATATGCCTTCACTGCATATTCAATGTATGTTTAAATATATATTCAAATATATATTTCATACATATATCAAATCTTGATGAGACACATTAAATCACTATTTCTAAGGCAACTCTGAAGTTAGTAGACTCTAAGTATAAGTTAGTAACTTTCCTTTATGAACTTACTCTTTCTTTGGCTGCAACACTGCTTTTAACTCTCCCTGATCCACAGCCCCGAGTCATAACCCCAGACCCTATGCATCACTGAGGTATTAAAGGTAGCTTAGCTTCAAGAACTCTAGAGCACCTTCTCTTTGCTGCTGGCTAGCACTACCAAGTCCTACTGACAGGTGAACTCTTCACCTTCCTAAGCAGTTTGAGTTAATCAAAGGAAAATCTTTACTTTGTAGTTCTAGCACACATCTGAGCAGCAGCTAGAAAGGTTCTTCCTACTCCCTCCAGTCTCTCCTAGAATACACTCTGCCTAGTTTTTCCCTTTGGAGCAGAAAGATAAACAAAACATCTCCCTCTTTGGACAAGGCTTCCTTTATCCATATTGGAGAGTGGTATTCCCCATCTTGTTTTCCCTGGAGTTCACTCTAATTTCAATCCCCATACCTTCCCAGGCTCCTTTCTTCAAACACTGATTAAATCTGAACATTACACCGAGGTGATATACTAGCTCATGATTTTTGGTTTTACTTGAAACCCATTTTAAATATAAAATGTTTCAATTGGTGGCAAAGATTTCCTTTTAAAAAGAACTGAATATTTCAACACAAATATTTTAATGAATAAGACTGGAGTTGAACTTGAACTTTGGATTATACAGAGCTAGACTTGAATATAGATACCCCTTCCTACTCTGTGACCTTGACAATGATGTGAAATTCACCTCTCTCAGCCTTCATTTCATTATTTATAAAATAGGAAGGATAATATTGACCTTAAAGTGTTATGAGAACTAAATTAGGATGGCATGCAGCAAGTGTCTAGTGCGTGACTGGTAAGCACAGAGAAACTAGCGGCTGCAATTGTCAGAATCCTACACTGTATCTAATGCATCAGAATTTGGGGGAAAAGCAAATGGCTTTGAGTAAGAACATCTGGGTTCCAGTTCTGCCCAATCCAAGGACCAGCCTCAGATCTTCAAATAAAGCTAGAGTGATCAGACATGTCCGTTTGATAGGGCCAGCCTGGCTGGATACCTGTCGTCTGGGAGTAATTATTAATAGCATCATCTTTCACTCTCCAAAGTCCAGTTTGAGAGAATAAACTATAGAAGTACTCTAGTTAAATAAAATTAATTTGTTAATTAGGCAATTAGTTATGGCTTTTTGCTTCATTCTTGTAAAATTGGGAAAATACCTGTCCAATATTTCTCATTAATTTATGAGGAATAGCCTAAGAGTATTATTTTTGTCATAAGGGCCAGCAAAGAAAATTTATATTTTATGACAATGAATGAGGATTTGCACTGTCACATTAAAAAATATAAGATCCTGGGACCTCTGGGTGGCTTAGTCTGTTAAGTGTTTGCCTTCGGCTCAGGTCATAATCCCAGGGTCCTGGGATCAAGTCCCACATCAGGCTCCTTGCTCAGCAGGGAACCTGCTTCTCCCTCTGCCTGTCACTCCCCCTGCTTGTGCTCACATGCTCTCACTCTCTTTCTCAGACAAGTAAATAAAATATTTAAAGTGTATATATATATATATAAGATCCTTTATTTATAAATTTTTCCTCCTCCTAGCCATATTTTCAGATGAGCAGAGCTGAAAGGCAAAATCAGCAAAACTCTGTAGTCCTTCTCCTGAAAACAAACTATGAAGAATGGCAGAGTTTTCACACCCTGTTAGCTCACAGCATACTCACCATTACCTCCTGTCTGTGTCCAAGATAGACATTACTAGTCAATCACAAGGATTTTACTGCACAGCCCAAAGCTGAATGCAGACTCCTCTGGGCACTTTAAACAACCACTAAAATGAACTAGAGTTGATACACAGAACAAATATTTCCCCTTTTGATTTAGCTTAACAGCTTCATCTTATGGTCAAGGACAGGGACACTGAAACAGAAACAAATCTGAATGAGTTGCATCCGGGCTGGTTATTTCCATTATACCATACTGACAGATGACTGGACTTAAAAAACACGTTTTGTGGAGCAAATCAAAGCAGACAAAATTATATTTGGGGCAAATGGTCTACTAAGAGTTTGGTAAATATATCCACAAAAATTATGGATGTAAAATAAGAATCTCCTTTTCTTATTTATCCGTCAACATCTAAACCGAGGTATTTACAGTCGCTTGCACAGTTCTATAGAATCTTCTCTGATTATGCTTCCTCCTGCTCTCTACTCTAGCTTCCTCACACATACCCTTAGGAGCTTCCTCACACATACCCAGCATGTTCCCACCTCAGGGGGTTGGCACTGGCTGTTCCCGCTGAACCAAAATGCTCTTCCCCAGATATCTGCATGGCTCACTCCCTTACCTCCTTCCCTCATTGCCCAAGTGGCTCCTTGTCTCTGAGGTCCCTCCTAACTAACTTATGTAAAATGCCAACCCACTCCCATTCCATTGGCCCCTGCCCCCGCCTCCATCAACCCTGTGCATTTCCAGAGCCCTGATCACCTTCTAACATGCTGTATCATTGAATTATTTATTATGTTTACTATTTAGAGTATGTTTCCTCCAAATAGAATGTAAACTCCAGGAAGGTGCATGTGTGCATGTAAATCTGTGCACTCTCATGCACACACACACGTGTGTGTATATGTGTATGTGTGTGTTTGTACTCCACTATATTCTCAACATCTAGACTAGAACTGGCCATACTGCTGGCACTCAATTCATGTTGAATTTCATAGTTACAAGGAAGTAAGATGTACCCACAGAGATGTGGAAGATCCATATATTTGTGATAGTTTAGTTATGCAAATCATTAAATAATTTTCTAAGATATTCGTCTGAGGAATGCCAGGAATTCCACAGGACTGGCTGAAAGTCAGCCCCCCTATTCGCCTCCATCAGCAGAAAAGCAGTCTGAACACATTCACCTAGGAAACAAAAACTCAGGTAATTAGGAATGAGTAGAAAGATGTGCACATGTCTTTGTGATCTCACAAAGTCAAGGGTGAGTCTACCTGACAGGCAGAGACCATAAGTACCCTATAATTTGTAAATCTAAGATAGACAAGAAATTGACTGGCTGGCTGTTTTGTTTGAGAGTATTTGTTTCTAGAATGGGGTTGTGACTACACTGGGTTTTTAAAGGTGTATTGTCGTCACTTTAGAAAATAAGATGTCATCCTTAGCAGTCTTTGATTCCTCTGAATGCCACAAGGACCAAATCGCCAGTATCCATACAACCTAGCACTTGACTTTAATCTTTTTTTTTAAAGATCTCAAATTATTTTTTATGTGTAGATCTTCACTGCCTAACTAAACTGTAAGAAGCTTAAGGATGGAAACTGCATCTGTTCTTTGCTTCGTGCCCTCCCAATGGGTCCTGGGCACACATCGGATGCTACCAAATCATCAGCACTGTTCACTTAAGGTTTGTTTCCTCCTCATTCATGCTCCAAAGAATCACAAACGTCTCCGAAGGACCTTCTTTCTCAGCAAATGTGGATAAAGAAGTTGCATTAAAAAGGATTCAGAAAGAAAAAAAGATAAGATACCATCTTTGAGAAGGTCATGGCTAAGCTAGAAATACAGATGTGGGATATAAATGATAAATGTTCTCTAGCACAATAGTGAAATGCTCTAGAGGAAGCTAGAACAGAGAGTAGCCTGCGGTTTCAGGGAAGGTTTAGAAAAGTGAGAGGAAGGGACAGTGGGTGACAGACGAAGACTAAATTAGGTAACATCCTTATGTTTCTGGACTATTTCTTGAGGCTCACTTCTAATCTAACATATCTGTTTGTTTAGTTCTAACTGGATCATGGAGGGGAAAGGAAGAGACCTAATTTCACCACAGAAAGAATCTTCCTGCACTGGCTCACTTCCTTCCTCAGAAAAATGGCAATTTTCTGGGTACCAAAGTACTTCCAGGATTGCTCAGAAGCCATAACAGAGAAGAACTGATAGTTTCAAATGAAAATGAAATTAAGAAGCCACCCAAGCCCTCCTCCTTTTTCCCCTAAGTCTATTGTGCCTAATCACTTATTCATTTATTAAATTAACAAATAATTATTAAGTACCTACTCTGTGCCAGCAGGAGAAATAGTAGTAAGCAAGACCAACAGGATTCTCGACCTCATTTGCCCCCCAAAATGGCTGAGAATATGCCAGGAATTTGTCTCTAAATCCAGTAAAGAGGCTTGAGTTACTAAGAGATAGGAGGAATGTGTTGCCTGGAAAATCCCATCCAGTGGGGTGGGTGTAGCTGAATCTCACCTTACAGTACCTCTGGGTCCCCAAATGTCCTAAGTGCAAAGTTCCAAGCTCCCATGATAAAAGAACATTCTACCTCATGCCCAGTACAAAGTTCCCTCACTAAAATCAAAATCAGTCCCAGGATGCCTGGGTGGCTCAGTCAGTTAAGCGTCTGCCTTCGGCTCAGGTCATGATCCCAGGGTCCTGGGATCGAGTCCCACATCGGGCTCCCTGCTCAGGGGGGGAGTCTGCTTCTCCCTCTCCCCCTGCCTGCTGCTCCCCATGCTTGTGTTCTCTCTCTCTCTGTGTGTGTGTCAAATAAATAAATAAAATCTTAAAAAAAAATCAAAGTTGGTCCCTGTCTTCACATTCTCAGTTTAAATGTTTCAAATAAAATAAGTACTGTTTTAGATGACCACTGTCAAGAACACCTGACTATACATAGCCCGAGAAAGAAATAGCTAAAGGAATTCAGCAATTATCCAGCCCCCTCCTTCATTTTACACATGAGATGTCAGAGAGGCAGAGTAGGCAGTTACTTACTTGAGCTAGGGAACTTCATAAGAAATAGCCCAGACTGGACCCCAGGTCTCCTGATTCCTAAGACAGCACATTTTCGCTACTACTTTATCTTCCCTCAGGCTCCAACCCAAACTAACTCCTTTTTAAAAAGTTGTGTAACAACTTAGAGCTACATTCGGTGTAGCTGAAGTCCCGGGCACAATAATTCCTTCTACCTTTGGTTGATGGTTTGCTATCCTCTTTGCGGCACAGATAATTGCATTTTATCAGGCAAACCTCTATAGCATCCCCAGAAACCTGCAGCCAGCCCGCGTGCCTGCAGAAAGTCCCTCGGCAAAGCCTAAGACGCATGCAACGCCTTTGGAGAACCCCAAATTCAGAATTAAAATGGCAAACTGAGTGAACCACCAACATGGATTAAACATCCACACATTTTATCACCTTGTAATTGCTTCTCAGGTGGTTTTTCCTCAGCGCCACTGGTTTCCGAATAAAAATTTTAATTTCAAGGTAGTGCTCCTTTTGTAGTATAAAAGCCAGTGTCATCTCTCTTCAGGCAAACAAGCTCATGTTGCCATGATCTGTGGTGCCCTCTGTGTCATGTTTATGCACTCTACCTTAATCAGTTTCTAATTAGAAGGTGAAGAGCATGGTGGTGTTTACAAATAGAATCTGAAATGGAGGACGAGGCAGCCACCAATAGATCTGTCTGGAACGCTCAGCACTGACTCCTTTCATCCATCAGAAAAATAAAGGCACTAAAATTATCCATGCCTGCGGCAGAGAAGGAAAGCTTCCATTTAGCTCATGACGTGGGGAGACTGGATGTTACTTGCTGCTCTGTATGTAATATAGGATGCATAGGGATAATTAATCATAGGGCTGGCAGGAGGTGAAGTGTCCTGCTAATAAAATCACCGTTTCAGGGGAGAAAGGTCACAAGAGGTGATTGATAGAGCTGTTGAGTGCCATGAATTTTCAAGTTTTGTTCCAGCCTTGTTCCCCATCACATGAACTTCTAGAGAAGCTGGAAGTTTCCTGATGTACACCACACACACTTAAGATTGTTTATTGAACATGTTGATGCATTTGGAACTGCGCTAGGCAATGTGATGTTCAAGATGAACAAGACAGACCAGACCCCTGCCCTCAAGAAGCTGACGTTTCTGGTAAGGGAGATGGACAAAGAACAAGTAGATAAGTAAGTAAAATGAGAATTACAGATGGTGATAAGGGCTTCAAGGGAAAGAATTAAGATGATGCAATATAGGATAACTGGGCAGGGGTGAAGGGAAGCCTTCAACAATCGGGGTGACCTCCTGGAGGAGGTGACATTTGAACTAAGACCTGAAGGATGAGGTCAAGCCACATAAGATGAGCTACAGGCACCATTCCTATTAGTGTTAAAGGGGGTCCACTTTATTAAGTGCCTAAGACTACTCAGTTTCAGTGACTTCACGACTCCAAACTTTCTGCTTGCGATCCTCTGAGTTCGCGTTTTCTCTCTTCTCAAACTGAGATGCGCTATCGTAGGCATGGCTAAATGGCCGTTACATGCCAGGCACAGCTCCTACACTTCAGGTCTAGCAATACTTTCCATCCTCACAACAACCCCATGTGGTAGGCATGTCAGTATTCCTACTTAATAGAAGAGGAAACTGAGGCACCAAAAATTGGAATGATTTGCCGGGGTCAGACATCTAGCAAATGGGGAAGCTGGGCTTCCATGGGTCAGCTGCCGGGGGCTGAGCTCTTAATCCCACACTAGGCTACCTCTCAGGGATAGGTCTCAGCACAATATAAAATGCCAAAGACTAGGAGTTTCACAGACACCTCTTACAAGATAGCAATGTGATCTTAGACCAGTCAGCTCGTCTCATACTTAGATTTCTTTACCGGGAAGTAACCATAACACAAACTAGTCCCAAGTTCCTCAAACATGATCATCAGCATGCAAGCTCCTTGGGAGGCAGAAATCTCTTTTTAGTTGTAAGATAGTTCCATCACTGTGATTTGCAAGCTGAAGACCAGCTCGAGCCCTAAAAAGCCACAGGAGGTTTATCAGAAGAACACTGTGATCCTCCACGAGAATTCCTGTTACATTTGGCTCTCTATTCTCTGACCCTCAGGCAGCACATCCAAAGTGACGGAATACCTACTGACCGAATTTTCTCAATTGACTTTTCAAAGTTTTGGATTTAAGGAGACCTCAAGACCTACCCATCTTTAGGCCTTTTCACCCAATGAAATCAGAAATCTCAAATCTACTCATTTCTGGTTCCACCCAGGCATCTATACCCAAGTGACCTCTTGCAACTCTAAGCAAAATAGTGAAAAGATGGTATTTTTTTAGCATCTTTCCATCCTCCTCTCAGTACCTTTGCATCTTCTTCTTTGCTTCCTGTCTGCTTCTATTCCTATAACTTCCTATACACTGCCTGTCCCTGTAGTAAAGACTCCAAGCATTTGAGTGCTCCGCATCAAAGCTCACCTTTCCTGTGTCCCAGGATTCAAGCAAGGCCTGCCTAAGTGACTGATGAGTTTGTCTAATGAACAGATACCATCATCTTACATCTACATAGCTCTTCGAAGTCTACAAAGTTCTCTACATTTCCAATCTAATTTAATAGCAGGACAGCCTTCTGTATTAGGTATTGTCATCCCATTTTACAGCTGCAGAAATGGAGACTTGTCGATTTGAAGCCATTTGCTTAAAGTCACTCAGTTAATATGTGACAAAGCTAGAGCTTGAATCAGGTCCTGGGATTCCACATACAATTCTTTCCACTCTATCACACTGTCTACCAGCCAGATTTCTATTAAATGACATTCCCAATGCAGGAGTTTTTAAGATGGCATCCATTAACATCTGAAAGCACAGCAAAATGTTAAGCGTATGATTTTTAATCAGAGATTTCAGGAGAGAATGTGTCCAAGGCTATAGTACTCATCAGATTATTAAAGATACTCAAGACCCAAATAGTTAAGAAGCACTGTTAATATAAGTGGTGAGGTACTCATTCCTCAGGAAGGTGATGAGTCTTACTAACCTTCCAGAAAGGTCAATTTCCTCTATTCATCCTTAGCTGAGCTGTGTTGTACAATTCCATGCTTTGATTAAAATTGAAAATTAAAGGCAAAATTGCTTTTACTTCTATTAAAAACTATTTTCCATTTTTTAATCATCATTCTTTATTATATCTTAAGGCTAGAAGAGGGAAAGGATCAAATAGGGATACTAGAGCCTCTAATACATTCCCAGTGAATTTTTCTTCCTTCTTTTCCCCAACATCCTCTCAAGGCCTTAACTCACTGGTTTCCAAACTCAGTGCTAAGGCTGGGGTAGAATAGGGTGGGGAAAGGATAGTTGATGTATTACTCAGTGTTCTCCAAAGAAACAGAAACAAAAGGATAGATAGATAGATGATAGATATAGATAGATAGATAGATAGATAGATAGATAGATAGATGGATAGAATTGGCTCACATGATTTGTAGGCCAGTGAGTCCCTCCCATCAGATCTCCAGAGTGCAAATGGGAAGTCTTTTCTAAACACAAATCTGGTAATATCAACTCCGCATGGTTTTCTCATTGATCTAAAGATAGCTTTTAAAAATCCTATCTCTAACCACAAAACATGGATGGTTTAGCTTCTACCTGTTCCCAAAATTTCATCTCATACTTCTACTCTACTTTTTTTATTCCAGTCATATTAGGTTTCTCTCTCCTTCGTCTGCCTTCCTTCCTTCCTACCACGGGGTCTTTGAACATGTTGTTCCTTCTGCAAGAATACCTTCCCTTCCCCTGGGTCAGCTCCATGGCTCCTGTTCAAATCTCAGCTCAAGCATCACCTGGTCAGGAAATTCCTTCTTGACCTCCATGGTTGGATCAAAGTCCCCTATTAGAAGTTTTCATTGCCACATGTAACTCTTATCCGTAGTACCTAGAATACTAGCGAGTAATACATTTACAATGTCAAATACCCTCTCCACACTATACCCAGTGACTTCCATAGTGTTTGCCTTTGGTAAATACTAGCTGAATGAATAAATAAATAAAGCACCTTGCCCCAAGATGCATTCAGCAGTGGGTAGTGCTACAACAGGAGAAATGCATCATCCTAAAGAATTTCCTTTCCTGATTTGATCGTTCTAAATTCAGATGGTCTAAAAAGAAAGAATTTTTTTTTTTTTAAAAGAAAGATCTTCTTGAGAAGTCCCACATCTCAGTTTTATCTGCATCTATGTTTAATCTGCCACTTCATGTCTCAGTTAGCAACCTGGCACTATAAACTATCTTCAAATGTCATGTCCCATTTTCCTGGAGTTACCTTCCTTCACTAACAATGGAGCAGCTCCTACATTGTCCCAGAAGCAAAATAAACCCTTTGTTCTCACTTTGGAAAGTTATCTCATTAATGAAATCCATACTATTGAATTATACACAAGCATCTGATTTCAATGCATCTGCCATACTAGCTCTCAGATTCAAAATATCCCCTCTTGAGCAATAATGTTTTTCTCTTTCCAAACAAGAAGTCTTTGTTTCTAACACTGGGTCCAGCTATTGACTCAACTGAAGTCTTTCCTTGTGAAAGTGCGAGTTATCTAGAAAAAGGACTCACAGCACCCCCACTCCTCCACCCATTGCCTTGTCAATTAAAAGCCAAACCACTGAGCTCAGCATTCAAGGCCCCAGGATCAGGCACCAGCCTACTGTGTCATCGTCCCTTCCTGCTATACCCCTCCATGTATCCAGTGAGCACCCAGTATGGAAAAATAGACTTTTGCCATTCTCTCAAATGATTTGTGCTTTCTCATATTTTACTTAGTACTTAATATTTATAAATGTATAAAGAATTTTTAAAAGAGATGTTGACTAGTAAACTTTGTCAAGGTTTTCCAGCACTGTAATTATTCACGCTGTTTAGGTCACACAAGTACTCTGATTCCCTAGACCACTTTATCCCTGCCTAGGAGATGGGTCAAGACCTCCAGCCTTTTTGAAGCTGGTCATTATGATGATTCCTGTACTACCCAGTGCTCATCACTTGAACTCTGGCTGCTGCCCATTTTAATTTTAGAGAGAAAATATTCCAGACAGTATAAGAACTATTCTGGATTCTTAGGAATTACGGTACTATACTGTGCCTATTTTCACATTTTAACACTTCTGAAATGAGATGTATCTTCCAATCCCTGTTGACCAGGTAGTAATCATGAGACTCCCTAGTGCCAGAGCAACAAAACTTGCAGAAGGGGATGGGGACTCGGAAGAAACCTCAGAAACCAAAGTTGAGAGCATTTTTAACCCCACCCTCCCAAACCAATTATTTGCAAACAATGGGGAGAAAAAGGAGCTAAATCAATGAATTTAGTAACATTCTAGACACTGGAGTCCATAGTCACCTAGCTCTCCATAATTAAACATCTGCCTAAGAGTCCAGCATTAAAGGCTTGGATTTTTTTTTCTTTTTTTTTTTTAAAGATTTTATTTATTTATTTGAGAGAGAGAGAGTGAGAGTGCACGAGAGGGGGTAGGGTCAGAGGGAGAAGCAGACTCCCCACTGAGCAGGGAGTCTGATGCGGAACTCGATCCCGGGACTCCAGGATCATGACCTGAGCTGAAGGCAGTTGCTTAACCAACTGAGCCACCCAGGCGCCCTTGGATTTTTTTTTCTTGACATATTCTTTCACAAAATGCTTTATCACCCATACACTTCAAGGCACAGAGGACAATACTATGTGGAAAAACACAGACAACAATGACTCTGGGTCAAAAAGTAATTCTAAAGAGTCAAATTCTGAATGAGAAGTTCAAAGAAAACCTTAAGTATTTTATTTCACTTTTCCTTTATATACGCACAAGACTGATGTATGATTTTTTTTTAAATCTATGTCTAATTATAAATGCATTCTTTCAGTAAGTGTAAAATAGAAACACTGTAAGATTTTTTAGGCATCAAATCCTAGTTTAATTGGCAGTGTTTTTTCTTTCCTAGTAGTTGTGATATTATTATTTATAATAATAAATATATATTTGGTCTTTGTCCACTGTTCCTTGCACAGAGCTCTGAAAACCCTTGGGATTTCCTAAGTGAGGAAAGTGATAGAGGAGTCTTTTATTATGTTAATGAGGTGGCTTTTGGACCCCACCTAAGGCTAGGGGCTGGTTGCTAGAAGCAACCACATGATTGGAAGGTTGAAACTTTCAGTCCCACCCCACCCCCATTACTGGGGAGAAAAGAGAGGCTGGAGTCTGAATCGATCACTAAAAGTCAATAGCTTAATCATTCATGCCTAGGTAATGAAATCTTCATAAAAACCCAAAAGGATGGGGTTTCAAGAGCTGCCAGGCTGGTGAACACAGGGAGATTTGGGAAGAGGGCTCAGGGAGGGCATGGAAGCTCCACACCCTTTCCCCATGCCTTGCCCTATGCATGTCTTCCATCTGGTTGTTTCTGACTTATACCCTTAATAATAAACTAGTGATCTAGTAAGCAAAATGTTTCCCTGAGTTCTGTGAGTCATTCTAGCAAATCAATCAAATCCAAGGAGGGGATCATTAGAACCTCCAATCTATAGCCTGTGAATCAGAAGCATAGGTTACAACTTGGACTAAGAACTGGTGTCTGAAGGGTGTGGGAGGGGGATGTCTTGTGGAACTGAGCCATTCACCTGTGAGATCTGACCCTATCTCTAGGTAGATAATGTCAAACTGAGATGAACTGTAGGATCCCAGCTGTTGTCAGGGAATTGCTTGGTAGTGTGAAGGAACATACACACAGACACACACACACACACACACACATTGTAATTGGTATCAGAACCTATTTAGTAGTACATATCTTACAATGGATGGTTTCTTAGATTGGATGAAACATGATATGTTTCTCATTTCAGAGTCCCACGGTGATTTTCTGGGTTAACCCATTTTACTGAGATGGGTGAGCATGTAGGGATCTGAGCCATTCATCTTACAGGTGAATGGCTCAGTTCCACAAGACATCCCCCTCCCACCCCCTTCAGACACCAGTTCTTAGTCCAGGTTGTAACCTATGCTTCTGATTCACAGGCTATAGATTGGAGGTTCTAATGATCCCCTCCTTGGATTTGATTGATTTGCTAGAATGACTCACAGAACTCAGGGAAACATTTTGCTTACTAGATCACTAGTTTATCCCTAGTATGAAAAGAAAATAGACAGTATAGATTTTCGGGAAGTGCAAATCTGAGGGCTGAACCCTGGGACGTGATAAATCCACTGACATCCTCACACCCTGTGAGAACCTCTCCCTAAATGAGACTCTTCTCCCTAGCGCTCATCTAAGCCATGCCTCTGGACTCCTGGAAACTGAACACTATTTTATATTCATTTCTGTGTCCCTCAGAATGCCTAGCACAAAGTCTCACACATGTTAAACCCTCAGTGAATGTGTGTTAGGATAATGATGACTTCCACTGAAACTTCCTTTCCTCTTTGAGTCCACTCATCCAATATCTCCCTGCTCCAAAGAGTACATCAAGTCACTGAGATGCTGATCCTTAAATGTTGCTCCTCACAAAGCCTGCCATCAAATATTTGCTATGGTTTCCTATTAACACTGCATGTCTGCTATTGCTTATCTCTTTTATCTTACTGCTGAGAAAACCTATGCTGTTTCCACCAATGGGATGGAACTCATCTTTCCTGCATGCCAACAGCTTAATCATAGCTGCACTCTATAAGGAAGCAGCATGGGCTTATGTGTATCTGCTCTGATCAGTTGATAATAGCTCACCAAAAAAACCCACAAGAACCCTGGAGGCCACAGGGCACCTGGGTGGCTCAGTCATTAAGCGTCTGCCTTCAGCTCAGGTCATGATCGAGCCCCGCATCTGGATCCCTGCTCCTGCCTCACCCACCCCCCCTGCTTGTGTTCCCTCTCTCGCTGTGTCTCTCTCTGTCAACATAAATAAATAAAAATTTAAAAAAAAAGAATCCTGAGGCCACATCTGGCTCAGCAGGTAAGAGACCCATGATTGAGGGGCGCCTGGGTGGCTCAGTTGGTTAAGCGACTGCCTTCCGCTCGGGTCATGATCCTGGAGTCCCGGGATCGAGTCCCGCATAGGGCTCCCTGCTTGGCGGGGGGTCTGCTTCTCCTTCTGACCCTCTTCCCTCCGTGCTCTTTCTATCTCATTCTCTCTCTCAAATAAATAAATAAAATCTTTAAAAAATAAAGATAAAAAAAAGAGACCTATGATTGATTATTAATGTCTGCAGTGGGACACCCAGGTACCACCATGCATGTGTCACGCCACATGATTCATGCTGCAAAAAGAGTTTCCCTCACAGTCTCCCACAATGTAAACATTAAAATGAATTCTATAAAAACTTCTTTTGGTGTTTATAACTTGTTTTTCAAGGTTGTCTATGACTTTTTTTTTCTGTACAAAAATGTGTGTGTTGGTTTTGCTACATAATCACAGCTATAAATTTTTCTTTATTGTTTCTGGCATATTTTTCATTATAAAAATTATTTTATTCCAATATTATGGAAACTTACATGCATCATTTTAAGTAATATTTGTTAGGGTTTTATATATATATATATTTAAATCATAGGTCTACTTGGAATTGATTTTGGTATAAGTAGTGAAATTGGGAGCCAGCTTTTTTTTCTTCATGTAAAATATCAACTTCACATCAATTATCGAATATTTTCCTCCATTCATATGAACTGTCTTTTGGATCTAATACTACATTCTATAATACTTCATTTCTGCCCATTTCTTTGCAATTAGCATAACAGTTCAATTACTATAGCTTTACAGTGTATTTTAATGTCTTGTGGAACAAGTTATCTTGTTCCTCTTGTTTTTCAGCAATAACTGGCCAATCTTATGTGTTTATTCTTAAAAATTATTTACTTATTTATTTGAGAGAGAGAGAGAGAGCACATGTGTGTGTGAGTGGAGGGAGGAGCAAAGGGAAAGAATCTCAAGCAGACTCCCCACTGACTAAGGAGCCCCATGTGAGGCTTCATCTCATGACCCTGAGATCATGACCTGAGCTGAAATCAAGAGTCAGACGCCTAACTGACTGAGCCACCCAGGTGCCCCACATGTTTATTATTTCAAATAGACTTTGGGATCATTTTTTTCAAGTACAGGAAAAAAATTCCATGGTAATCTTAATGAATTTTATATTTATAAATTACATAAAGAATAATTTAGTTCTTTATAATAGTAAATCTTTCTCCCCTCCCAAATGATTATCTCTTAATCTATCAAGGGGTCCTTTATGGTCACACAGCAGAGTTTCATTCTTTTCTTTATCAATATCCCAAGCATTTCTTGTGAAGTTTATGCCTAAGTAACTTCTGTTTTAAACACCACTGGGGAATGAATCTTTAACCAGTACATTCTCTAGCTGGCTACTGCCGATGTTTAAAAGAAAGTTACTTTTTGTACAACCTTTTGGTTATTATACACCTTATTAAATTTACTGTTTCTAAAGTTGTTAATTAATTTTCATTGTTATTTTGCATTATAAGATCACATAATAATATAATTTCCCCCCCTTTTTTCCCCCAAAACCAATTCCACTTCTTTATTTCTCTTCTGTAACTACATTTGCTAGCACTATCAGAAAAAAATGTTCAAAAGCAAAGGTAAGAGAAGGCATCTGGTCTCAACTTCTATCATAAAGAAAAAATTCTAGTGTTTTAGCATTGACATAACTCTGGTTGTCAGTTTGAGATTCTGTTAAGGAATGTCTTCTATAGCCATTTCACTTAAGGAACCGTATCAGGAAGGCATGTTAAAGTTAAGCAAGGGCTTTATGAGCATCTACTGAAATAAAGACTTGCCTTTATTCCTTAGTCCTTTGTATTAGTCAACTGTGGTTGCAATAATGTTGTGTTAACAAACCAGCCCAAATTTAAAATTAAAATTTTTAAATACTGTTCACAATAACACTCCAAAAAAATGAAACAGGCACAAATTTAACAAAATATGTACAGGATCTGTAGACAGAAAACTACAAAACTCTGATGAAAGATATCAAAGAAGATCTAAGTCAATAGAGATATTCCATGTTTATAGAATAGAAGAGTCAATATTGCTAAAATATCCATTTTTCCCAGCTTGGCCTTTAGATTCAACACAACAAACTGATTTTAAAGTTAAAAACAAACTGAATCTAAAGTGTATAGGAAAAGCCAAAAAACCTAGAATATCCAACAAAATACTGAAGTAGAAGAAGAAAGTTAGAGAACTGATACTATGCAATTTTAAGAGTTATTACAAAGCTAAAGTAATCAAGACAGCCTATTAGTGAGGAACGAATGGACACATAAATCAATGTAATAAAACAGAGAGCCTAGAAATAGCTCCATACATATATAGTCAATTGATCTTTGACAAAAGAGCAAATGCAATTCAAAGAAGAAATAATAATCTTTTCAACAAATGGTGCTGCAACAATTGGACGTCCAAATGCAAAAATAAATGAACCTACCCACAGACTTTATACCTTTTACAAAAATTAATTCACAATGGATCATTGACACAAAACTATACAACCTTTGAAGAAAATATAAGAAAAAATCTAAATAACTTTAGGTTTAAGAGTGATTTTTAGATACAACACAAAAGCATAATTCACAAAAGAAAAAAATGATAAATTGGACTTTATTAAAATTTAAAAACATCTTCTCTACAAGGACACTGTTGAGAGCCTCAAAAGCCAACCCACAGTCTAGGAAAATATATTTACAAAGCACAGCTGTGATAAAGGACTTGTAACTGAAATACATGAAGCATCTTAAAACTCAACAATAAGCAAACAATCCAATTTAAAAATGAGCAAAAGATCTGAGCAGACCCCTCACCAAAGAATATATACATTGACAAATAACACATCAGTCTGCCTAGGTGGTATCGTGTCAGCTAGGATGGTTTGGTTGCAAACAACAGAACTAATTTTGACTATCTTAAACAAAGAAACAATGTTTGGAATTATGTGGAATAGTTTACAGAACCAAAAGAAAATCTGAAGAATGAAGGTTCAGAAATATAAGAAGCAGGGAAACCGAAGGGATCTGGGTAACAGAAACTAATGGTAAGTCTCAATGTAGCTCAGCCACCCAAACAGGTGAGCACCTACTGTATCTTGTATCTGCTTTAGTTTGTATATGCTTTAGTTTGGTGTTCCCCCCAGTACTAGGATACTAGTAACCTGAATCAGGGAGAAGGAATGTATTTCTAGAGTGAATTCTGCCTGATTGTGTTGCTATTACTTTAATATACTGCCAAATTCAATTAGTTAATATTTTATTTAGAGCTTTCATATATATACATACAAGAGAACTCTCTGGGTGTGTACTATCTTGTTTCTGGACAGTGTTGCTATGCTTCTGTTTTCAAAAATAGGGATCCTTGTCCCTATTTTTTTTTTGCTCCAATAGCTTACAGACTAGGAGTTAGGTTTCTTAAAATTCTAAAGGAATCTATCCATGAAACCATCTGGATGAAATGATTTTTTAAAAATACATATTTGTATTCCCTACTTCTTAAGTCAATTTTAGAAATTCACATTTTCCCTGATAAAACATGCATTTTATAAATGTTTTCAAGTTTATTTTCATTGGCTATATCCTCATGTTATCTTCTAACTGCTCTTTTGATTATTCTGCTTTTTGCTATTTATCACTTTCTCATCCCTAACTCATGTCTTTGTGTTTTCTCTAACTTTTTCCCTTGATTTTCTTAGATTCAAATTATGTTTTTATTGGTTTTAAAAGAATTTTTAGATTTATCAATTCTATCTTCTTTTGCTAATGAATTACATTATCATTAATTAATATTAACTAAATAGCATGTATGAAGTCCATATTTATGCTTTTGTTAGGTTTTTGTTAGACTTATTTTAACTTCTTGCACTAAACAACTTATTTTTCTGTCACTCAACACAGATATTTAAGGTTATAAATTTTCTACTCAATACAACTTTGGCTACATTCCACTACTGTTTATACATGGCTCCTTCAGTATTTATATTTTCTAAATATCCAGCAAATATTCTTTTGATTTTCTCCTTGGCCAAGGAATTATCCAATAAAGGTATTTATAATATCTAATCGGTGAAGTTTCTGCTTATCTAGTTGCATCTCCATTCCTTATGTCTAGGTTTGTCAGAAAATGTGGCTCAGCCTATTTCTTCTTTGAAGACTGGAATCTCTGTGTGACTGGATGTACTTAAGTACTTGAGAAAGAATCAGAGATGATACAGAGATTAGTCTGAGGAGCCATGGACTCGTGGCTACTGTAGAAATCCATCAACTGTCTACCCCTGCTATTTAACCAGGATTTTTAAAAAGTTGCTTCCCAGGAAAACCTATGTGAATCCTAAAGTAAACTGGTAAAGTGAAATTCTCCCTAAGTAGATGCTACAAGGCATGGCACTGGGTGATATGAGGTATGGACCCAAACTCCCAGCTCTACCACCAGCCAGCTGCATGACCTTGGGCAAGCTTCTCATCCTCCCCGAATGCCAGCTTCTCCATCACCCTATAAAAGAGGCTGGAGCATGAGGTTTGCAAGCTCCAGTCTCTCTAACTAAGCCCAGAGGCTTCATAGGGCTAGGAAACACTATCTCCAACTCCACTGTCCAACATGAAGTGATACAACTAAATGATCCATAAGATCCCAACCAGCTTTAAAATTCTACAAAGGAAACAAATCAGTCACCCATGGTCCTTACTTTTAGCTTCCTGGATTAAATGGACCCACATTGAAGAAAAGAAAGGAGGAGGAATTACGTCCAAGTTTTGACTCTAGATGTACTTGGACAGGAAATGTCCAACTACTCTGACCCTCACTTATATCATCTTTAAAATGGATCTGATAATCACCAATCTCTTACAAAGCTTAAAAGAAGATAATAAATGGAAGTCACGTTATAAACTGTGAAGCACTGTAAAGCATTAGTTCTCATTATTAAATACTCATGCACATTGATGCCTCCAATGTCTTATGTGTGTTTTATAGAGTGTTAAATTTAATGGAATTGGTAAACTTACTGCCTTTTATTAAACAGGCAGTCACAGGCAAGTCTAAACAGTAAAAGCAAGGGAATAGGTATTTTGCCTGAATTACCTGGGTAATCACAGCTAAATCACTTTGATGCGTTAAGAAGAGTAAGAATTAAGAGTATCTCAAGGCTGGGGAAGGACTTAATAACCTCACTACATCTCCTTCTCCCCCATTATTTTATAAAATTGAGACTAAGAGAGAATTCCATTATACTATACTGAAAAAGAAATGAAACCATAAATTCACACCAGACTAGCACATTAGCATGGGACAAAGTCATGCCTGGTGACTAGTGTGTCAAATGAGTTTTTATGTAAGGTGCTAATTGTTTATATTTTACGGAAGAAGGTACTAAACCAACACTCTGTTGCTTTCTCCTAACTCAGAGTTGTACGAGGAGCCATTTTGTAAATCCCAGCACAATGGTACTAGTGGATACAAGGAGTTTCCCTAGATGCAGGCTAGACAAAATGGATTCAAAAGAATTCTTCCTCCAGCAAAGAATAATCCAGTGTTTGTCTGAGCAAGTCTGTATGCTGACTCTCCTTTCCAGCTTTGGGGAAAAGCATCATGATGAGCAATGATAATTAAATCGACCATCCTACCAACAGTTGAGAAGTTTAAAGTCATGCTTCCTGGAGCTGGGCTCTTAAACCAAAACCACACAACTGGCACAGAGAGGCGAATGCAAGTGTCACTCAACCACTCACACGGTAAGCCTAGTTGAATTGCTCTCATTCTAAAGGGAAACTTAACACCACGCTTTTTTTTTTTTTTAACAAAAGTCCTCCCTGGGGCTCCTGGGTGGCTCAATCAGTTAAGCGTCTGCCTTGGCTCGGGTCATGATCTCAGGATCCTGGAATGGAACCCTGCATCCAGCTCCCTGCTCAGCGATGAGTCGGCTTTCCCTCTCCCTCTGCTCCTCCCCCCTCTGCCCCCTGCTCGTGTTCTCCCTCTCTCTCTTTCTCTCTCTCTCTCTCTCTCAAATAAATAAATAAAATCTTTTAAAAAAAAGTCCTCTTTATAATGTTCATTTTTCTCTTCAGAGCAAAGGATGCTAAAAAGGCCAATGTCACTGATTCAAGCTGTACCCAGGACATGTAACTTTATCCTGGTCTTAAGCCATGATTTATCTACCTATGTACCTGTATCCTTGACTCTGAAGAGCATGCATCTATAAAATGGGAGTAATAATATGCTCACTGCCTACCTGTAGTAGGGTGAATGGTGACCCCCAAAAGAGTTGTCTATAGCCTAACCCCTAGATCCTGTGAATGTGACTTTATTTGAGAAACATAATCTTTGCAGATGTAATTAAATTAAGGATCTCAAGATGAGATCATGCTGGATTATCTGAATGGGCCCTAAATCCAATGATAGGTGTCCTTATAAGAGTCAGTAGAGCAGAAGATAGAGACACACAGAAACAAAAAAGAGATGGGAGTCATGCAGCCACAAACCAAGGAATGCCTAGAGCCACCAGAAGCTGGAGGAGGCCAGAATTCTCCCCTCAGAGATTCAGAGGGAGCCGGGTCCTGCTGACACCTTGATTTTGGACTTCTGGCCTATGGGACTGTGAGAAAATAAATTATCGTTGCTCTAAACCACCAAGTTTGTGGCCATTTGTTGAGGCAGCCCCAGGAAACAAACACATTACCTTAATAGGATTGTTACTAATTGTGAATGAGTTTAAATCATTTCTGGACGACTGACCAAGGCCTGCCTGTGAAAATGAAGGTCAGAGGCCTGTTTCCTTAGAAACTATCTTAGAGTTGAGACAAATGTGTGTGGAATGTTATGTCGGCCTTCTTGGCTACAAAAGCCTGGTGCATGGAGCTGTGAGTTGACATGCAGACCACGAACTTATGTAAAAACTGTGTAAAAAAGTGTGTAAAAAACTGTGGCAAACTGAGGCCTCAGGTGCTCTTTGTCAAAGTGACCTACTCTGGATATACCTACACAACCTTCTGGGTGAGGGAACAAAGGAAGCTGTGTCCTTGGGTAGCTGCTGGGTCTCCTGAAGAGACAAAGATGCTGTGGAGCCTGCATTTCCTGTCCTTTATACAGCAGAGAAAAGGTAGTACGTGATTTAGTCCTATTGCATCTTGTGAATGTCATAGCCAATTCCAACCTCCATTCACCCCTGTACCAATAAAATACAATGATGGGTAACACACACTGACACACATACATACATACATGTGCAGGGCGTTATGTGCTGTTTCTCCGTGAATCCTCACATCCTTATGAAATTGGAATCATTATTTCCATCTTAGAGATGGAACGCAACACTTAATGATTCAGTAATAATTCAGAACTTTGGTTGTTGTTTTTTTTTAATTATAAACCTCTCATTACACTTCTCCCTGTTGGCAAGATCAAATAAGTTTAGGGTATCTCGTCAAAAAGTCACAGTCTGATATCCCTCAGGTTACAGCTCTTTCCCAGACATATTCTGTCTCTATTTATAAACCGTATTAGTTGTCAATTGTCTAAAATAGAAAATTTCACATTAAAATCTGAATTTCTGGCTTATAGTGAATAAACATATTTTGCAACATAGCGTTCACCTTCTTAGTGTATGTGGGAGTGTAGCAGTGAAGGTGCCTTTTAGACAGAACTCTTCAGTTGACCACAGTCCCACTATTCCCTCTCAACTCCTCAGACACTGAGGCAAAGGGTCAATTACTATTCATCATTCCTTACCCAGCTCAAGAAACATACATGTACCCATTTATATTTCTTCTTGGCCATTGCTGATGTATGAATATGTAGCCCTGATATATTAGTTTTCTATTGCTGCCATAACAGATTATGACGGTTTTAGTGACCATTAATTACCTCACAGTTCTGTAGGTCAGAAATCTAGATAGAGTGTGGCTAGGCTTGTTCTCTGCTCCAGGTTTCACAAGGTCGAAATCAAGGTATAGCAGGGTTGCATTCCTTTTTGGAGGCTCTGGAGCTAGAACTGTGTTCTAGCTCACTCAGGTTGTTGGCAGTATTAAGTTCCACGTGGTTGAAGGACTGAGATCCTTTTTTCCCTGCTGGTTGTCAGCCAGAGGTCATTAGCTCCCAGAGGAGCTGGCTTTCCAGGGCTCAAGGCTCTCTTCCTCCATCTGAAAAACCGGCAGTGGCAGGTCCAAGTTCCTCTCACACTTCAAATTTCTCTGACCTCCCTTTCTAGAACATTTCTCTTTGCCTTCCTTTTCCACCACATTTTCTTACTTCCTCTTCTATTTTTATGGGCTCCTGTGATGTAAATGGGTCCACCCAGATAATCCAGAATAATCCTCCCTATCTTAAAAGGAGATAATTAGTAACTTTACTCTGAAAATCTCTTCACAGCAGTACCTAAATTAGTACTAGCTTTAATGAACAGAAAAGAACAATTTATATTGGACACATTGAATTGTTACATGCAAATGATTCCTATTAGCACAGCATGAAAACATCTTAGGCAAAGTTTATAAATGCTCAAAAATGTGCCACTATCAGTAAAATAGAAATATTATACACCTCATATGGATAATGTAAGGATTAAATGAGATCATGTAAAATTTTTAGCACAGTAACCAGTAGTAGATATTTAACATGTTTGCCTCCCAAGATATACTCTTCATTCTCTGGGTAAGAGAGACCATATTGTACTCCGTGACTCTTGCACTCTCCCATTCGCTTCTAGATACAGTCTTGCAAAGATTGGCAGTGAAGAGCCCAAACCACCCATTTCTGAAAAATGAATGGACACATTACCTAAGCCAGGAATCATAAATTCCTCCATGGAATCTGAATCTTGAGTGGAGTAAACCAAAGATTATATCTGCTACCTAACATAGTTCCAAAACTGGTCCAAGAAATAGCACATATAAAATATAAATTTATCAAAAGTTGATTTATCAAAAAAAAGATTATCAAGATGTCTATACTGAAAACTGCAATGCACTGCTGAGAGAAATTAAAGAATACCCAAATTAATTGAGATACATACCATATTCATGGATTGGAAATATTTATAAGATGTCAATTCTCCCCAAATTTACCTACACTCATGGACATCTTACAAAATTTCCAACAAGATTTTATACAAATTGACAAGCTAAGTCTAAAATGTATATAGAAGGACCTAGTATATCCAAAACTGTCTTGAAAAATAATTTAAAATGTTGAAGGACTTGCATTCTTAATTTCAATAAAAACTGTGAATTCACAGTAATCAAAAATGTATAGTACTAACTTAAAGATAACCAAATGGATTAATGAAACAGAATATAGAATTCATAAATAGAGTTACACTTCTACAGTCCATTGATTTTCAACAAAGTCACCAATGGAACACAGTACAAAAGGAAAGTGTTTCGAACAAATGGTGTTCAAATAGCTGGATATCTATACGGAAAAAATTAATCTTGACCTCTGTCTCATATCATACACAAAATATAATTGGTGATAGACCTAAATATAAAAGTTAGAATTAAAACACTTGTAGAGGAAAACATAGGAGAATATATGCACGACTTTGATGTAGATAAAGATTTTTTTAGACAGGGCACAAAAAGGTGTGCCATTAAAAAATATACATAAGTTCAACTTCATCAAGATGAAAGACTTCTGCCCTTCAAAAGAGGCCATTAAGAAAATGGAAAAGTTAGCTACAGAATGGGAGAAAATATTAGCAATGCATGTTTCTGGCAAAGACTCATACTCAGAACACTTAAATTTCTATAAATCAAGAATAAAAAGGTAACCCAATGTCTAAAAAAAAAAAAAAAGGTGGAGGAGGAGAATTGAATAAGCATATGGTAAAGGAATGTGTACAAAGGGCCAATAAGCACACACAAAAAAGTGCTCAACATCATTAGTCATCAGAAAAATACCAGTTAAACACATTGTGAGATACCACTACACACTCATTTGAATGGCTATGACTTAAAACTGACAATTCCAATGTCATTTTGGAAAATTATTGAGCAATTTTTTTGTTACCTACCCTCTGACCCATCAATTTCACTCCTAAGATTTATTATACAAGACTGCTTATAGCAACTTTACACATAAAACCCAAAACTTGGGCAGGGAGGATCAAAATGCCCATCAGTGGGAGGATGGATAAGCAAATTGTGGCATATTCATACAATGGAATACTACTCAACAAAAAAAGAGAACTGATACAATAAAGGTGAATCTCAAAACCATGTTGAATCAAGGATGTCAGAATAAATAAAGTCCATTCTGTAAGATTTCATTTATATGAAGTTCAAGAACAGGAAGAACTAATCTCTGGTGTTAAAAATCAGAAAGTAGGTGCCTCTGGGTGAGGGGATTGTTTGGAAAGAGGCACAAGCAAATATTCTGCCACATTTGGATATGTTTTCTATCCTGATGGGAGCCATAGTTACCTGGGCACATCATTTTTCACAACTCATCAAACTGTATACTTAAGATCTGCAAATTTTACTATATGTAAATTAAACTCCATTACAGAAATATGTTTATTTTTAAAAGGATGCAGAAGAAATAAATGCCATTTAAAACTTGTAATTTCTATCCCTGTGCTACTTTATAGCAAACATTTTCAAACTTAAAGCTTTACTATTTCATAAATACCATTTTTAGCTTTACATTACTCCCACACTTCATTAATGCCAATTTTATTTTTTTCCTTTTAGTGTTTATCAATTCTCTAGCTAAGCATCTTCCATGACATGCATCATGCAAACACTACACCGAATGAGAAAAAGTGAATATTCCTAACCCCAATTACATGGTGTAAAAATAAAGGCCTTGTTATTGACCATGTGAACTATGTGAACAAATTAAGCATGGCTTAATAGTGCAGAGGAAAAAGGAAGTAATGGTTAGAGCTTAATAAGGTGATCCATGGGGTTCATTAACATGGAGTGGAATTTATCAGAAGAGGTTTTTAGAACCTAATTAATTAAACCCCCATCAAATAGATGCATTCAATTAATATGATCCCATTCTGAGTTTAAACATCAACACTAATTAACCCCATAATTTATATATTTCCCAGCCATGTGAGGAACATTAGTCACATTAATCAAAAAAAGATCACAATATTAATGAAAATAAATCAAGTAGCAAATGTAAATGAGATGATGGGACCCTTTGGCCCATCCCATTTTAAATTCATTTTTATAAATGGACAATATAGAAAAATGTCAGGTGACAGTATGTGGTAGAGGAAAAATTTTAAAGATTTTTTATTTATTTATTTATTTATTTGAGAGAGACAATGAGATAGAGAGAGCATGAGAGGGGATAGGGTCAGAGGGAGAAGCAGACTCCCCGCCAAGCAGGGAGGAAAAATTTTAAAATTAGGAAATACATGTTCTATTCTCAGCTTGGCCACCAGCATAGTGTATGACTTCAGCAAGTCACCAGGAGATTTTGTCTTGGATCACAAAATACAGGACCTCCCCGTTTCTCATGGTTTACCTCAGAAGTGGGCTTTTGAGGAATATGGGCCATCCATGAGTCCTGTTCTTTATGGATGCCCTGATTACTCATGGTTGCCGTCAGAAAGTTCACTGATTCATGGCCTACCTTGAGATGCAAGACCTTTTAAAAATGCAAGCCATTCTCTTCTAGAAATACAAACTGTTTTCTTTTAGAAATGTTTTCTTTTTCCAGGAGGAAAATTAAGTTTTTCAGGTAGGTGAGAGCTAGACTGAGGACAAAATGGCAGGATTGCTTTTTCCTCCACAAAGAATCCAAAGATGTGTTCAAGTCCCAGTTGGGCCCTGTACTGATTTAACTTGGGCAAACCCTTAATCACTGGTAAAGTGAAAGAAGATAATACTACTGACATAGGGGGCGCCTGGGTGGCTCAGTTGGTTAGGCGACTGCCTTCGGCTCAGGTCATGATCTTGGAGTCCCTGGATCGAGTCCCGCACCGGGCTCCCTGCTCGGCAGGGAGTCTGCTTCGTCCTCTGACCCTCCCCCGTCTCATGTGTTCTCTCTCTCTTATTCTCTCTCTCTCAAATAAATAAATAAAATCTTAAAAAAAAAAAAAGGGGGGCGCCTGGGTGGCTCAGTTGGTTAGGCGACTGCCTTCAGCTCAGGTCCTGATCCCGGAGTCCCTGGATCGAGTCCCGCATCGGGCTCCCTGCTCCGCAGGGAGTCTGCTTCTCCCTCTGACCCTCCCCTCTCTCATGCTCTCTCTCTCTCATTCTCTCTCAAATAAATAAATAAAATCTTTAAAAAAAATACTATGGCATAGGATAACTCTCAAACAGTTAAAAATATGATATTCGTGAAATATAAAACATATGTTTAAAATTTTTATTCATTAAATTTAAATATTAAAGACACAGCCAGTAAGATACTATGCTTGCTTCAAAGGAGAGTATGAGGAACAGAAATATATTTAGTCACTCAAAGGGATGCCAAAATAAATTTGCTCGTAGAGGCAAAACTGGTTAATACCCTACAAAGCAGTAAATGGTAATATTTGGGGTTCTCCCTTTTTACCACAGGGAAATCAATTGCATCTCTCCTGGACAAGATTTATTTGTATCCCTGTGGAGAGAAAGTATTTACATTCCTCTCAGACAAGAATCATTTGCAATGCTATTCATTTTTACAAGTTAATTTCTATCCCTACAGAGTTGTAAAATAGCCTAGTTCAAGAGCCTGAGAGACAAACTACTGCCCACGGGTCAAATCCAGCCCACAGCTCACAAAATAAGCATGGCTTTTGCATTTTTAAAGACCTGTTTTTAAAAAGCAGAGGAGAAGAAAAATATTCAACCTATAATGTGTATATTCCGCAAAGCCTAAAATATTTAGTATCTAGTGCTTGACACAAGTTTTCTGACCCCTGGCTTGGTCAATAGACAGTCTATACCTTTGTAGACTTAGATAATTCCTGGAGGATTTGTTGGATAATGTTTGTGCTGTAGTGAAAAAAAAACCATCCTCCCTTTGGCCTTTTTTCAAATTGTGGATCATTTTCTTGACACTATCTTCCATGCCAACCTACCAGACTATTGGGAGGTCAATTTAGCTAATAAAGCAGTTAGGAAACTCTAGAATGTCATACATGTATAAAAGGGTGCTGTGCCTTAAGTGAAGAGTTGGCAGTTTTCAGAAGTAATTCTTCAGGGGCACCTGGGTGGCTCAGGTGGTTGAGCTTCTGCCTTTGGCTCAGGTCATGATCCCAGGGTCCTGGGATCAAGCCCTGTGTCAGGTTCCACGCTCAACAGGGAGTCTGCTTCTCCTTCTCCCTTTGCCCAACTCCCATGCTCTCTGAAAGAAAGAAAGGAAGGGAGGGAGAGAGGGAAGGAGGAAGGAAGGAAAGGAGAAAGAAGTAATCTAGTCCTTCAGGGTATGACGAGTTCATAATGACATCTACCCAAAGTGGCCTCTCCAAAGATATTTAGAATCCTGAAGTAAGATGTGTTTGCCTCGGGGCGCCTGGATGGCTCAGTTGGTTAAGCATCTGCCTTTGACTCAGGTCATAGTCCTGGGGTCCTGGGATTGAGCCTCACCTTTGGCTCTCTGCTCAGCGGGAAATCTGTTTCTCCCTCTCCCTCTGCCTGCCGCTACCCCAAATAAATAAATAAAATCTTAAAAAAAAAAAAAAAAAAAAGATGTGCGACGCCTGGGTGGCTCAGTTGTTAAGCGTCTGCCTTCGGCTCAGGTCATGATCCCAGGGTCCTGGGATCGAGCCCCGCATTGGGCTCCCTGCTCCGCGGGAGGCCTGCTTCTCCCTCTCCCACTCCCCCTGCTTGTGTTCTCTCTCTCTCTCTGTCAAATAAATAAATAAAATCTAAAAAAAAAAAAGATGTTTTTGCCTCCGTGAATTCTGCTCCCCTGTGTCATCTACAATACCATTAGGTTTTGTAAGAAAATCTGCACTTTTGTCTGTCAGCATTGGCTCATAAATCATTAAGAATATTGGTCTTTTACTAAGTTTGTGCTTTTTTTTTTTTTAACGACATCTGCTTTCATAAAGACAGCACTGCCCCCCTCCCCCATAGCCCAGTCAAATGCCATCATAACCACCTCGGTATATTAAACTTTTTCCCTTGCCAACCAAGACTTCCTGAAGCTATTAATATGTTTTCTAATAAATGAGGGTGATTAATAAAATTAAGCAATGCTTTCTGCTTGCCCGCTCCAAAATAAAACTCCTACTGATAATATATGAAAATCCATTCCAGCTTTATGAAATATACCATTTATCTCCATTAGTGGTTTACTAATATCTATTGACCTCCCACTGGGTGTGAGACATTCTGCCACATATTTTAGCGGATGGAAAAATAAGAAGATCCCATGCATGTCCCTAAGAAGCTCAAAATCTATTTTGAGCAATGCAAACCATACATCGACAAGGGCAAACCTATGAAATGCAAAATCCAATGTACAGTGAAATCAGCAGGGGTGATATCTTAGCATTTGGAATCAGAATAGTTCATGTACTTAATCCCATGAAGTAGTCAAAGAGAGATTTTCTATTTTTGTAAGTATCTTTTGCAAACATTAGTTACTACCATGAACAATCAGGGTATTTCAGATAAAACAGAATTACTGTTTTTCTTAAAAAGTTCTGATGAGCTGGCAAACCTGGACCAACATTGTCTATGGCAACAATCAACTAGATTCTTACTTCTCAGAGGATGGGAGAAGGAATCAGCAGGATGGAATCACCTGGGATATTCTTAGACATACAGATTCTCAAACTGGACAGCTACATGCAAAAGAATGAAACCAGACCACTTTCCTACACTATACCCAAAATAAACTCAAAATGGATCAAGGACCTAAATGTGAGACCTGAAACCATAAAAATCTTAGAAGAGAGCACAGGCAGTGATGTCTCTAACATCAGCTGTGGCAACATTTTTCTAGATATGTCTCCTACGGCAAGGGAAAGAAAAGCAAAAATAAACTATTGGGACTACATCAAAATAAAGCTTCTGCACAGTGAAGGAAACCATCAACAAAATTAAAAGGCAACCTATGGAATGGTAGACATATCTGATAAAGGGTTAGTATCCAAAATAGATAAAGAATTAAAAAAAAATTAATCAAATTAGAAAACGGGCAGAAGTCACGAACAGACATTTCTCCAAAGGAGACATACAGATGGCCAACTGACACATCAAAAAAGATGCTCAACATCACTCTCCATCAAAACTACAACGAGCTATCACCTCACACCTGTCAGAATGGCTAAAATTAAAACACAAGAAACAACAAGTGTTGGCAAAGATGTGGAGAAAAAGGAACCCTCATGCACTGTTGGTGGGAATGCAAACTGGTGCGGCCCCTCTGGAAAATGGTATGGAGGCGGGTGCCTGAGCAGCTGTCAGTTAAGTGTCTAACTTTGGCTCAGGTCATGATCCTGGAGTCCCGGGATTGAGCCCCATGTTGGGCTCCCTGCTCAGGGGGGTGTCTGCTTTTTCCTCTCCCTCTGCCCCTCCCCCTGCTCCTTCTCCCTCTCTCTCTCTCAAATAAATAAATAAAATCTTTTTAAAAAAAAAGGCA
>NC_138369.1:40337130-40351594 GCF_054177405.1 Leptonychotes weddellii | reverse complement strand
GGGCGCCTGGGTGGCTCAGTTGGTTAAGCGACTGCCTTCGGCTCAGGTCATGATCCTGGAGTCCCGGGATCGAGTCCCGCATCAGGCTCTCTGCTCGGCAGGGAGTCTGCTTCTCCCTCTGACCCTCCTCCCTCTCATGCTCTCTGTCTCTCATTCTCTCTCTCAAATAAATAAATAAAATCTTTAAAAAAAAAAAAAGGCATAGAGGTTCCTCAAAAGTTAAAAATAGAACTACCCTATGATCCAGTAATCGTACTACTGGGTATTTACCCAAAAAATACAAAAACACTATTTCACTGGGATGCATGCACCCCTATGCTTATTGCAGCATTATTTACAATAGTTAAATTATGGGAGCAGCCCAAGTGTCCATTAATAGATGACTGGATAAAGAGGATGTGGTATAAACATAATGGAATATTATCCACCCATAAAAAGAATGAAATCTTGCCATTTTCAACAACATGGATGGAGCTAGAGAGTATAATACTAAGTGAAATAAGTCACTCAGAGCAAGACAAATACATGATTTCACTCATGTGGAATTTAAGAAACAAAACAAATGAGCAAATAAAAAAGAAAGAGAGAGACAAAGCAAGAAACAGATTCGTAACTATAGAGAACAAACTGATGGTTAGCAGAGGGGAGGTGGATGGGGGATGGGTGAAACAGGTGAAGGGGATTGTTGAATCACTGTATCATACACCTGAAACTAAATAGCACACTGTACATTAACTACACTGGAATTAAAATTAAAAACTTAATTAAAAAAATATGGAATCTCAGCCTCCTTCCCCCATCCCAAAACTACAGCCCCATAAAGACAAGCTGCCCAGGTATATTATAGGCATTTAATAATGAGAGTATGAATGTAGTAACAAATAAACCAATGAGTGGAGGAATGTCCTATTAAAGCCAGAGCTTCAAGTGACAAATATTTATTTCCCATCAGGTACTGCACTAGGCCAAGGGGATACAAGGTAAAGAAGATATTATTCCTACTCTCAAGGAGTTCCTGATACATCTGGCAAGCCTGATAGAGAAGCCATAATTGCAACACAAGAGAATTTGAACTGTAATAGAAGTGTAATGGTTATCTACTGCTTTAATAATACTACATACCAAACAACCACAAAACCTCAGTGGCATGCTACAATTATTACTTACTGATCATGAATCCAGGTGGTCAGCTAAGTGACTTTGTTGTTCTTGGCTTGACCTGATTACATACCTGGGAGCCGACTGAAGGTCAGATGCTCTTGGTTGCAATGAGTGGCTCACCTCCATGTGTCTCTCATTCAGCAGACTGGCCTGGGCATTTTCATGGGAATGGCAGATGTGTTCTTTTTTTTTTTTTTTAATACAAAAGGTTTCTATTTTATTTTTTCTTAAATAAGGCAAATCTGTTTTCCCAAGGAAATAACACAATTTGGCCCAAAGACCAAAGGAGCTACCTCTGTCTTGTGATTGAGCATTGTTTTACAATATATGAGCGGCCAACACCACCCCTTCATGTGGCAGCACTTCTCAGTGATGCCCTTGGCTTTGAAGCCCAGAACAGGCTGCACCCATGGCAAGAGACAATTTGAAAGAAATGACTCACGGCTGTGACCCGACCGACTAGAACGGACCTTCAAAGGAATCCTAATTGGAATGGGGAGAAGACTTGGAATTTCATTGTGGAATGACTCAGAACCGGCAGAGACACTCAATGGCTTTGTCAAGTCTTTCTTTGTATTAGGTCCACTAACATCTCATGGGGCAAAGGAAATCACATGATACATTCAGAAACAAGAGGCAAGAACTTCCAAGTCCCATGGCAAAGGGTGTGGACAGAGGGAAGAGGGAGAACGGAGCCATTTTTGTAATCCACCATAAGAGGTATGAAAAAAGTGCTGTAGGCAGACGCTTAAAATCTAAGCACAGGAGAGTGATTTGGAAAGCTTTTCCATTCCACAATCCCAAGAGATGCTTTTTTCAAAATACTATCTAAACCAGAAAGAACACTGCCATTCAGAGCCATAGAAAAATAACAAATAGAACTCACCGAGCCCTTTCAGTATAGCAGGCCCTGTGCTAGGCTCTGCACATGCCCTAACTCATCACTCGCTCCCCAACAACTCTAAGACATGTATGATTACTCCAGTTATAGATAAAGAAACCAAGGTCCAAGGAAGTTTGATGACTTGCTCAAGGCCGCACACCCAGGATTCAAACACTCTGGAGCCTTTGCTCTCCTCACCTACAGCACAGAAATTAAAGTCATGCCCATCACCTTGTCCTTTTTCTTGCTGAAAGAGACAATGTAACGGTTTTCACATATAGATCATTTCTGGCCAAATGTAGGGTCCCAAGAATTAAAATGTCAATAAGTGGGCGTCTGGGTGGCTCAGTTGGTTAAGCGACTGCCTTCGGCTCAGGTCATGATCCTGGAGTCCCGGGATTGAGTCCCGCATCGGGCTCCCTGCTCGGCAGGGAGTCTGCTTCTCCCTCTGACCCTCCTCCCTCTCATGCTCTCTGTCTCTTATACTCTCTGTATCAAATAAATAAATAAAATCTTTAAAAAAAAAATGTCAATAAGTGAGCCACCAGGAGTAAATTCTAACACAGGTCAGCCATGAAATTGCAGTGTGTATATTGAGGGCTGTTGTATACTAACCGACAAGCCCTATTTGTTTTCTTTTTCTGCAATATTGAATTTTTAAATTGCTTCCTTGGTCCAAAAAGTTCTGATGCCATTTGTGTCGTGTCGGTTGCAAAACCAGTTCAAGTAATCCTGAAGAATCTAATAATCATGTGTCAACCAAAGACGAGGGCTGTGTTTTTTTTTCATTGTATGAATAATGCATTTTTAACGAAACCATTTCACCTCTTAAGTTTGAAAACTGTAGCCTAAGTATCCTCTCCTATCACATTATTTTGTTCTGGGTGGTCATCTGCCTGACTTTACTCATAACTTCAAGATACCAGAAAGGAAGAAATTGAGTCCACGGACATGAGCATTCAGGGTCACTTGGTGTTGTGTTGCCATAAGAGAAAACTTTCTCACCCTAAAGAATTGGATTCGCAGTTGGTGTGACCCATTTGCTTTCTCTCCTGAAATGCACAATTTTCCATCTGTTCCAGAAGTTGGCTTCCGTCAATGTCTGGTGTGGAGTAAAAAGCTCAAAAACTCAAATGAATCCTTGCCTCAGCAATCCTGTCAAATTCCCTAGTGGAACTTCTAAAATGGCCCACTTTTCAAAGTGACATAACAAGCAATGAGCCATTTAGTGATTCAGCTGGAAATCCAAAGCCCAGGCTGTTTGTCCTCAAGCATTTCCATAAAGAAAAAGAAAAAGAAAACACCAAGGAGAGAAGAGAAATGTAACTTTTTCTTATGATCTACATCAGGGATGTTTAAAAGGCTTCATTTCACATGACAGCTCCCATCAAGGGGTGGTTCTGCTTGGAATGCTGTGTTGAGAAGAATTCTGAGCTCGTGTAGGGACATAACGGGACCTGTGCAGCAATCAGTTAGTAATGTCTGCTTGTACAAAGAGGAGTGGCAGCCTGTGGGCCATCCTGGCTTCGTTCCTATGAAAATCACAGTTGTTTAAACATTCACTCATTCAAAGTTATCCAGCATGTTTTATTATACACAGACAATAGAATAACTCTTGTAATGCCCCGCATAACTGATGGCATTAAAGAAATTAGTTGATATCAGCATCTTTCCACATGGGCCACTGCGGAGAATAGTGACCTAGGGTTTTTCTCTACATAACAGTGTAAGAAACCTATAACATGCTTGAATTTTTATTCTTCAGATCCCAGCTCCATAAAATAGGCTTCACCCAATTGGATTTGTCTTTAAAAATAGTTGTTCTTTCCTATTCTCTCCCTGCAGTTTAGAAATTGAGTGCTAAAAAAAAAAAAATGACCATGTAGCCATGTCTTTCTGCAGTCCCTGCATCGAATCAGTGGCTTTCTGCTGGACCCACGGTCAGAGGATACCAAGAGTCTCGTTCAATAAAAGCAATGTAACCCCAGAGCATGACTCCGAGGACCACAGCAGATCGTTAGGTAGAAATTAACTGCCTTTCTTGTCTGGTACCTCATTAAAGTTAAAAATAATTGTTCCTACTAGTTAGCGCTTATTGTACATCTCCCCTTATCACCTTGTAGTGCCTTGGTGAGAGAAACAGCCTTATTGATTGATGTCAGCAGACACGGGGGACCACGGGGGAATGGTGTTTCGTTCATTACATCAAGGTTGGCCCGCATGTGGTGTGCCCGCCATGGCAGAACGGGACAGCTCGTGGCTTAGCCGACGTCTAAGCAGGAAGGGCTACGAAGCCTCCCACCCCCTTTCTCTTTTCTCTCCTCTTTCCGTGTCTTTCTTTTCCTTCTGTTCTAGTGTGTTCTTTTTCCTTTTCACTTTCAACTTTCCTCAGCCTTTGTTTCCTTTCAACTTTTCTTCCTGCATTCTTTTTCTTTCCTTTTTTGCTTTGCTTCTTACCTTCCTCTTCTCCTTTACTTCCTGTCTACACCATTACTTATTTCTAGCCATTGAGACTATGAGTTCAGCATGTATTGAGTGAGCTTTTTCAGACAGTCACATGTTTCACATGGTCATGATAAAGCCGCCATTAGATCCTTTCCAGAGAAGGGATTTGTTGCGGGCTGGGGGAGGCACAGGGAGTGAAGGGGAGTGAAGGGGATGAAGGGCACTGTCCAACTCGCCGCTGAGCAATGGCTGCCATCGCTTAAACAGAGTCAAAGGAAAGTCTGCTTCTAACAGTCCTGAAGCTTCACCCAAAATAACGGGATAGACTGTGGCACTGGGAAGATTTAGATGGAAAATAATCCATTTAATCCATTTTCTAGTTCTTTTTTTATTATTATTTTAATAGGATTTGGAGGGAAAGGTGCCATTCCTTAGTTGCAGCCAATTTTGGCCTGATTCACAGCTTGCCCAGATCCCTGGGCTGCTCACCTCATAAAACAAGGCAATGGAGGGAAGGCTCAGTGGGCTCCTTTGGCCTGGGGTTTAAATGGGTGGTTGGTCATGGTTAAGAGCCTCAGAGCTGAAAATTCACTAGAGCCCACAAAGTACTTCAGCCCCTCTCTCTGACAGACTCCTCATTCTTTCTTTCTTGCTGAGTCCCCAGTCCCTATACGCCACATCTGACTTTCCTGAGAGAGAGATGTAGAATAAAACCTGGATCTGTGTTTCACTTATTATTAAAAGATCGTCTTTTTTAAGGGCTTACAGATACCAAGATTTTTGCATAAATTAATCCCTTTTAATTTTCACAACAATCTTCTGAACTGAGAATTGTTGTTTCCACTTAACAGATGTGGAGACTGAAGCCTAGATGGGGAATTTATTTGCCCAAAGTCACATCACAGTAGTTCGTGCAGCCGTGGTGACCGACAGCACAGCAGTGAGCTGCAAAGCCCTTGTTCTTAGTGTCTGCGCTCCACTGCCTCCTTCAAAAGCCTACAAATGCATCTGTACAATGACCAACCTCAAGTCTACAGAACCCTGTAGACTGGGTACCCAACCTCCTAGGCCCTGCTCAAGCTTCATTTTCACTGTGAAGCCTTTTCTAATGCCCCAGCCTGCATGGGTCTCTCCCCATAGAGAACGGTCAACATACATTTAACATTTTGTACTGAACTTTCACTTCCTTTTTACCATTTTCTGTCTCCCTACCTAGACTATGAACTCCTTCAGGGTCAAAACACTTCTTTCCACTTCTTATTTTTGTCCAAAAAGGATAGAGGCTCTCCAACCAGGCTCTGCATATCAGTGTCATCCAGGGAACTTGTAAAAAATACAAACAGCCAACACCTTTCCCTGGGCTCCTGAAGTGGCCTCTCCGGAAAAGGCCCCAGCATCTGTACTTTAACCCATATCGCTAAGTTCACCTGAGGCACAACAAAGCATGTAAATAGCTTATCTACAATATCTACAACAGGTTTAAGCAATTTTCCTCTCAAAATGGCTATAGAATAGTCATAAATACTTTTCAAGACCAAACTACTTATCTTCCTCTACCTCCCACAGCTCCTGCTAAAACAAGAGGTCTGGATGATCCCTTGAGCCCTCAGATGACCCAGATCCAGGACTGTACTAGAGCTTGGCCCAAGGGTGTTCCATTTTCCAGTGGAGGTAGAAAGCCAGACCCATGCATACATCCTAGGGACTTAAACTGTACCAAATGCTATGACAGAGGTGTGTGCAAAATGCTCTCTGAAACCTGCAGAGGAATTGGGGGAGGCTTCTCCAAGGAAGTTTAATTGGTTGAAGAATGAATAGATGTTGTAGAGTGGGACTGGGATGGGTGGTGATTGATTTGCGGGGAGACGCAAAAACATGTATAAAGGCAAAGGGTGGGACTCAAAAAATATCACTTTTTTTAAGCAACCCTTAAGCCTTTAAATTTAAAAACCCTTAAATTTTTTTTAAAGATTTTATTCATTTATTTGACAAAGAGAGAGAGAGAGAGCACAAGTAGGCAGAGTGACAGGCAGATGGAGAGGGAGAAACAGGCTCTCTGCTGAGCAGGGAGCTGGATGTGGGGCTCGATCCCAAGACCCCAGGATCATGACCTGAGCCGAAGGCAGCCGCTTAATGGACTGAGCCACCCAGGCACCCCAAAAAGCCCTTAAATTTTTAAGCAACCCTTAAATCCATTAATAGAGAACTGGTTATAAATGATAATATAGCTATACAGTGGAATACTATACAGATGCAAAAAATGAGTGAGAACTGTATATACTAATTTGGAATTATCTCTAAGATACATGGTTAAAAAAAATCAAGGTACAGGTGTGCTGGGAAAAAAAAAAAAACATGGGAGGAGACTGTGTACATATACACACAAATACACATGAAATGCCCTGGGAAGAGTGCCCGGGGGATAGATGGCAAAAGAAAATGTTTCATGATATGCTCTTTTATACTGATAGATTAGTGTGTGTATATTCATTCTTTGTTTAAAAAATCTGTTAAGAGTTTTAAAAATATTTTGTTGGTAATCAAATAAAAGGATAACAAACGCCATTCTAGAGAATTATTTCCTATTCTGGTAAAAAGTGCCCCACCACTCAGGTGTTCAGAAAGAACCTGGTCAAAAAAAAAAAAAAAAAAAAGAACCTGGTCAACTTGCCAGGCCAGATGGTATAGACAGGGAGAGAAATGGATTCAAACAAGTTAGTTGGATGAGATGACCTTCTGGGTACCAAGCCACTGGGAAACTCAAAAAGCCTACGTGCAAACATCTAAGGGCAGGGCTTGCATCACCGAATTCAATTAAACAAGCCCATCGTTGGCACTCGATAAAGCTATTGAATCCAAAATCTTATTAGAATGTCTATATTGTGAGAGTCTGCTGATCTATAATAAAGCCACATTAATCGAAGATTTAAATGAAGTTAAATTTGTATTAACAAATACTCTAAAGGTCAGAATCATTACTTTCAACACAGGCAGCTAGCATTTAGTGCAAATATTTTTCTCTTGTGTGCTACTCCTCAGTGTCTGTTGGAACTGGCTTGCCCATTGCACCTCATTATCTCCCTCCAGCCCGAGAAGCAGTAATCTCCTCATTCCTGCTCAACTCCAGGGTGCATTGCCTTTGTGATATGATCAGGTAGCTTTCTCAGGAAATTTCCTTTGAGCTCCTCGTTGTTAGAAAAGAAATTTCCTCTGCTGCCTGAAACCCACTGGTGGGTGTAATTGGTGGCATTGTGCCTCACCACCAGGAGGGTGCATGAAGGCAGGAACATTAATCAGATTTGGAAACAACAAAGAAATAGTGGGCTCTGAGTGGATCAGCATATGATTAGCAGCCCACAGTATCAGATTTTAGAATGTGAAAACCGGAAAACCTTGGGGCTAAACTACGTATGTATGAGATTAAAGTACCCATCTGCAGATCACCCCGAGGGCTTTGACAGCAAATATTACCTCCAAATGCATAATGTCAACGTCGTTAATTTATTAGCTGTTTGTATTTCCTATCTCTATCATTGTTTGTATTTCCTATCTCTATCATGAGCTGCAATTTTTCTGAAAACTATAAATTTATCAAATTTATACAAATTTGATATCGTCCCTAGCATGGCACCAAAGGCATGGGGTCTAATAAGTGCTTCTAGCTAATGAAATGTTTGTTGAGCACCTACTATATACAAAGGGCACCCTCGGGTATGCATTGTTGGATGTTTCACCAAAATAAGTAATTGGTCTATATGCTATTTTTTCACCTCTGAGCTTTTCTTACATTTCACCCTGCCAGAAACATCCTCAATCTTTCAAGAGTCTACTCCACCTTGAAGGCACAGTTAAATGCCTTCACTTCTGTCCCCAACCTCCTGATACCTTTTTTCCTTTGAGACTCCATAGTGCTTTGTATGTCCTGAGAGTACCTTTCACGAACGTCACTATGTAACAGTTACCTGCATAGATTCCTTATTCTCCCTCCCAGAGGTAAGGAACTTGTTTGCTTGATCAGTATCCCTCCGCATACAGTGCCCAGCATAGAGCCCTATAAACATCAGGTTCCTAATCTTTTTTTAAATAAAGAATAGGAACTACCATGTGATATCGTACTGGATTGAATAGTTCCCCCACCCCCATCAAAAAAACGTATCCACCTAGACCCATGAATGTACTTATCTGGGAAAAGTGCCCTTGCAGTTGTGATTAAGTGAAGGATCTTGAGGTGAGATCACCCTGCATTAACAGGGGGGTCCTACTCCAATGACATGTATTCTTTTTTTTTTTTTAAGATTTTATTTATTTATATGACAGAGAGAGACACAGCGAGAGAGGGAACACAAACAGGGGGAGTGGGAGAGGGAGAAGCAGGCTTCCCGCAGAGCAGGGAGCCCAATACGGGGCTCAATCCCAGGAAACTGGGATCATGACCCCAGCCGAAGGCAGACGCTTAACGACTGAGCCACCCAGGCGACCCACATGTATTCTTTCTTTCTTTCTTTCTTTCTTTCTTCTTTCTTTCTTTTTTAATGAAGATTTTATGACAGAGAGAGACACAGTGAGAGAGGGAACACAAGCAGGGGGAGGCAGGCTCCCCACCGAGCAGGGAGCCCAATTCCGGGCTCGATCCCAGGATCCTGGGATCATGACCCCGGGATCATGACCCCAGCCGAACTGAGCCACCCAGGCCTCCCCCAACACACACATGTATTCTTATGAGAGATAGAAAAGAAGACAGAGACGCAGAAAGGAAAAGGCCCTGGGAAGTCAGAGGCTGAGATCAGAGCGACCCCGCCACAGCCAAATGCCTGGAGCCATCAAGCCTGGAAAAGGCAAGGGAGAATCCTCCCCTAGAACTTCTGGAGAGAATGTAGCCCTGCCAACACCTTGATTTCAGACTTCTGTCCTACAAAACTGTGAGAGAATAAATTTCTGTCACTTAAGAACCCATGTTTGTGGTAATTTGTTACAGCAGCAAATAGGAAACAAATACAGATATGGTCTCTGGCTTTAAAGGAATTATTGGAGAGACAGTGACAGGCAGAGCTTATAGAAGGATATTCACACATAAAAAGACAACAGTAGGGACGCCTGGGTGGCTCAGTAGGTTAAGCATTTGTCTTTGGCTCAGGTCATGATCCGAAAGTCCTGGGATTGAGCCCTTCATCTTTGGGCTACCTGCTCAGCAAGGAGCCCTCTCCCTCTGCCCCCCAGCCCTCACTTCCCCCCCCCCAACTCATGCTTGCTCTCTATCTCTCTCTCAAATAAATAAATAAAATTAAAAAAAAAAAAGACAACAGTAAAGTCAGGTGTCATTAGGAGCTAGGTCAGTTGCATGGATTTTAGATACCAGGTGCTTGTTCATTCCGTAAATGTTAATTGATCATCTCTGATGCTCCAGGCTCTCAGAATTCATCAGTGAACAAGGCAGACAGATGTTGAGTCTCATAGAGCTTACAGACTGGGCAGAAACTGCAAAACTCAAAAGCCTGCAGGGGACCAGGCAGGTGATGGAAAGCCGTAAGGTAGGATGAGGGGATCTACCATCCACCTTCCCACTTTTGATAAAACAGGGATAAAGAGAGTTATTTCTTTGCTTTAAAAAATATCAGCCACAAGAACGATAAATAGCAATCGACACTCAGACCTCATTTGGAATGAAACAGCAGGGACAGGTAGAGACTGTGGAAAACTGCAGACACATGTCCCAGCTGAAAGGAAGGCTTCACTCAAGCCCCAGTTGCCGCCACATGGAAATGAGCACAGTCTTGCCCAAGCTTTACTCTTAAGAGAAATGAGAATTGCAGGGTTTTGGGGGGGTTTTGTCCCCCAGTTTTATTGAGAAATAGTTGGCATACATCATTGTAAGTTTAAGGCATACAGGATGATGGTTTGATTTACACATATTGTAAAAGAGAATTTCAAAATTTTTTACTGCAATCTCCTTTAAATGAGATTGCCAGAAAGTAGACCAGTGTACTTGAGGCAGCCCTTGGGCCCCCAGGGCTTCTGGTTTGGATATTAAATTGGTTCACAAGAGAAAGATCTCCCTATGAACTGTACCAATCAAAGAATGCCAGAGAGCCTGTGAGACCTGACCCAGACCTTTCAAAGTAGGGAATATTCTCTGCAAGGAATGGGAACAAATTCTAGTGTGTACAAGTCTCTCACTGAATGGGAAGAAGACAAACATCTTCACGACCTTTCTGACCCTGAGCTGGATATAAAGATGGGAACGCATAAGGTACTGCTAGACAAAGAAGAGACAAATGTGTAAAATGTAAAGAAGACTGATAAATGGTGATAAAAAGAGCCTTCCTCTTTAACCTCTGTGCCTATTTAGATCAGGTGGAAAAGCAGAGGTTCCTGATTCCTTCCATGGCTCGTGCTTGAATTCATAGAGGGAAAAGCTATTGATAATGATCATTTTATGGGAATTCCACCATTCAGAGACATCTTAGAGGGAGAGAGAAGGAAGAGCTAAAGATTCATTTATGCATTTATTTATTTATATGTGTAGAGCATCTGCTAAGTGCCAAGAGATGAGGACACAACCCTGAATAAAGCAGGCAAAGCATCCATCTTCAGGGGCCTCAATTCCAGTGAGAGAAGAGAGATAATAAACAAATAAACATGTAAATACATACACAGTCAATTGTATAAGCCATGTGACTTTCTGGGGGGGAGTTCCAGAAAGAGGAAAAAGCAAGTGCAAAGGTCCTGAGGTGAGACTGATCACAGCATGTTGGAAGATTAACATGGGAGGCAGAACTAAGAGGAATCCGTGATTCCCCCCTTCCCCTGTGTTACCTCCATGATTATATGTGTTAAAAGAATTTCGCTGCTGCAATTAAGATTACCTAACAATTGACCTTTAGTTAGGAAGACTATCTAGGTGGGCCTAACCTAATCATATGAGTACTTTAAAAACAGAGAGTTTGATCTGGCTGGCTGCAAAAGGGAAAGTCAGAGAGATTCAAAGCATGAGAAAGATCCAATACACTTGCTGGTGTAGAGGATCCAATGCATACTTGCTGGCTTAGAGGTGGAGGGGACTACATGGCAAAGAATGTGGGTGGCCTCCAGAAGCTGAGAGTGGCCCTCAGCAGACAGCCAGCGAGGAAATGGGGCTCTCGGTCCTACAATTGCAAGGAACTGAATTCTGCCAAAGACCTGAATGAATTTGGGAGTAAACTTTTCCCAAGAGCCTCCAGACAAGAGCCCATTCCAGCAGGCAAGCTGATTTTGGCCTGAGCAGAAAATGTGGCTGAGCCTGCCCATATTTCTGAGCTACAGAACTGTGAGATGATAATAAATGGGGGTGTGGTTTGAGCTGCTACGCTTGGAGCAATTTGTTATGCAGCAACAGAAAACTAACAGAAACAGCGAGGAGGCCAATATGGCAAGAGTGTAGTAAGCAAAGGGGGTTAAGAAGATGAAATCAGAGAAATAGCTAGAAGCCAGACAATGCAAGCCTTGTTCAGGCCACTGGACTTCCATCAAATGAGACGGGACGCCCCTGGAGTGTTTGAGTAGAGGAAACATGACCTCAGCTTGCTCCTGAGCACTCCGCCCTGCTAGATCAACAGATACCCAGAGAAAGCAAGCCTGCTGATGGAGTTTCTGATGACCTCCGGAGGCACTGGTAAATACTTGATTATAAAATATTCAGAAGAAGCCAGCAAAACAAATGGAGAACAGCCAGAGAGGTTGAGAGATGGATCATATCAAATACAGCATTAAAGATAGGCCAGCAGTTTAGAAGAGCAAATCCATCAAGAGAGATCACACAAGGCAGCCTAAACACAGCCATGCTACTCACTTTCTTCAGCTCTTGCACGCAATAGGACGAGTGCTTTCAGTAGACATGTTTCGCTAACAAACATGTCTGTGCTGTACAGATCCAGCCTCAGGAATATCTGAAGCTTGCCCCCACACCATCTGGCAGATGATTAACGTGTGATTAAACCTGATGATTAGCCACGGCCAGGAATTTGATCGCTAATAGTCAGAGACTCAGGGGGCAACTTTTATCGGCGGTTGAGTGCTTCGCCAGAAACTGCCTCCCAGAGGGGGCTGGGGGATTGGAAAGATGACTAAGGAGCCCCATGGTGGGAAAAATGAAACTGTAGACCCATGAGATAATAACAGCAATAGAGAAGAGGCAGAGCCTCCCACACACACACACCAAGTCAGAAATACCTCAGGTATAATTAAACCCTATTCCAGAATTTAGCACCTTTTTGTAATAAGAATCTTTACTTGCAATCCTCAGCATTCTGTTGCCTTGGCAAAAAACCTATCTCTTGACATTCGGGAGGTTTCCATCCCATTTTCAAAGAACAACCCCGGTGAAAATGCATTTCAAAAATGAGTTTTGTATCTAAGGTGACTTTGCCGATGAATTCCCCCTTCCCCAGCAGAACTGGTTCCCATCCTCTCTCTGCCTTCTGCCCACCCCCATTTGCACCGGCAAACCTGGGGCTGGACTGCTGTGGGGCCCCAGCCGGGGAAGAGTGCCCCAGCAGGAAAGGACCAGATTCTCCATGTCTCACACTGCCCTGGGCGGATGCCTTTGAGCCTCCACTGTCTGGACTGGCAACAGTCTGCTGGCGTTTGGTCCTGGTCCTTGGTAACAGAGGACTCGGGCATCAGTTTGAACTTGGATCTGGGACTGGTGACTTATGCTTTCTTGACTGGCTTCTCATCAGTTTTATCTCAACCGCCATTTTATGAGATCCCCTGTTTTCTGTTTCCATTCTTGTCCATATTTGCTTTCTCTTGCTTTCCTGTTCTCTCTTTTCAAGGTCCACGGTCAGAGCTTAATGCTGTCAAGAGTAAACTGTAATTAGGAATTCTGTTACACTAGGAATACATGTGATTTGATCACAAATGTGTTTGTGATGATTTGGACGACAACACATATAAGGCCCTGTGCAGTGTAGTTGGCACATTATAAATGCTGAACAAACATTAGCCATTTTTAGCAGGAAAGCTGGTGGTTGTGTGGAAAAGGATAAGGATGAGACCCAGAGAGAGTGTACTTGTAGGAGAGGAGACTTGGGTATGGGAAGAGAATTTCAGAATCCTGTTTACACGCAAAAGGCACCAAGCAACGGACCCCATTTCATGAGCATCAGTTCAGCCCTACATTCACAGAAACACAAGATGTCGCCCTGGGGAGTTTGCATAAAGCCATGTAAGTTTGAGTATGCTGTGTTTTGAAAATCCTAGTGACGGAAAACTCACTTTAGTCCGTCTCTAGCCTTCTCCATCAGATCAGGATGTCTTCATTCAATAATTATGTATTGAGTGTGTGCTGTGAGCTGGATACTAGATTACAGCAGAAAGCAAAGCAAACTCCCTGCCCTCCTGCATCTTAACAGTCTGGTCGGGAAGATAGACTATCAATATATACATAGCGTAAATAAGTCATCACAGTCAAAATAGCAGTGTGAGAAACACGAAAGAATCTCTCTTAGAGAGGGTGAACAAGAAGACCTCCTTGAGGGGCGCCTGGGTGGCCCAGTTGATTAAGCATCAGACTCATGATTTCAGTTCAGGTCATGACCTCATGCGTGTGAGAGCGAGCCCCATGTCGGGCTCCGTGTTCAGTGGGGAGTCTGCTTGAGATTCTCCCACTGCCTCTGCCCCTCCCCCCACTTGAGCACGCACACTCCCTCTCTCTCTCTCAAATAAATAAATACATCTTTAAAAAAAAAAAAAAAGAAGGCCTCCTTGAGAAGGTGACATTCAAACTGAGGTTTGAAGCAAATGAGAATAAATAAAGCAAGCAAAGAATGGGAGTAAAGCCCAAGGAAGACCTAGAGTTGGGAAAATGACAGTAATCCCTTACTACATATTGAGTCACTATATGCCAGCTCCCTTCTATGTGACCCCACAACTCTGCAAGGAAGGCGCCATTTTTCCAGGGGATAACTGAGACTCAGAGCTCAAATAAATCACCTGAGG
>NC_138369.1:40327263-40337030 GCF_054177405.1 Leptonychotes weddellii | reverse complement strand
GAATTATAATAACCGTCACCATGTTCTCAGTGACTGTCTTGTGCCAGGCACTGCTAAGCCCCCCACAAGCAGCTCTTATGTCCTCCTCCCAACTCCCCTTCAAGTAAGCGGCGCTACATCCCTGCTTTGCAGCTGAGTAAAGGGATGGAACACCCCTTCCCCCACGCCCCCATCCCCCCACCGCTAGGTCATACACAGACCCAATTGGAACCACGATTTCAATCTGGGTTACTGACTGCCAGGGCGAGCGATGAGGGAGATTTAAACCATGTTCCATGAGCCCTGACCAGAACACAGTCAACCGGGAGGAAAGAGTGCAACAGAAGCCAGGGAGAGGACACTGCACGTACTTGGGAGGTTATTTCGTAGGGAAGCTGGGCTAGATTTGTTGACCTCAGAAAACAGAACTCAGATCAGTGGGTGCAGTGGAGGTTGTCAGTGCCCCACTCCAATCCGCCTTCCCAGGTCCGTCCCCTCGATGCCCAGTGGCCGGGTGTGCTCGCTAACACGTTCTCACGGTGGCACCCTTTTCTGAAGGATTGGCACAGGGGACATACCACAAAGCGACTCAATGTCTGCTCTGTCCCAGCCACTGTTTTCGAACTGAATTTTGGCGTGTACAAAGACTGTCTGAAAATCCAGCCCCTCTCTTTGTACAGCTTGCTTTAATAATAACTAAAGCGCAGAAAGACTGTGATCTGGAAACAAAATGAATTCCAGGGTATCCTGATTGTCCCCAGCAAGCAGACACAAAGCAAACCAAAAGAGGACACAGGTAATGCAGCACCCCAAAAATATGGTTTTCGAGTTTCTCCCTGCAGGTATTTTATTTAAGCCCTGGGGCTTTCCCTCCCTTGGCTAATTAACAGGTCAGTGATTTCTAGTCTCTTTGCAACCTAATATTTGCCTCCTTGGTTTAATCAGGGAAAGATGGAGGAAAAAGCAAGGACGTCTGACTGCAGCAAAAAGCACTTGTGAAAAGCATTAAGCCAAGATCAAATATTTATGCTTCGGCAAGCTAGCTAACTGATTATAATATCCAAGGATAATAAATCATTTGAAAAAGGGGAGAAAAAGCGATCAATGTGAATAGTATAATTTGCCTTTCATCAGGAGCTCTTGATTTTTGTTGTTGTTGCTGTTCATCTAACAATGATAGTTTCTGACTTCTTTTTCTTCTCATTTAAAAATACTTTTCATTTCCCTGCTCCATGCCCACCCCCACCCCCCGACCCCCCGGCCACTCAGATGTGCGGCGCTGTTACAAGAGGTTTTGTGAAGGAGGCACTGGATTCCATATTTTGTGAGCTGCAAGAGGAGATGTGTGTACTTTTCTTTAGCCTTTGTCTCTGTTTCAGCGGCTCCTGCTGTGGTTACATGATTAAGAAATTGATTGAACTTCAAGAGACCAGAGCATTTCAAAGAACAGCCGTGTTCGAATTACAGATTTCAGTAAATGAGACTTATGAGAAACATTAACAGTGGCCAACTGGCCAGTAGCTTTCATCCCAGCTACCCCTCCCTCCCGGCCAAGCCCACATGGGCACCAGCTAATAAACAAAATGTAGATAACGGAAGAAAAATGATAATGAACAATTTGACATTCCTCACTGTTAATGTTTTCTAAAAATCTACCTTTTTAGTATTTGAAACAGTACCATTCATCTTGTTGCATTTTTAAAATTTTTATTATATGCTTCAATTATAAAATCTTCCCAGTAAAGTCTGCAACAAGGTCATACCTGGAAGATAAACTGCCCTACGATTTATCATCAGACTATGAAATGACTTGATCCTTGGTGCTTATGGAATTTGATCCTCCTGATTTTTAGAACTTATTTATAACGGCTTTATTGAGATAAAATTCACACACCATACAATTCATCCATTTAAAGTATACAATTCAGTGGTTTTTACTATATTCACAGAGTTGATTTTCTTTTGAGTAACCACAATTCTGTTGTTTTAAAATGGTCTTTTTGGAGGGAAAGCCATAGACAAGAATCTAGAAGAATTTCTAACCTCACAAACTTTGAACTCAAAGAATCAACTGCTACTTTTCTTCCACCCCGTGGCTCTGTTCTTTGTAAATGTTTAATTTTATTTTTGGACACATTCATTCGACCAATTCCAACATTCCACCAAAAAGTCCTCTATGCCTAGTGTCAGGAGAGAAGTAGTCTCATTAGGTTAAATCTTGCACCCTTGCTATGGAAAGCACAGTTGGTTGCTGCTGGAAAATAAAACCTCCATTTCCCTTAGTTTTCCTTACAGACATTTTTGGGCACAGCTCATTGCAGACTGATCTTTATGACTTCATTATTTGCTCAAGGCAAGTGATTTATTATTAGTAGCACCAACATAAATTCATAGAGGAAAAATCTTTATAAAATATCGATGAACCAAGTTTCACTTTTATACTTTGTCTGCTTGTGTATGATTTGCATGCACACACACACCCCAACATACACACATTCAGTCATTCGTAGTATGTCTCATGGGTCTGATTCTGCTGTCTTTTCCTTTTATAAAAAGAGATAATTACATCTGAACACTTAGTGTTCACTCAATTCCTGTGCACCATTCCTTCTCACCCCAGGCTTCCTGATATTCTCGGAGGAGTGGAGGCCTGAGAACCTGTATTTTACACAAACTTTCTGGGTGACTTGGATGGCCCAACATTGGGAACCAAGACTACTCTGTCACATACTGAAGACTGGATATTCAATGCAAGTGGCGGATGGCTTCGTGGCTGATATTCAGAGAGACGGATGCACCAGAATTAAATCACCAGCTGCTAGAATCTGAATGTTTATATCTTCCCAAAATCCCTAGGTTGAAATTCTGACTCCCACGGTGATGGTATTACAATCTGAGGTCTTTGGACATTGATTAGGACATGAGGGTGGAGGCCTCATGAAAGAGATTAGAGCCCTGTAAAAGAGGCCCCACCTCTTCCCTTCTTCTTCCCCAGAGAGCCCTCACCTCTTCTATCATGTGAGGACACAGCGAGAAGTCACCTGCTTTGGACCAGGAAGAGGGCTCTCACCAGAATCCGACCATGCTCATAACTCGAACTCCCAGCCTCCAGAACTGTAAGAAGCAAGTTTCTGTTGTTCATATGCCACCCAGTCTATGGTACTTTGTTATAGTAGCTGCAGCAGACTATGTTCTGATACAAACTGTTCTGAAGTCTGAGAGCATCCAAATCAGCATGTCCACTCATGCCACATACAGGAACTACAAGAGAAACAAGACTTGACCTCTCTGTCTTATAGGACTCTGGACATATAAACCAGCAAATTATAATAAAGTATTAAAAGTACAAAATCAAAAATCTGTATGTTACAAGGCCAATCTGGGGAAAACTGTTAAAAACCACCTTCAGGTTTCCTGTATCTCTTCTTTCTTTCTTCTGACCTCCCATCCCCCCACCCAAACACAAGCCCTCTCCGCCCCTGCACACAATATACACACACATACACACCATGTACACATACACTCATCCCCCATATACTCCCCACTCACACATCACACAGATAGGGCTGCCAAATTTAAATAACCTATTAAATTAGACTTTCAGATAAACATATATGGGACATACTTCTACTAAAAAGAAATTCATGATTTATCTGAAATTCTAATTTAACCAAGGTCCTGTCTTTTACTTGGCAACTCTTCACACCTCTTTCTCCCTGTCTCTCTCTTTCATACACCCACACCCACCCACACACAGACACACACACACCTCTACCCTACTTTCACATAGCTCTACAATACTGCTAAAAATCCCTACAAGAGAGTTCTGAGTCACTATCTTTACCTTTCTATATTTTTTGCTTGAATTTTTATAATACATATGTATTACATTTGAAATGAGAAATTAAAAAATTGTTCAGAAATTATTAAATGCATATTTAGTCCCACTAAGCCATCAACATTCCTAGGAATGTGCCCCCTCCTCACCAAGTTCATGAACCACTACAGAGAATAGCATGTCTCTGGGGAATTGCGGAAGCTTTAGAAAGGGAAGAACATAGGTCCAGTAAAAAGGGCAGCTAGGAACAGACACTGGGGAAAGCAACCAGGAGGGCCCTCGGCATAGAGACTGCTAAATGCGTTAAATGCTTTGGCTGCTTTTTTTAAATGGTAAAACCTACTACAAACCAAGACTGCTACATTTGGCTGCGTGCTGAATATGTACTGGAATAGCGGCTGACCCAAGGCCAAAGGGGCTGTACTCTGCTTGCCCTTCCCCCACATTCAGATGCCATCTTTTTCTCATTTATATAAAGGCTCCATAGCTTAACCACCACCTCCGTGAGTTAGCATTCAGGAGAAATTTTTACCTGCTAGATAGTGTGCTAATTGGCTTACGAGGCACACCATTCCCGGTGGAGATCTCCCTGTTACAGAAGGAACACCATTCCAGGAAATTCGGAGCACTCGCAGGTGACATGGGCACTTGTCTAGTGCATACAATGGAAGCTGTCACCCCCTCCTTAGCCTGGCCTCCCTCACACTGAGCTCCAGAGGGAGGTGGAGGATTGCATTTGTCAAAGACGGCTGCACTGTGCTCTTCTGCAATGTGACTCTCCAACCTTCATACTGTAAAGAAGCCAGTGAGGTAGACTCTGAGTCTTCTTAGTCTGGGCACCAGACTCTTGCCCCCTGCACTGGCATGACCACTAACCTTTGAGTCTTCCCAACATCCTGGAATATTGGCATGCCATTTCCACTTTTCCTTGTCTGATCTCCTGACCCACAGAATCCAGGGGTATAAGTCACTATGTGTTGCAATAACTTGTTACACAGCCTTAGCACCTGGAACAACAGAACAGAATGCCACCTATGGACCCAGTGAGGGCCAACAAATTATATCAAAGCCTAGAAAACAAAGCGGAATAATCAAGGCCAACGGTGTGTCCTGAAATCAACCAGATGGGCTGCTTCCCTCTCTGGCCTCAACAGTATTTCAAGTCCATGTGATCGCATCAGGACAGAAACCATAGGACATAAAGAATCAGCAACCAGCAAAAGTGGTTTTACTCTCTCATTATTGCCTGTCAGAGCCATGCTGAGCTATAGAGACCTTCCCACACCACTCCTAACCTCTGGGCAAGTTTGGTTCCTTCAATACTCACAACAACCCCGAGACCCCAGGGCTGCAGAGCCCACTCCACAATGTGGCAGAACAGAAAACTTTGCAGGTACAATTTTGGGGCTCCTATTCCTCAAGGAGAGGGATGGTTTGATGCCTTTTAGTGCTTTTCCCTGGAAAGAAATTTTGAGGTTGTGGTGCTATTCCATCACAAGTCTCTTGAGCCTTTTTTGGCATATAAAGTAAAAGCTTCTCCTTAATATGTGTAAGAACATGCCTAAGAACAGATATAACAAGCAAGCATGATATTTAAATGAAGGGGAGTTCAGCAGACGGTTTGCAAACATTAAGAATTCTCTTACTTTGTGCAGACAGATTTGCAGCCCATGTCTGGGAAAAGACACAGAAAACTTAGGAAACCCCACAAAAAGACTGTTAGAAACTAGCTCCAGTTCATTAATTCCACAGATCACCCATGAAACAGAAGAGTCGCTCACTACATAATGTTGTTAGGGATCTCCAGGATAAGGGATTTTTCTGAGGGCTCCAGTGACATTTGCATATAGTTTTTTTTAAAGATTTTATTTATTTATGTCAGAGAGAGCGAGCACAAGGAGGGGGATCAGCAGACAGAGGGAGAAACAGGCTCCCCGCTGAGCAAGGAGCCCGACACAGGACTCGATCCCAGGAGCCTGAGCTCATGACCTGAGCCAAAGGCAGATACTTAACTGACTGAGCCACCCAGGCATCCTTGCATATAGTTTAAATAAGTGATTATTTAATAAGGTCCAAGAGGCTGCCCCAAATCACTTTTGTACCTTCAGTGTATTCACAATTTAGGATGCTCATTGTCCCCAAGAAGTAGAATAGTCAGGAGTCATGAAAAACTCTTGAGTTAGTTGAAGAGGTTGTGCACAGCTATTTAAAAACAAAACTAATGGCACTCATTTTTCAGGGAGGACCACAAAGACCTCCCACATGGAGCCTCTAATGGTAACAAACCCTGTGCGGGATGGAAGTGCTAGCATGTTCCTGAGACTTTGCTTCAGCCAGCTCTGCTGTTATATACTAATAGTCTCCCCAGAAGGGATGTCATTAATCCGGGATCCCTTCCAAAAGGATGACATGCTAGGTACTTCCAGCTCTCCATAGGTGACACGATGCGGTGATCCGAGCACTGACCAAGAGAAAGCCCAGGTCTCACCAGTAAGACTTCAGTTGTAAAAATATTACTAAATGAGTTCTCTGGGAACAAAATAAGCCCAAAGCAAGTGCTGGGAAATATTTTAATCATCATGCCAAGGGTCCCTATTATTCTTTATGATGCTATTAACCACCATGGAGATGCCGCCAAGTTGACTGGGATAAGTTATTCCTCCTGAATAGCCCCCAAAATAGCAAAAATGTTCCCTCTTTCCAAGAAGTAGCGAGCTCAGAACAGTTTCCCATTGCTGTCCTGAGAACTGAATATTTACCTTGCTCCATCTCAGATAAAATGCCTGTCCCTAAGCCATGGGTAGCAACTAGGTTTCTGACCTATTTTCTCCCCTGTTAGGACCATAGGGAGAGAAGGATCCTAAGGCCATGTCTGGAGTCATGGGGAAAGAGTTTCATGATTGATTAATGATGTCTGCAAGGGATCAAGGAGCAAAGACATTGGCCATGGGTTTGCTATCGTGGCTCTGACCTAAAAGCTGCTCTCCCAAAACAACAGCGCTGTTAAAAAATCAGTCATAACTTAGCAGGAGAAATGTAAACAAATGCTTGTTTGGTGGGTTGTTTTTTTTTTAATATTGCTCTTTTTACACCACTAGCACTTGACGGGGAAAAAAACTGTGAAAAATGAGTCCATTTTATTACACTCCCAGATCCTGCTACTGATTCTAGTGGGATTAGTGCTAATAAACCTCTGAGATGGAAGATTGAGTTGTAGTGACTGCAATCCCCATTTTATATCGTTACAGATAATATGTACTCGCCAAAAGTAACTTTATTATTCTTCTGACATCTTTTCTCTAATTCAGAAATGGGCAATTCCAGCCGTGAAATGTGTGTGTTGCATGCCATTATTTCCAGAAGCTGGGATAACACTGGCGTGCTGATTGCACATGAAGAAAGATGTGGGCTTGGCGCCCCCAAGCCTCCATACAGCACCCCCTCCCTCCAGCCTCCCACCCCTGCCCCGTGATCACATTCACAGGAGCAAGTCAATAACAGCTGCTTCCTGCTTCTCAGGCACTACCTGGTAGAGTAAAGGACAGGAATCACTGAACTTCTTTGGACTTCCCTCTGTTTTAAGGGCCAGGGATCACCTTCAGGTCAAGCACAGTCTAGAGTTACTGACCTCAGCCCCCAAACATTTAGAGACTCCAAACTGAGTAGGGAGGGAATCAGGCTGTGCCTTAGGCTAGGAGCTTCAGGAGACCTGGATTCCACATGAGCGCCATCCATCAGCACATCCCAACACGGTGGAAATGTTCTGTGATCTGCCTGTCCAATAAGGTAGCCAGCCATGTGTGTCTACTGAGCACTTATGCTGTGGCTGATGCACCTGAGAAAAGTGGAAGGTTTAATTTTACGTCATTTTAATTAATATAAATTATTTAAGTAGCCTTTGGTGACGTTGGTCAAGCAATTGAACTTACCCAGCCTTCAGTTTTACTTTCTCCAGACTCTCAAACCTACCTACTATTTCCCTTCTCTGCAGCACTGTAACCCTCTAACGCATGCTATTCTGTCTGTCTCTCCCCAGGATAGCCATGACACCTCCTAGTCAATTGTCCTTGCTAATTGTGGATGGTGAGCACTCACAAAAATAAGAACTGGGGGATGTCTGGGTGGCTCAGTCGGTTAAGTGTCTGCTCTGGCTCGGGTCATGATCCCAGGGCTAACTCTCAAGCACAGGAAGGAACTGTGGAAGGAACTGGTGCAAGACTTCATCACAGTGTAGTCCCCTGTCAGCAAGGGCTTTTAATGAGTAGACTAAGGCAGAAGTGATGGGATGTCTCTTCCAAATTTAAATTATAAAGGATGGTGACTTCTGTCTTGCTGGTTAAGGTACTAATCCCAGGCCATCTTTGCACCATGGTCACCAAAAGCATCATGTGGGTAAGGGTTCTGCTCCTCACCCCCCAGATCGGTAAAAAAGAAGCATAAACAATTAGCAATAGTCAATCTCAACACAGGAGCAAGCAAAGCACCAACACTACATGCACTGAACAAGGCTTCTCTGGACTGTAGACATGAGAACAGGCTTTGGAGTCAGGGAGGCCTGTGTTAAAAGTTGGGAACAGCTTCCTATTAGCCCTGGAGCCTTAAGCAAACATTCAACTCTATCTCAGTGCTTAGTTTCCTATGGCTCTTGTAACAAATTCCCACCAACTTGGTAGCTTAACACAACACACACATTCTCTTACCATTCTGAAGGCCACAAGTCCAGAATCAGCTATACAGAGCTAACATCAATGTGTAGGCAGAACTGGTTCCTCTGGAGGAACCTCATGGCACCTTCCTCCATCTTCAGAGCTCATCCCTCTTATCTCTGCTCACATCACCTCCTCCTCTTCTGAGCCAAATCTCCCTCCACTGCCCTCTCATACAGACCCTTGTGATTACATTCAGGAATGACCTGGACAATCCAGGATACTCCCCCACCTTCAATATCCCTAACTTAATCACATCTGCAAAGTTCACTTTGCCATATAAGATAATGTTCACAGGTTCCAGGTACTGGGACCTAGATTTGGGTGAGACTCCCACACTCAGTTTACTCAGTTTCTGTGCAGTGGGAATATGCCTGTCTCCTCACGGAGTTGTTCTCATGATTATAACACCCAAATAATAGGGCCTTTCTCTTCCACAGGGATCCAAATTGTCTTCAAATCCCAGCCCCACCACTGTGCAGTAAACAATTTGGCCTTACCCTAAGAGAGCTCTGGACTTTGTCCTCAGCTTCTGGAAGGTAATCTATGTTGCACCTGATAGGAGTGTCTTTGTGGAGGGCAGGGACTGGCCATACTGGATCTTTGTGGTAGGGGGGCTGGCCAAACCTGATAGTCATGGAATGAGGGGTGACCATGCCCAGAGAAACAAACCATGTGATTTAGAGTGGGGACTTTGGTCAAGCTGTATCAGTTGCCCTAAAGACTGAGTTGAACCACAGGAGCAATTAATCAACCAACGAATCATGCCTATGTAATGAGGCCCCAATAAAAACTGGACATCAAAGCTTAGGTAAACATTCTCTGGTTGGCAATACTCCATGAATATTGTCACACATCGATGCCCAGAGGGTAATGCACCCTGAGGACAAGAGATACTCCCCATCTGAAACCTCTCCAGACTATGCCCTATGCCTCTCTTCTTCGGGCTGATTCATCTGTATCCTTTTAGTGTAATAAATTGTAACTTGAGTATACTAGCTTGCAGGGAGTCCTGTGAGTCCTTCCAGCTAATTATCAAACCTGAGGATGGCTTGGGACGGGGACTACTCCCTTTAACTTTGTAGTTGTCCGAAACTCCTTATATTTGGTGTCAGAAGTGAGGGAAGTCTTACATGGAAACTATTCCCTTAACCGTGATATGGAGAACAAAGGCAAAAGAAAAAAAAATTAAATTTCTTTACAGTTTAGAGCCCATTGACAAGTCCTTGAGACATCCAAGTGAC
>NC_138369.1:40319166-40327163 GCF_054177405.1 Leptonychotes weddellii | reverse complement strand
GGCTCCCTGCTCGGCAGGGAGTCTGCTTCTCCCTCTGACCCTCCTCCCTCTCATGCTCTCTGTCTCTCATTCTCTCTGTCTCAAATAAATAAATAAAATCTTTAAAAAAAAAAAAATCCTTTGGAAACTTCCTTTATCTCTACCCCCCAAGATACATGTTAGCAATCATCCTCCAAGCATATGGCCCACTGATATACACCTAAAGGGTCTCATGACTAAAGGTTTACTAGGCAGTAATAAATGACCTTTTCCTAACAACAGCTAGTCGCTCAAGGTCCTGGAAACCTTGCTTCCAAAATTCCTTAGATACTTATGCTATCCCTAACTCCTTTCCAACTTGAAAGTATATAATCAGCCACCCCTCACAACCCCAGTGCAGCTCTCTCTGCCCACGGGTCCTGTCCCCGTGCTTTAATAAACCCACCTTTTTGCACCAAAGACATCTCAAGAATTCTTTCTTGACCACTTGCTCCCAAACCCCAACATTTTCACATCAACCTTTGTAGTTTGGACTTGAAACAAACACCTACTAGTCCTATGACTTTAGGTACTTCTCTGTGCCTCAACACCCCAACTCCAAAATGGAGAAACCTGACAGGGTCACTGTGAGAACTGAGTTAGTTAATATAAGTAAGCACTCAGAAGAGAGCCTGACACACACAGAGTAAGCACTGGATCATGCAACCTTAATGGAGACAATATCACCAAGAGGGCAAAAATGGTTCTTAGAGGCAAAGGAAAAAAAAAAAGCTTACAATTTTTATGGATAAAGATTTATATCCAGTACATAAACAGGTAAATAGTATATTTATGGTATTAAAATTTCATAATGGGGGGGATAAGAAAAACTCTAAAAGACTCCTTAAGAGGGGCAAAATGCAAAAAAAAAAAGGCTGACAAACACTGCCCTATACAATGTCACCTACAGTGAAAATGGTGACAGAGCCCAGCCATTCCAAATGGCTGAAACACAGAAATGGACTCTTTCTGCAACTTGGGTAGTTTCCCAGTCTAGGGACCAGCCAGTCCAGATTGTTTCTCCAAAACCCCACTTTTATGCACCCCTCACCGCCAGCCCTCACCCCCAACCTTGTTTCTCATATTATTAAAACCAAATCATTTGGATGTCTGAGCTGAGAGCATTTTACTTTTTTCACCTTTGAAATCTATTTTGAAACTGATGGATGTGTAAAAAACACAAGCAATGTAAATTAGGCTCAAAATGACTGATTTTTCAGTAATTCTGAAAAAAAAATAAAAGAGAAAGAAAGTGTTGCTCTCAGAAGGTGTCATCTATCTGCATACAATTTGGGTTCAAAAAAGAAAATCCTTATCAGTACTTTATTATATAGCTCTCAACCCAGCACCGGGAAACAGTGTAATTTGAGACAATGAATATCATCAATGCCATGAATTCAATGTAATTGGATTTCATTGAGAAAAGGAAAAATGTCTCTGCTGGCATACTTGTGCGTCTCTGAGTGAGGAGAAAGGGAAGGACGAAGAGCAAGAGCATGGTACCATCTGGACTGTCAGAATAAAGATGAAAAATAGAACAGCCACTCACCCCGTCATTGGGAATTCAGTCACACATTCCTGAAACAAGAAATATGAACATCATTAAGCTAAGGTCAAAAGAAATCAGCTCGAGGCTGGTTTTTCTCTACAGTCCAGTCACCCCTTAGTGAACACCTTCCTTGCAGATTCTCTCCCCCTGCTGAAGCTTCAGCCCTTTTAACAGAAGAGGTGAAGACTCAGTCTGAAACACCTACTAGTCCTATGAGTTTCATATTATAACCCTTTGGCTTTCAACAGACTGAAGCAGGTTCCAGCCGAAAAAGGAAAGGACTGGTGCACCAGGCTAAAAGGTCCAGAAGGAAAGGCTTCAAGCATGGCTGAATTTAAGGGTTCAAACAACGTGTTCACGGCTCTCTCCTGCCTTCAGTTCTACCTAAGAGCTCAGTGCTGAAGCCTCCGTTTTAGGGGTAGAGAGATGAATGCTGATTGGCTGGCCGTGGGTCATGTGCCCGCCCCCAACACTGTGGGGAAAGAGAGTGAAAACTTTTGAACTGAATGGGGGGCAGATCAAGGTGCTCTCCCCAGAATAAGGATTAAAGGACAAAATGTAGTCCTCTGTATCATCCAGAAAAAAAAGAATAGCCCATGTCCCTCCCCCCGTCCCCTCCTCCACCCAGCATGCTAGGCTTTCTCCCTGCTCTGTCCTCATGCTCTTGCCATGCTCTGAGATGATAGCATAAATTGATTGATTTCTGTGAGGGCACAATCCTATCACCACACCCTAGAATCCCAGAAGAGTACCTGGCACCTAAAAGCTGTTGAGTTCAATAAAAAAGAATGAATGAATCAGAAACACCAAACCTGCCTCTCAACTAGAAATAACATGGTTTAGGTGATAAGGCATGTTCGAGGGGAGGAGAAATAATCAGCACTCTTTTTTTTTTTAATTATGTTATGTTAATCACCATACATTACATCATTAGTTTTTGATATAGTGTTCCATGATTCATTATTTGCGTATAGCACCCAGTGCTCCATGCAGAACGTGCCCTCTTTAATACCCATCACCAGGCTAACCCATCCTCCCACCCCTTAGTAGGTGCTTCATACATGCTCAGCCCCTGCACACCTGGGAAAGTAGAAAACAACCCCCATCACCCACCTCTACCAGCCCAAGAATGGCAGGAAGTTGATAGATTCTGGAATCTGTTCCACCTGGTTGGGAGGAAGACTGACCGGCCCTCGCGGAAGGTCACCCGCCATTCAAAATCCAGAATCCTTGTTAAGCAAATTGCCAAATATCCCCCGCCCCTGGAGATTCCCGTTCTCTAAGTCTGGGGTAGAGTCCATGAGTTTGCATTTCTAACAAGTCCCCTGAGTTGCTGCTGCTGCTGTTTTAGGAACCACATTGTGAGAAGGAGCTTTCCCACCAAGACAGCATTTCCTAACTGTATTCCAGAGCTGGCCGGGCAGCTACTGGGTGGCAGGAGTCCTTAGGAGGGTATAGCAGGAAGCAGCCTAGATAAGCTGCATTTGCAAATTTTATTAAATCTGTCCCAAAGGTAAGCCCCGAAATGCAGGCTGTGGTGCCGTTTCCCCCCAGCAAACTCCCGAGGCAGTTTTCAAACTGTGATGCTCTGACCATAAGCCTGGACTCTGCACCCCCCCCCCCCAACCAGTCTGTTGAAAGGCAGACTCTGACTCAGGGCCAATCCCCCCAACCCTCCCCCAATCTGCCGGCTGCAAGCTGGAGGCCCAGGAAAGCTTGGTATAGTTTCAAGTCCAAGCCCAAAAGCCTGAGAACGAGGGGAGCCTGTGAGGGAACTCCCAGTCAGAGTCCAAAGGCCTGAGAGCCAGGAGTCCCTATGTCTGCAGGAGGAGATGGACGTCCCAGCTCAGCAGAGAGCAGATTTGCCCTTCCTCTGCCTTTCTGTTCTGTTCAGACCTTCAACAGGCTGGACATCTGTCCGCATAGGTAGGACAATCTTGTTTGCTCAGCCGCCTCCACAGGCGGAGGTGGCAGTGAGAGCAGGTGGCCAGCCATGCTTCCATGAGGGAGATGGCCACAGAGACCCAGCCTAGCTGGCCATCTTAGATTGAGCAGGGGATTTTCATTTAAATGTTAGAACCAGGGGCGCCCAGAGGGCGTTCAGTCATTAAGCGTCTGCCTTCGGCTCAGGTCAGGATCCCGGGGTCCAGGGATCGAACCCTGCATCGGGCTCCCTGCTCAGCGGGAAGCCTGCTTCTCCCTCTCCCACTCCCCCTGCTTGTGTTCCCTCTCTCACTGTGTCTCTCTCTATCCAAATAAATAAAATCTTTTTTTTTAAGATTTTATTTATTTATTTGACAGAGAGGGACACAGCCAGAGATTCCAGAGGTTTAATAACTCACCCAGCTAACAAGGAGCAGAGTCCAGATTTAAACCTACAAAGTCGACTTGATATACTGCCTTCTGTCTGCCAAATCAGACAACAGAAACCGAAGGCAGGACAGTAACTAGAAGGGAAGGCTCAATAAGACCCAGAAGTGTCTAACATCCAGAGTGCAAGGGGAGAAACCATGAAGAAGGAGAGCCTAAGGAAGCCGTCATCTGAGAAACTCCCCGTTGTGCAATGCCCTGTGTGTGCCGAGAGACACCCTCCCATGTTGTATCTAGAACTGTGTACCTACCCAAAACCACAGCAAGCCAAAAGCAACCTCACCAGATGAAAATTAAACCACCCACCGAACACTGAGGAAGCCTGGTGCACTTCCCAAAGACTAGGTCTACATTTCCCCTTTTCTCACCTACCCCTTGTTCTGAAATATCACCATCTAACAGGGCAGCTTGTGTTATTTACCTAGTCTCACTCTTGGAAACCGAGAACCCCAAGACACATGGCATTGCGAGTCTTCACTGAATAATCCATATGAAAGAGTTTGCTCTCTCGGGAGGAAGACCCCATAGAGGCACCCAAGGCCATCATTGCCATGGTCACTATTACTCATGTTGCAATTAGCAGCACACAACAAGAGTTTGAAAAAACATTCCAAAAGACCATGAAATTACATTTTTGCATGCTGAGTTTAAACCATGCCAACAGTGGTTTTGGTTTTTGTTTTTGTTTTTCTGTACCGCTGGTGGTTTAAACTTTAAAATTTTTTTTAAAGGCACCATTAGAAAAAGTGAAGCAAGAGTGGCCTCTTGTGGAGGTGATGGCACCTACAATTTGTGGAGCTGAAACGACACAGGATCTTCGGAAGCCCGCTGGAGGGAAATGGCCCGTGGTCAGAGGGAGTGGTTTCTGAAAGTGCATGCCTAAAACCTGAGGCCACGCTGAGCAGCCTTTCCTCCAGGCCATGAAAAGTGGCATCTGTCCTGTCCACCACCAGCCTCCCTACCCCACACTCCGCAATCACCCAGGTGAGTCTATAGCAGGTGTTCAAGAAATATGCTGAGATCTGAGATCCAGTGTTTGACTGGTTTTACTGGCATTGTGTGGTGTGAACCACGTTTTCTTCAAATATCACTTTCGGGGGCGGGGGTGCACGCAACTTAAAGACCTTTCCTCCTGGACTCCTATTCAAAAATGGTCTGCCAACCCACTGACAAGCCCTCATTTCTAGGTTGGTGTCCACATAAAAGGGTTGAGGGGAGTCCAAATTCCTTGGTAGATTTCTCCACTAGATGATGCACGTGATTTTATTTTTCCCTATTTTGCCCAACATTTTGCCACTTTTCACACTGTACCAGAACAAACTGAATTATGACTTCTTTTTCACAATTTGGGAGACCAGTTTCACCTACGATGTTAAAATTCGTGTATAATGAAATTTGACAGACACACTGAAGAGCATCTAAAACATGGGGACCATATAAAGAATAAAAATAAAGAAAGCAGCCAGACAGCTAACAAGGAAGCCAAGGTAAAAATGGACATTCCCAGCAGCCCTGCATGCCTCAACACCATCATAGCCTCATCACACTCCAGACATGGCCCCTCTGCTACCTTCTACGATAATCATTTCCTGTTTTTCTTTATAATTTTCCTCATGTGATTACACACCCAAGCAATAAATTCAGTTTGGGCTGCTGTTGAACTGTATATAAATGGACGACTGTGCATTGCACCTCTGCTCTATAATAGTCCACTGTACAAATCACTACTTTTGATGGACATTTGGGTAGCATCTCAGTTTTTTTCTTTGGTAAACCATGCTGCTATGAACCATCTCACTGTCACCAGGTTCTCACATGCAAGGAATCCTCTAGACTAGATGCCAGCAAACATTTTCTGTTTGTCAGACTGAATATTTGGGGCTTTTCTGAACCGGATGGTCTCTCACAACTATTCAACTCTGTCATTGTATAGGAAAAGCAAACGTGACCATATGGAAACAAATGAGCATGAATGTGCTCCAATAAAACTTTATTTAACAACACAAAACCAAACAAAAACAGGTGGCAGCTCGGATTTGGACCATGGTCTGATAGTTTGCTGACTCCTGTTGAAGATGACTTCCTTAGGCCTGAACTTGCCAGGGCCACCCCTTCGCACAACTCCATGGCAGCCCCACGTGGTGTGGTACACAGCCCGGCACCACTGGAAGCCAGGCCACGGGGCGTGTTCCAAGCAACTTTGCTGAGTAACACAAAGCACCTCCCCCAAGCGGACACAAAAGTTTGCATACCCACAAGCAGTGTGCTGTGTCCCCATCACTCACATCCTTACCAGTACCTGGTATCCTTAATATCTGCCAAACCCCTGGGTGTGCAAGAATTTTGCATTACATTGCATACGCTGAAACATAGCTGAGTCTTGAGTTCATGTATTTCTGACAGAATTACTGCTTTCCTACAAATTGAAGAGAAGACATTTCTCCTTGGGCACTTAAGTGGCAGAAAAACATGGTTTTTGTATCATCCTCTTGCCCCTTCCCCCAAATCCATGCTTCTCCATTGTTGAGGCAACTGTTTGGGTCATTCAAATCATGCCTTTGGCTCTCTTTCTTGGATGGCGAAGGAGTAGGAGACCCTATTGCAACCGGTTCCCGGAATTGAGCTGGATATCTACCAGACCACTCTGAACACCCACGAAATCAGCCTGAGATGTAAGAAGATAGATCTGGATCTCTACAAACAGAATATCGCAGTTGGTTGGTTTTGAGGTATGAAGCGGGGAGCCATGATTCCGCAGGCAGATATCGGAGGATAAACGGCAGCAGGAGGGAGCCTGGCAGTGGGGATCCTACACCTCCGGCACTGGGGACAAGGCACAGAGTCACAGACCGGTAGTGGTGGGGAAAGGACTTTAGGGCAGCCCCCCGGATGGAAACCCAGAGAGACGGGGCCGTGCATGTGAACTGGGGGCAGCTGGCGGTTTTAGAAGTACAAAGGGCAGAGACGTGCCCTGACCTGGAGGCAGGACTGGGAGTGCTGCTGAGGGGCGCAAAACCCAGGACACTGCAATTTATAGCAGCACACACAGAAAAGAGACAGTGTGGCCTGGAGAGCTCACTGAAGAACAGACTGTGATCTCTCTGCTCTGAGGCAGAGGGTTGGATATGGTCTCTTCTGCTCTGACTCTCAGAAGAGACATGGAAAGCTGCCAGGGAAAGCCGCCAAAGAACAAAATCCCCCCAAAAAACAGTTCCCGCTGAGCCCATCCCCCACCACAGGAGGGCACGGCAACTCTGCCCAAACAGGGTTGCCTGAGTAATAGTGTGGCAGGCCCCTCCCCCAGAAGACAGGCTGGGAAAACAAGAGGCCAGCAACTCTAAGGTCCCTAGAAAACAGGTGCATCTTGCTTGGGTTGTGGTCAATAATTTGGACTCTATACAGTCCCTCAACCACCACTAACAGAATGATTAGGAGGAGGAACCTCCAAAATAGGAAAGACTCAGAGATTATGACTTATGCCAGAGATTTACAAATGGATACAGATATAACCAAGTTGTCAGAGATGGAGTTCAGGGTAGCAATTGTGAAGACAATAGCTAGAATGGAGAAATCCATTAATGGCAACATAGAGTCTCTAAGGGCAGAAATGAAAGCTGAATTGGCAGAACTTAAAAATGCTATCAATGATATCCAATTTAATCTAGATAATCTAACAGCTAGGGTAAGTGAGGCAGAAAAACGAATTAGTGACCTGGAAGACTATTTAATAGATAAAAAAGGAAAAGAGGAGGCCAGGGAAAAACAACTCAGAATCCATGAAAATAGAATCAGAGAAATAAGTGACACCATGAAACGTTCCAATGTCAGAATTATTGGAATCCCTGAGGGGGTGGAGAGAGAGAGAGGACTAGAAGATGTATTTGAGCAAATCATAACTGAGAACTTCCCTAATCTGGGGAATGAAACAAACATTCATGTTCTAGAGGCAGAGAGGACCCCTCTCAAGATTAAGGAAAACAGGCCAATGCCCTGGCATGTAATAGTAAAACTCACAAATTTTAGAACCAAGGAAACCATCTTAAGGGCAGTTAGGGGGAAG
>NC_138369.1:40273884-40318666 GCF_054177405.1 Leptonychotes weddellii | reverse complement strand
GTCACTCCCGTCTCCCCGGTCTCCAGCCACACTCCATGCTCACCCGGCCTGTGACCGCGCATTTCTATCTCTGGCACCCGACTCGGTGTGGAGTCTCCAAACCCAGCAGATCCCTGCGGTGCACTCCCACGCCGCTCCTCCCAGGGGAAGAAGGGGAGTCTCCCTGGATCTGCTGCTTGTTGGGTCCCTGCTGGAGGAGCAGTGGCCCGACTGTGCCGCGGATCACAGTTTATGGCAACCCCAAGCTGAGAGCCCGCTCCTCGGCTCTGTCTCTGCAGCTGGCTTCCCCACTCCGATACCTGGGAGCTCTGCCGCACTCAGGCACCCCCGGTCTTTCTGTGACCCCGAGGGTCCTGAGACCACACTGTCCCAGCGACGGTCCCACCCTTGCTTAGCCACTGGAGTGACGTCCCTCAGCGGAGCCGACTTCCAAAAGTTACGATTTTGTGCTCCGTGGTTCTATCACTTGCCAGAAGCAGCCGATGGAGGCCCCTTCCCCTGCCATCTATCCTCCCGAATATCGCCTCGGATTCACTTCTCCGCACGTCCTACCTTCCAGAAAGTGGTCGCTTTTCTGTTCAGAGAGCTACTTTTGTTCTTTTCTTCGATCTCCTGTTGAGTTAGTAGGTGTTCAGAATGGTTTGATCCCTATCCAGCTGAATTCCTGGGACCAGACAAAATCCAGGTCTCCTCCTCCTCCGCCATCTTGCTCTGCCCCCATCCGGACCCTTAGTTCTTGTAAAGCAGAGCTGGGTGGAGGAGGTGGGAGGTTCAGGGTCCCCAGTCCTTCCCATACTTAACCAGAGCTACAAGTTTGCAGTGTTGTTGTTGTTTTTTTTATCTGTTTTATAAATTCAGCCACTACATAATATTTTATTTGAAGAATTTTATAAGCTCTTTAAAGAGGCTACAAACCACTGTTCAATATTAATTAACTTACAGAGAGCCAACACAAAAACTGCCCCACATGGAGCCTCTATGATCCTGATATGATTTAGGTGCTGCAGGCAGATGTTCAAATCCTGGGCTCTGATTCTGACTCTCCCACTTACTGGCTGGTGATGCTGAGCTGATGCTACACTTCTCTGAATCTGTTTCCTCATGTGCAAAATGGGAGTAATGACTAAAACTCCCACCTCAGCTTAGTCCAAGTGTTAATAGAGGTAATGCCTGGGAAAGGCTTGCTATGGTACAGGCATGAAATTTAAGAAATGAACTCTAGCTATGGCGATCTTAGTTTTTAAAAAAGCTAATCAGGAATATAGTGGAATGTCCCTTCTGCAACTCTCCACAAACTCTTCAGGCTCAGAACCATTTGTCTTCTAGTGAAGAAGCAGGTTTGGTGTGGCTAGACAATGAGAGGCCAAGAACCCAGCTACTTTCTTTCTTTGCTGTCACTGCCAGGAAGCTGAGGTTCCATAACCAGAGGGTTGAGGGTATATGTCAGGGAAGGGGCATACAAATGGGAGGCACAGAATATATAGATTCATAGGCGTATAGAGAATAATCAAAGCATATATAACCAAAAAAATGTAGGAAAAGAGTCAGGTAATTTTAACTAAACCATTATAATTTTTATGGAATGTGTGTTATTGTGGTATTTGTCAGCTTTTTAATATTTGTGATTTGTTGTGATTTTTTTCTCATCCTCTGTATTTACTTTTGCATTTCTAATTTTGCATTCATAATTTTATTTTTCATAAAAACATCCCTCCAAAACCCAGATCACCCCCTACAAAACATGGAAAAGTTAAGAGTGTCCTTTGTACTGGAAGATGCTCCAAGGGGAAAGCTTTAAGCAAGATTTTCAAACTGTGGTCCCCAGATTGGCAGCAATCAGGCTCACGGATTTTTGATGGCCAAGTAGTATCCCATTGTATATATATATACCACATCTTCTTTATCCATTCATCTGTCAATGAACATCCGGGTTTTTTCCACAGTTTGGCTATTCTGGACATTGCTGCTATGAACATTGGGGTGCACGTACCCCTTCGGATCACTACATTTGTATCTTTGGGGTAAATACCCAGTAGTGCAATTGCTAGGTCATAGGGTAGTTCTATTTTCAACTTTTTGAGGAACCTCCATACTGTTTTCCAGAGTGGGTACAGCAGCTTGCATTCCTACCAGCAGTGTAAGAGGCTTCCCCTTTCTCTGCATCCCTGCCAACATCTTGCCATTTGCAACGACATGGATGGAACTAGAGGGTATTATGCTAAGTGAAATAAGTCAATCAGAGAGAAACAATTATCATATGATCTCACTCATACGTGGAATTTAAGAAACAATACAGAGGATCATAGGGGAAGGGAAGGAAAAATAAAACAAGACAAAATCAGAGAGGGAGTCGAACCATAAGAGACTCTTAATCATAGGGAACAAACAGAGTTGCTGGAGGGGAGGGGGGTGGGGGGATGGGCTAACTGGGTGACAGACATTAAGGAGGGCATGTGATGTAATGAGCACTGGCTATTATATAAGACTGATGAATCACTGAATTCTACCTCTGAAACTAATAATACACTATATGTTAATTGAATTTAAGTTTTTAAAAAATGCTCTAAAAAAAATAACCAGGCTCATCCAGGAACTGGTTAGCAATGCAATTCTCAAGCCCTGCCCCAGATCTGCTAAGTCAGAAGCTCTAGGGGGGAGCCCAGTGATTTGTGTTTCTACAAACACTCCAAGTGACTCCAAGGAACTTTAAAGTCTGAGAACCACTATCGTCAAAGGAATCAATTTCCAAATCCTCACCATACACAACATAAAAGTATGCATGTGTACTTTCATGGAAAATGGCTCAGCTTGAGGCTTGACCATGCATGATCCCTCTCCATGATGGGAGGGCCTACCTCTCACAGACCCAGAATCTCACTGCTCTGTGTGTGCAGCCCTGGCATGTAGAAACCTCTGGAGCACCAAAGGATCCACGGGAAATATTTCTCAGGAAACAAACAGTCTCTTCCCTTCCCGGCTTGTTGGCAACAGTGCCTGGATCAGAGGCTCAAGTGCCTCCTTCTGTTCCTGTGGCAAACATAGCAAAACTTCGCGCTGCCTCGCTCCATGCTAGGATGCAGAAGAGAGAGGGCTCTCATGTTAATGAATACATTTATTAGGACTGAAAAATGAAATCAGACTTTTCCCATCAGCAAATAAGCCTGCTAGGGCTGAAAACTTGAAAACAAGGACTGGCTTAGCCAATTAGGTTACATGGTGGTTATTTCCTCCAAGTTGTGTTAAGATTACAGCTCCAGGGTCATGATGTAAATATATTTAAGGGAGGTGACAAGATGAAGGCATTTATTTTTTAAATGTATTATCAGAGATATGTCAAAGTTAATATTAATTTTATAGCACTTTCTGAGTATTTCAGTTTCTATCAGGTGCCTCTAAATTTAAAAATAATAGGTACAGGGGCGCCTGGGTGGCTCAGTCATTAAGCGTCTGCCTTCGGCTCAGGTCATGATCCCAGGGTCCTGGGATCGAGCCCCACATCGGGCTCCCTGCTCGACGGGAAGCCTGCTTCTCCCTCTCCCGCTCCCCCTGCTTGTGTTCCTGCACTCGCTGTGTCTCTCTCCATCAAATAAATAAATAAAATCTTTAAAAAAAAAAAAGTAATAGGTACAATGAATAATCATTTGATAAATGACTCTAACAACTGAATAACAAATCCTTTTTGCAAAGGGGCTTTCTATTGGTTGGAGGGAGGGCAGGCTCACTGCCTCTTTCACAGCCCCACACTGGCACAGAAAATATTCTGATTTGTGGAATGAGGTGCAGCTTCCAGAGGTCTTGATTCTCAGAAGCTGGGAGGGCCATGGTGCCTCAGACTGGGGTCCCAGGAATCCAGAAGCAGGTTTGCTGCCCTGTCCCAACCCCCGACCTCTCCACCTGTGGAAGGGGCCACTGGGGTCTCAGACCAAGGATTGAGCAACATCCCTCTAGAAATGGCCCAGGGTATTCCCCACAGCAAAGACCCCCTTCTCTCCATCCTGGGACTAGAGCCAAACTATTCATTCTGGTACTTAAGAGAACTTGAGGTCACGGGTCCAGAGTGGTTCAACTGTGACCTAAGGCAGGGGGGCTTACCTTCCAGTGGCCTCAGCTGTAGAAATGGAATAATAGAACTGACCTCCCAGGATTTTGGTGAGGCTTGAATATGGTAGGCTTTAAGCCACGTGTGCATGCACGCGCACACACACACACACACACACGCATGCTGGAGGCTTGTTTGTGTGATGTGCCAGTGAGGAGCAGACTGTGCCAGGCACTTGACTACACCTCCCTGGGGATTGTGGGGCACAGACATCACTCCTAACCACCCTGCACCTTGTCCTGGCATCCTAAGAGGGACGGAACAGCAGTGTATTCTGTTGGTGGGAAGGCAAGCTGGTGCAGCCACTCTGGAAAACAGTATGGAGGTTCCTCAAAAAGTTGAAAATAGAACTACCATATGACCCAGGAATTGCATTACTGGTATTTAGCCCAAAGATACAAATGTAGTGATCCGAAGGGGCAAGTGAACCCCAATGTTTATAGCACCAATGTCCACAATAGCCAAACTGTGGAAAGAGCCCACATGTCCATTGACAGATGAATGGATAAAGAAGATGTGGTATATATCCATGTGGTATAATATTCCACTGTGTAATGGAATATATTACTCAGCCACCAAAAAAATGAAATCTTGCCATTTGCAACGATGTGGATGGAACTAGAGGGTATTATGCTAAGTGAAATAAGTCAATCAGAGAAAGACAATTATCATGATTTCACTCATATGTGGAATTTAAGAAACAAAACAGAGGATCATAGGAGAAGAGAGGAAAAAATAAAACAAGACGAAATCAGAGAGGGAGACAAACCGTAAGGGACTCTTAACCATAGGAAACAAACTGAGGGTTGCTGGAGGGGAGAGGGGTAACTGGGTGATGGGCACTAAGGAGGGCACTTGATGTTATGAGCACTGGGTGTGATATAAGATTGATGAATCACTGACCTCTACCTCTGAAACTATTAATTATTAACTATATTAATTTAAAAAAATTTAAAAAACAAATTGAGGAGGGCACATTCTGCATGGAGCACTGGGTGTTATGCACAATGAATCATGGAACACTTCATCTAAAACTAATGATGTAATGTATGGGGATTAACATAAGAATTAAAAAAAAAATTAAAAAAAAAAAAACAACAAAAAGAGGTAAGATACTATTTTAAAAAAAGGAGAAGAAAAAAGAACAGCAGTGTATTTCCCTGATTAAACTTTGATGTGAAGATATTCGCCAGCCGGCACCTAACGGGCTCTGAGAAAATGTAGCTCATTCTGCTCTCACAAGAACCCTGCGAGTAAAGGTGCTAGTATCTGGCTTTACAAAAGGGGGAAAAAATGGGGCGCCTGGGTGGCTCAGTCGGTTAAGCGTCTGCCTTCGGCTCAGGTCATGGTCCCAGAGTCCTGGGATCGAGCCCCACATCGGGCTCCCTGCTCCGTGGGAGTCCTGCGTCTCCCTCTCCCACTCCCCCTGCTGTGTTCCTGTTCTCGCTATCTCTCTGTCAAATAAATAAAATATTTAAAAATAAAAAAACAAAAAAACAAAAGGGGGAAAAATGTGAGACCCTGATCCAAGCTGCTGATCCAGAAGGGCAAGCCCTGGCTCCGGCCCAGGCCTCTTCGTGCCAGTCCAAGTTCTTATCCCTCCTCAGGGTCCCTGCGTAAAAATCCTACAGCTTATCCTAGGAATCAAATCCAACTTGACCCTAATTATAGGAAATGTACCCACAGGGCTACTATGCACCAGGTGCCATTTTAAGCACGCTACACAGCTTAATCCACTCCATCCACCCTATGCATATGGACTGCTGCTGTCATTCCATAGAATAGATGGGGAAAGTGAGGTCCCATGAGATTGTGTACCTTGTATAAACTGGCATAAGGCTCATCGGTGGAGTTAGGACTGTACCTCATACAGTGTGGGTCCAGAGTCCCCCTCTCAGCCCAGGCGCTCCCCTGCAATGTCTGGACAGGATGCTCCAGGACACTCGCCATGGCTGACCAAGGGCGCTGGTGCTCCCACTCTCAAGGCTCTCCAGCTGACCCCATGGCACAAGGGCCCTGTGCCTACTTAAAAAAAAGCACACTGCCCCTCTGTAAGGGTTGGTGGTGGTTGTATCTATGAAGTCTCATGGGTTTGTAACCCTCTTGACAAGGCCAGGCTCACTGACTGAGCCACCCCGGTGCCCCAGGCCAGTGTGCTTTATGACCAGCAAGGTACTTCCGATCCCAGGGCTCCCTTCCTCTCCTTGTTGCAATTCACAGTTTTTTAAAAGCCCTGTCAGAATTGCCTAGAACACAAAGGTGGGACACCAAGGTGTCACAGGAGCAGAATCAGCCATCTCCTTCCAGACCCCATCATGACTCAGGTAGCTGTAGGGATGGAGGCCGTCCCGCTGAAACCCTCCTGGCTCATGCCTCCCCCAGACCAGTGCAACCCACACTGACCCCATGCGCTGTTACCCCTACCTTAGTCTGCAAGAGGTCAGGAGAAATGAATCGCCTTGCTTAAGATAACGGAGAATGGGTCCCAGAACCTAGAGAGACTCAGATAAATGGCAACAACAACTGTGAATGAGTCAGTGCCGGGGAGAAAGGAGGCTGTTGCAGGGAGGAGGGCAGGGACAGGACAAAAACCGTTACATGTGGCTCTCAGCCACTTGCCGAGGACAGTTCAATGGAACATGTGACGGACAAAAATGGAGCAGTCTTCCTCAGGGCTCAGCTGTAGAAAAAAACAAAAACAAAAACCCACAAGTTTTTATTTGCCTAGTTTTACAGTTTCCTTTAAAGAGTTTCCCCCCTTGTTTGTCCTGAATATAATGTATATGTGTGAGTAGAAACAAAATGACAATTCAAAAAAAAAGAATCTTTTAATAAAAATTACTCATAAAAATCCTAATAAATTTCAAAGAACAAGATATTTCTTAGTACATTTATAAAAGAACATTTGGTCCTTTTACAAAAAGCTCCCTCTTAATTTAAATACATTTCTTATTTACAGATTAAACATAAAATATCATCTATAGCTGCAAAGCATATTGCACATTACAGAGAGAGAAGCATGTGTATTATCTCAATAGGTTTTCCCAGAGTTTCCAACTCCAGATTTTTTTTTTGTAAAAACAGATTTACCTTTCTTGTGCATAATAAATAAAAATGCAGCTTGTGTTTTGCTATTTAAAACTAAAACAAAATACCTTTTAAAAATATTATTTCTCTGCCTCTCAGAAAGAGGGAAAGGGGGTAATGAATCAGGAAGGTCCACAGGTAGATTTTCCCGGATTCACATCCAAACTCCAGCAGGAACAGAACCCTGAGCCCTGCAAACCTGGGGACACACAGCCCAGCCAGCCCACCTTCCCTCTTTCACAAGGGTCCCTGCCCTGCAGGGAAGAGGCACTAGAGAAGGAGCTGGATGCCTGGGAATGGAAAAGGAAAGACCAAGATTTCCTTCAAAAGTCCCTGCTCAGGTACTCTGGTGAGAGCAATCATTCAGCCCTACCTTTTCACCAGCATTAAATTTGAAAGCCTCAAAAGAGGAAGACCTCTGGGGCCCTCCAGAGAGAAGAAAAAGATGCCTGATGTTCAGTCCACAAGATCTGAAGCCAAGGATTACAGTTTGCAATCACCCAGTAAACTGAGCTAAGGAAATAGCTAAGAGGGTATTTTTCTTGGGGGCGGGGGGCAGAGGGGAGAGAAGGAGGGGGAGCCACGTTCAGGCCCTCAGATTGCACACAGAGCCTCCTCTAAAATCCACCTGCACAGACACCACATAATCACTTTAGTGACCTGTGCATGCCCCCAATCCGGGACAAGCTGGGAACCTGCGATTAGGAATTCGGGTAGAAGAGCTGGAACAAACTGCAGGCAAGATGTGAACACTGGAAGCTGGTTCTTCACAAAGGCCAGCACAGCTGGACGCCAGCCAACACTTCCCCTGTCACCTACTATTCCGGAAATGGAGCTCCTCGGTCACATCACCGAAGGCAGCAAAGCCTGCCCTGTACCGACTGAGAACTCTGTGGTAGGAGATTTATACTGCCTGGCCTAACTACAGGGCAGCTTTCTACAAGAGTTTTGCAAAACCACATTCCTCATGTCGACCAAAGCAGACTCCAGACACTAGCTATACAGGGGAACTAGAGGATGGCACAGACTCACAGCTGTTCCAAAGGATGAGCTCTGTTCAGAATCAGGGCAGTCCTGGGGCAAAGCACTGAGCAAGGGAATCTCTTCAACACTCCCCTCCCTGACCCCTTCCTACCGGACATCCTGCAACACAGAATAGAAGAAAACAGCAAAAGCCCTGCAAGAGAGAACACAGTTGTTGACATTCTGATTTCCAAAAAGAAAACAAGCAAGCTTTGAACTTGGCTCTAAAGAACCTTCGTTTCATGACTGGCACTAGACGGTATTACTAGCCCCACAGATCACGGACTAGGCAGCATCGACTTTAGACCGGGGAGTCTGGAAGCTCAACCACCAGGATTGGTCTGCAGTAACGCCCTCACCTTCAGTCTCACCAACTGGTACAAGTCAGTGCCCACAAGTCAAGGGGGTTTGGACTTCATACAAAACACATCTCACGCCAGCCTGCGGCCCCTGGCGTGCGTCAGTGGCCCTGGGGCACAGGTCCCTATTCCTGAGCATGAGGGGGATGGAATGCCAGAGCAGGGGACAGGTTAAGGACCCAGACGAGAGGGTGGTGTTGGAATGCTACACATCGATGTTGTCCCAGAAGCTGGAGAGGGAACCCAGCAGGGCCACTAGACGGAACGGATGCCCGGAGGACCCATTTTCTTCCCTGACGTGCCTCATCCCCCAGATGGGACATTTATAGTCCCGTCTCGGCTTGCCTGGAGAAAAGGTATGGGGACTCTGCGCCTGGGTGCACATGCGTATGTCAAATGGAACATTTTGATTTTACCGAGTCGATGAAAACACCTAAAATATATTATATAGTGTTCTCAAAGGAAATGTTCTATTCAGGAGATGAGACAAGGTCGATAAAGAGAATGCTTCTGAAATGAAGAGAAAAGGTAAAACAGAAGCATTTGATTTTGTTTACTTACAACAATTTGCATAGTAAATATTTAAAAGACAGAGGTGACACATTTATTACTGAAAATCCCTTTTTCAAAAATCTCCAAGAACTGAATTCTGTATCTATTTCTTAAAAAACAGTAACACTGAAATTTTCAAGAAGGAATAAAACTTCTCCCTTTGATTGGTATGCAATGGCTCAGACCACACTTCTGGTTTTAAAAAGATGAACAGGAAATCACTTGAAGTGTGCAAGCAGAGACAGGTGGGCAACAAGACAGGTAAGGTTGGAGGTTCTTAAGAGACTTCTACCCTTTGTACCAGGATTCATTTCAACCTCAGATGTTATACGGAAGTCAGGCTGAGGGTTCAAATCCACCTCTGCTCTGGAGGAATATTCAGCCTAAGTTCAAAGAGAGACGCTTCTGTTCTGGCTAAGAATATAACAACAAAGAAAGAAGGCAATGTAGCACAACTTCCTCCTAATGCAGGTTTGCTTAAAATACCATGCTGAAAGGCAAGGACTGGCCAAGAATTTTCCAGAATCTTATTAATACTCATCCCTTCCCCTTTGTCACTGTGGTCCCACCCTGTGACAATTCAAAACAAGGCTGCTAAAACCAGAGCAGCAGCTGTGACAACCAGCGGCCCCAACCAAAATCCTCTAAGGCACTAAGCTAAAGCCTCTAGTACAGAGAAATGGCTCAGGGATGCCAGAGAGTCATCTGATCATTTCTTTCTCCCTGACTTAGCTAATTGGCACTAGACACAGAAAACAAAAACAAAACAAAATTCTAACCCAAACACGGTCAGAATTGAGAATCCTTGGTTAGTAAATATGAGATAGATGGAAGCTCAGACATTCTTAGGTATTTTTCTCTCCCTAAAAGGCACCTGGTTCTGGAACTATGGGAGTTCCTCAGGTAAGTTCAAATTAAATGTAATATACCATCCAAAAGATCTGTGTGACAATTTAAGAGACTGCCTTTTGAAATTCAGATAAAAATTATTCATAAGCAATTAACTTGTAACACTGTGAAGATTATGTGGGATGCAAATGAAAAACTGAATGATTATCCCCCCTGTGATCCAAAATCGTGGGTGGGAGAGCCAATTATCTAATGAGAGAAAGGATAACAAAATGCAATAAATAGGGATGAACCTCAGGCCCTTTGCACGGAAATTTCATTCACAGTCCTCTAACAGAGAGGTAGCAATACTGCAGTCACGGCAAGTGCCGGAGACAGGAACACACTTGTCGGATTCCAAAGTGGGAAGCTATGAAGCTCCATCCAAAGATGCCCTATCCACACTGTGCTTATAAAATCAGCATGTCCTAAGAAGCCAACTTCTATGTACCTTCTTACTTCAAATTATATCCTTAAGAAAAATAGGGCATTTTATTGAACAGAAGAGAAACACTAATGTATGCAAGAATCTGCTAGATGTGTGTGAGGAGCTGGACAGGAATTCCTACACCATCATGGATGGCCAGACTTCCATCCTCTTCCGCTTCAGACTGGTCTCTGCACAGCATGGGTTCGGCTGTTTCCATCCGGTTTCAGATGAGGCCACACGGAGGAGAGTAGATCAAATCAAGCCAACCATCTGGTCAATCTGCCGCATGTAGATGCTCTTTAAGGGCAGGGAGTATCTCCTCTCGTCAGGAACACGATTACACTAGAAAGAAAAATACAAAGAGGAAAAATACAAACTTTGAATTAAAAATCCAAGTATTAATTGCTCAGGGAATAAATGGGGGTTTCTTCACCTGAGCACCGTTGACAGGTGGGGCCCTCCTGTGCACTGCAGGATGCTTAGCAGCATCCCTGGTCTCTCCCACTAGATGCCCCCTCAACCCCTACTCCCCCAGTCGTGACAACCAAGATTGTTTCCACACATTGTTCAATGTTCTTTGAGGAGCAAACCACTCCCCCAGCTGAGGACCATTGACTTTTTTTTTTTACCACTGACATCATTTAATACCTTCACTTCACAGGTGAAGAAATGGAGACCCAGGCAGGCTAAAAGACATCCACTCAAGGGCAGAGTGATCAGGACAAGAAGCTCATCCTTCAGGTTCTTAACTTAATCCACCCAGAATTTCAGAAAACACCTTAGCTATTTGAAAATACAGCTGGCCTTTGAACAATGCAGGGGTTGGGGCACTGACCCCCAGTGCAGCTGAAAACCCACATATAATTCTGACTCCCTAAAAACTACTGATGGCCTGCTGCTGACCAGAAGCCTTACCAAGAACATCAACAGCCGGTCAACTCGTATTTTGTATGCTGTATTTTTTTTTTAAGGTTTTATTTATTTATTTGACAGAGAGAGAGATAGCGAGAGAGGGAACACAAGCAGGGGGAGTGGGAGAGAGAGAAAAGCAGGTTTCCCACTGAGCAGGAAGCCCAATGCGGAGCTCGATCCCAGGACCCTGGGATCATGACCTGAGCCGAAGGCAGATGCTTAACCGACTGAGCCACCCAGGCGCCCCAGTATGCTGTATGTATTATATACCGTATTCTTACAATAGAGTCAGCTAGAGAAAAGAAAATGTTATTAAGAAAATCATAAGGAAGAGAAAAATACATTTACAGGACTGCAATGTATTTATCAAAAAACATCCACATGCATCTCAGACCCGCATTGTTCAAGCGTCAACCGTACTGTGGTTTTTCTGAGTTTATGGTTCTTTCCAACCACACCTAAAACCTAAATGCTTGACGGAGCTCTTTTTTTTTTTTTTTTTTTTAAAGAAAAGCTCCTTTCCCCCCTCAAGGGCTGCCCGAACGGCCCTTCCTGGGAAGCTCCTCCTCATCCCCTCACGCATCTTCTGAAAAGTGACCTTGGCAATGAAGCCCTCTTTATCTCCGCTGGCAGATTAACTCCTCGCTCCTCTGTGTTTCAGCAGCACTGCACGCAGCGCCTTACTGACAAATACCCGGCAAGGAGCCGGGTTCCCCACGAGACCCCTCTGATGGACCCACATCGCTAGAGCCCTAAGAGGAGTGTCTCCTTCCAGTCCACCTCCCGGCTTCAACACGGGACCAGAAGCTCTCTGCGCCTCCCTTTCCCCACGTGTAACATGAGGAGACCAAAGGCACCTACCCTCGCGGGGCCACTGTGAGACGTTACTGCACATGACCAGTTGGAAAAGGGGCCTGGGCTGTGGGAGGTGTTATACACAAATGTTGACTGTAATTACTATTTCTCTGCCCCTAACTCTCCTCCTTCCCTTTTCATCTCAATTAGGCTGTGTTCACCTAGTCTACACTGCATGGCCTTATGGAGATTTGGGGGACCGATCTCTGCTCCGGTCTGTCAACGTAGTTCACAGACTGACGGTAAAGACTTTCAATGGGACACTGACAGTCAAGTACAGAAGCACAGCCGGGGACCACGGGGCGTCCCCTAGCCATGGCAGTTTGGAAGTGGGTGGCAGGCATCTCAACAACAGAGGCTTTTTCTGAGCAGAGAGATGGCATTCAATGCATGGTGGGATAACCCGGTTTGATATTTCAACTGATGCGGGGTCTCTTTCCCCATCCTCACTTCCAAACCGTCCTATTTGACTCAAATCAATACAACTATACCTAGGACTCCTACCAGAAACCCCAGGACTTGTTTCTAAATCTTTCCCAGTATTTATCAGGACAGTCGAGGTGTGCTCAGTGAACCCTGCCTTAAATGAAACTTCGTTCTTCTGCACTTTCAAGAGCATTTCATTAAAAATCACAATGACTGATGACTGCTCTTTTCTCTCTCCTGCTGCTGGGTGATTTGGCTGGATCTCTTCCATTTGTTCCTCCAGATCCACTCTCTGCCCTTCCCCATCCTGCTCTGGCCCCAGAGGCCAACTCGACAGATTATACCAAAAGGTCCCCATGGCCTCTGACCCCTGGTGAGCATCGCCAGTGAGAAGCTCCAGCAGAGGAGAAGGTAGAAGGATGGTCGAGTGTTTACTCTGCTGGTTCCCTTCCGCAAGCTCACTGGAGCTGGCTCGGAACAAGGCTTCTGCCAGGAGCCCCCCGCTCCAGCACGCCTCTCCCCACCCAGGTTCCTGTGACCACGAGCCCCTGCAGCTAGGACGGACAGTGGCGCTGCTCCCGTGGGTCCCCACACCCTGACGATATCCACGTCGATGGTCTTTTGTGAAACCTTCTCCAATGACCCAGTCTGGATGCCACCAATTTTCTGTCAGGGACTCTGGATGACAAGTTTGTATTATTTTCTCCTTGTCCACATGCCAACCACCCCTGAAGAAAGCAACTTACGTTGGAGCTGGAGTTGATGACTTTTAACTCAGGTGATTTAGGCCTGTGCATAGACTTCCCCTCTTGGTCCTGCCCTCCCTCTTCAGAAAAGAATTCCTTCCAGGGTGATTCCCGAAGATGTTTATCCACAGATACAATGTGTCCCTCAGTGGTAAACATGTATTTGGTTCCAGATTTGTGGACTGGATTCTCCTCATCAAATAGCTAGTAGGAAAGGAAAAAAAAGAAAATAAAAAAGATACAACTGGTAACTGTAGCACATTTGGAACAAACTCGGTCGAGTATGTCCCAGACTATTCAGGAAGTAGAATTTGCTGGGTCCGCAGGCTTTTCAGTGACAAATGGGTGAAAAGATGGTTCCCAACTCTGGCTGCAAAGCAGAATCACCAGTTTTGTTTAAATCCAAATGCCTGAATTTCCCCCATCCCATCCCACCCCACTTGGACCTAAAGAGTCAGAAATCCCAGGGCTGAGCCCAAACTTGCATAGTCTATAAAAGCTCTTCCCTGAGAGTTGTGGCACTAGAATTCTAGAACTATCCCCTCCTCGCACACACCTAGGTCCTACACTGGACAATGCTGGAAGGAAAGAAGCAAACGCTTTCTCCTTCACCATATCCCAGGGCCTGGCACAGAGCACACTGTGCCATCATCCCAATGACTCCTGTCAGAACACAGGCAGGGCTCTGAGGACAGAGGGCAGTCCTTTCCTTCAACAGGAGGAATGTGGCAGGAGCATCCAGAAAGAACACCTAACTGAATACAGGACAGGTCGGTTAGGGGAGGAGCCAGGGGTCTAGTAAATGTTAAATGAGCAAACATTCAGAACAGAAATCTCAGTGATGGAAGAAACCTTACAGCCACCTGAAGTACTGTACAGATGAGGAAAAACGTGACTCAGCACAACTTGTCTGTGTTTCCACAGCTAACAGGAGGTCTAGGTTTTCTCGCCCCAGACACTATGGTCTCTCCTCTAGAACAGCCTAGGACATCTCCTTCACTCGCTCTAGAATTCACCCTGCGAACACCCCAGGCGCCACGGGCTGCTGAACGGGGATGCACGCCAGGCTCCTATCAGCCTGCAGCGACCAGCCTGGCCCGGAGGCACACACCGAGAGGGAGGCCTAGGCCCCCATGGGGACCTGACGGCAGGCCGGCCAGCTTCCCGTGGGCTGGACTAGGTGGGCGGCTGGTGGGCTCGCCTCCTCTGCAGTGTCCTGTGAAGAGTCACACCAGATTGGACTGGTAATTCCAAACCCTGGCTCTGTAGAGAATCACAAGTCACTTGTCAGAATTACAGATTCCTGAACCCACTTTCTGTCGATTCTGATTCAAGAGGGCTGTAATTTTAACAAGGGCCCTAGGGTGATTCTGATCCAGCTGGCCCCCAGGCCTGGGAACCAGGAACCTCAATAACACAGCCTATCACTACTCCCCTCTTCCCTTTGAACCTCAGCTTCCACACTGCTTTCCCACCAGGAAGACCTGCCCCTGTGTGCCTGGGAAGCATCCTGTTGTACATAGCCATACCAAGTACAGCCGTAGAGAAGGTAGGAGAGTAGCTGCGTGCACAAGCCACGGACACAATGTGTGCACGCTGCAGAGCAGGGGAGTGGCAAGAGCATTGCAGAAGGAGTCAGGACCAGGACTGAAGCCTCAGCTCTGCTCTGCAGTCACCCTGAAAACCCAGGTTAAGTCACCTGACATCTCCATGTAGACAGCAGCTCCCACAAGGGGAAGAATGAATGCTGACAAACAATCCCTTAAAGGTTTCCTCCAGGTTCCGTGACTCTCTCTCTCTCCACACACCTGGGAATGTGTGCATGGACAGAGAGCCAAATGGGCTGGGGTCTCGGCCAAACTCACATGCATCAGAAGACATAAGAGCTGCAGACACTGCTCTCTTCCTCAGAGACGCCTTCCCCGACCACCACAACTCATGTGCACAGGTCCTCCAGGAACCGTGACCAGCACTTCAGACCGGTTGCAACTGTTAAGTTTGTTTGTTTACTTGACGATGCCTCCCCTACGAGGTTAGAAACCTCGGCAGACGACAGCAATACACTCTTGTTTTGATAGCACTGTGTCCCTGGGCCAGCACATGTCCAGCACAGAGCCGTGCTGGACATGTGCTAGACAGAAGACCGAATGAATGCATGCTCCGAGCACTAATCAACATTTCTTGGGTTAGCCTTCTAACACACATACCAGATACAAGTATTTACAGGTCTCACTGAGAAAGAAGCTCTCCATCCGGTCCTCTTTGGATTTATCTATGACGTGATGCAACGTCGCATATCCACACCTACAAAACAAGTTTCAGGTTAGTCCTGCCTCCGCGCCTTCCTACCTGCTTATTAATTTAAGAAGCGGAAATAGTCTATTAACAGAATAATTAGCCAAATTATCAAATGGCATATGAAAAATAAATTAGTTTAGGTTTAAGAGCTATCCTTTTTCAGCCTAGATTATTTGCAAATTTATGAAAAAGTGGTTTGGCTGCTAAATCATCAGGTTAGTTATAGGGGGAAAGAAGAGGGGGCTGGTGGAAGGCATTTGCCAAGCACTTAACATGGCATCAAGAAAATGACTGGCAACAAATTTAGGACAGAAATTTTTTGTCCAAATATCTGTAGAAGCGACTTATCATTGGATAGCCTAAAATACTATTTTGTAAGAAAATACTTAAGATACACTGCTAGGTGAAAAAAGCAGGTCACAAAATTGAAATATAATTTTTTTAACATATATGTATATACACACATTATATATATAAATATATGAAAATGATCATAAGTATATAAACTTAAATGTTGACTGTGGTTATCTACACATGGAGATTACAATGATAATATTCTATCTCCATATCTTCTGTACTCCCTAAACTTTTTAGTACATGTATTATTTGTACAACTAGGAAAAATAAGTTACTTAAAAAAAAATACACAGGAAACAAAGGTGAAAAAAAATAAATAGCAATCCCCACTATAAGGGACTGGTCCTGCTATACAAAAAGTAAGCAATTTCCCCACAGAACTAACATTAATGACCTGTTCTATAAATTAAAGTGCAAAACAGAATATTTCCCCAGAACTAAAAATAAATCAAAAGTGGCCAACAGAAAAAGGAAGGAACCTTAGGAAACTAACTTGACTTTTGTGTACTTTTCCAGACTCTGCAGAATATCCATTCCTACATGGAGGTAGAAGGGATTCTTGGTTGCCTAGAGAGAACATGAGAGAACGTGATCCAGCAAGGGCCTGGAAAACATGCCATCAACGAACATCACGGTGACTGCAGGAATCCCCCGAGGAGGAGAGTCACTGGCCAAAGGCAGGCCAGTGCCCAGCTCACGTTACCCTGGAAGGGCACAAATGTTAAAGAACTACGGTGTTCTGTTGGTTCACGTCAAAGTACCTGTGCCGTCTGTTTAACCGTAACCAGGGCTGAGACAATCCACTCCAGGGCAGAACGATAACCTGCTCTGGCTCTCCTGATCCCCGTCATGATCAGAAGTGAAATAACAGTACCGTGTGTGAGAACAAATCTAGTTTCTCTCTCGCCTTCGAACTCTCTAGAAACTTAAGATGCAGGCCCAAGGACGCAGGACATTGCCCCCATTCCACTTACAGAGCCTTTCGAGGAAAAGCTAAGAGGAACAGGAAGACTTTCAAACAGGAGGCCCCCACACTTTCCTCTCGAACTGCCCTATGAACTCAGTCCTTAGGGTTGCTTACTCTGCTGTCACGTGCTCTTACACAGTTTCAATAGGAAACCAATTCTCTGCAAAGATGAGACCAGTACTCCACAAACAATTTAAAAGCTGGGGATCATCTTGAAGTCACGCCTAGTGCCCGCCTGCAGGGGCAAATGCAAACTCCTATGTCTGAGGGCAGCGATCTGTGTGGGAAGAGAGCACAGGGAGTGGCCTCCGAAGGCGGGGCCAGGAAGCTCTAAGAAAATAGTCAACGGGAAGAAGCAGCTGAAAATAGGAAAGAAGAAGTGACAGAAATGAAGAGGTATGAACCCAAAGACAACAGATCTAAGCTTAAGAGGAGACTCAGCAGCACCCAGGCGTGGCCTCCTTGGAGCGCCTGGAGCCGGGCTGTCCATCCAGCTCAGAGAAGCAAACTCGGAGGCTATCTGTGCCCTCTTCTGAGAGGTTATCTAAAACTCACAAGGTCTTTCTTTGCACGTGAGGACTAGGACCAGTTTCATAGGATTTCTCCCTTTTTCATCTAGAAGCAAATGGCACGATTCAGCGTTAACTTTTTCTTTAATAAATCCTAACCACAGTACTAATCCTACTACGAGAACTCATAAAAGTAAGTATCTTCTTGTGCAGGCTTGCCCCCTGCAGGCATTTGTCACAGGTCCACTGAGGTGCACTGAAGGCCGGCTTTGCAGAAAGCTGCTGTATTTGTGAATGGATGCAGACTCTCCATGTGTATAGATGGAGGGCACGCCCAGAGGTAAAAATATCTGCCTTAGACTGCGGGGGAGACTTCACAGTTAAAGTGACAATCCCTCTGGCATTAAATTTCATGGGAAAATGAACACTGTACTTTTTTTTTTTTTAAGCATTAAACAGAAATAGACATTCAGATAAATCCCAGATGATTTCCTTTACCCAGAAAAAGAATTCCTTTGGTCTGAATGATGATTACACAGACCAGGGTTCCACAGTGCATGAGAACAGAACTGTAACTCAAAAAGAGTTCTTTGGCCAAACACATCTGGAAAATACGGAGTAGTAAGTCCTCTTTCATGTTTAAGGATGTGAGAGAGAAAAGCCCTATGGTGCAGGCACGATGGGCTTTGCAGAAGGTTAGGTTCAACACCTCCATGTGTGACCGCAGATGCCTTCTCTGTTCTGTGGAACCAGGAATCACACTCAACACCAACAAGCCTATGGTTAGGCAGCATCCATCTCCGAGTCACTAGCAAACACCACAGTTCTACCCCAATCAGCTAATGTCTGCTAAAAACCAACCACTACAGGTCCTGCTAGCATTGAAACACAAAGTCTAGCACCTGGTAGAGGAGATACGTAGACTCCACTAACTCCGGTCTCAGCGGGTAGAAGAGCACGTCGGGGGCCTGGAGCTGCCAGTTATACCTCTCAGGGAGGGCCCCGTAGCGTTTCCAGATGGCGTAGTAAAAGGCATGGAGGCAGATGGCATCTTCCACATCTCCGATCAGAACCTAAGGAGAAGACGCTTTTCTCAGAGTGGTAAGATGTGACACAAAGGCCCTGGGCTCTCCCTCTGCCCCCCAGTTCTTATCTGACCTGGTTGGAGATAAAAACAACCCAGAAGTAGCAAGCCAGAAAAAAGGATGCCCTCCCTAACAGACTGTCCATGCCAAACTCATGTGAACTGCATAGGACAAGAGGTTAACTATACTTAGGAGCGAAGAATAAACAAGAGACAGATGATCCAAAAATCACACATGGTCACTTTTCAACCATGCTTTTACGCTTATTTAGTATGGCTCTGTTCCAGATCCTGAGGACTAATGTCACAAACAGAATAATCAAGACATACTGTGCTACTAACCTCCCAAATCCAGAGGAGCCAGAGAATGCTCTGGTATCACAAAAAGAAAAGAGAAAACACAGAAACCCTTGGCAATGATTGCGTTTTCTTGGCAAACATGGCTGCTGAATACCTGCAGTCCAGGGAAGAAGGCCTGCAGAGAGTCAATCCAAGTGTTCATTAGCTGCCCGCTGAACATGTTCACATTCACGTACAGTGGAGGGTCTCCTTCTCCTTCGTTACAGGCTTCCCGACTAACGGGTGAGCAGAGCAGGCAAAGGTGAGAAGAAAGATCGCTGACAGCCCTCCAGCCCTACTCCTCCCGCAGCCCCTGGTCCTTTAACTTCAATGGCATCAACATTAACATTTTCTCCTAACTCATTCTTTCCAACCTTTGGAGATAAACTGCCTCTACCTGTGGATACCAGACTCTAGCATAAGGACACATCTGCCATAGAATAAAAGTTCTGAACTTAGCCGTCGTAACTGATCAGGGCTTTCACTGTGTTTTGCAGAAGGCACTTGGACATTCCAAATGGCTTACAAATACTGCCACGTAATGCGGTATGTAGCAGGGTCTTTGTTGGATTTGACCTGAGTGGAAAAGCCTGGTTTCTTCTACACAAAAAAAGAATCTCTTTTAAGGTCCTACACCAGGGGCCTGAAGGAATACATCAGAGCAGGATGCTTAGGGATTATTGCTCAATTTAGATTGAGACTTTAAAAAGCAAAAATGACTGAACCCTGGACAAACGGCCTCTTTACTAAAACACAGCACTCACATAAAGGGTTCCTACAACAGCTACCATAGAAATGGGTCCAAGAAAATCCCAACATGCAGAAACTCAGTAGTTATCACCTGCATTGGACATTTAATATACAAAAGCATACAAAGAAAGACCTAAGGAAGTGGGTGACATCGAGGTAGAAGCCACTGTAGCTCTGAATGGCACTTCTCCCCTGCCCCCCTGATTGTACAACTGGGTAGTAGCAAATAATGCTGTTTTAAACTATAGCGCGGGGAAATGTGGTAACTGTCCTTTCATGAGGTATAAAGACCAATCCAAACGATTCTTTGGAAAGTAAAAGAACCGAAATAACTCAGTAATGGTCCCGTATTACAGCTCTATATGCGATGAAAGCCACAGTGAAACACAGGCACGTGTCACTCCTTGTGGCAACCAGTGTCCACCATGGCCCCCGAAGATCCCTGACTCCTGGCAGTCACAAAGGCTGTGATTTGTACGGCCCCCTCCCACACCGGACCGCGGCTGGTCTGTGGGACCTACAGAGCCGGGCAGAAATGTTGGTTCATCATTCCAAACTTAGGTCATGAAAGCACACTTTTGGCCTCTCTTTCTATCTCTCTCAGATCACTCACTCTGGGGGAAGCCGGCTGCCAGGACCTGCCTACAAAGGGGTCCACGTGGCGAGGAACTGAAACCTGCCAACCACCACAGGAGTGAGCTTAGAAGGGGGTCCTCCAGCCCTGACCGAGCCTTGACACGGCTATAGTCCCTGCCAATAACCTGGTGACAACCTTGCGAGACCCTGGGTCCACTCAGTGGCTCTTGGCTTACTGACCCTCAGAAACTATGGAAGATAATGTTTGTTGTTTTAAGCCACTAAGTGCTAGGGTAATTTGCTATGCCGCAGTAGAAGGCTAAAACAGATCTTCACCCCCAAATGTCTGCCCAACAACTAGGAAGTGGGAAGATGAATGCAGAGACCACAAGACGCTGTGGATTCATGTTGAGAACACACCCTACTTGTTTTACAGGGCAAGAGAGGAGACACACCCTCTTCTTAAGTAGTTCTGAATACTCCGGTACGCAGCATTAAACATCTCGAGGTCTTCCTTTTCTCCAAAGAGAATATAAGATTTCAAGAGGTATTCATAGAAGGAGTCCAGGCCAGCGCCCAAGCCGCTCTGCTTTCCAACCCAGCGGCCTGTCTGAATGTTCACCACATTGCCTGCAAAAACAAAGTCTATCAGGCCCCAGGTATCTGGGGACGGCTCCTCCTCCAGGGTGCCCTCCAACTCTGGCCCCACCGATCTCCCGCACCCTGGGCCTTGGCAGAAAAGGAATGAATGCTTGGCCCTTGCGTTTTTATCAGTCCCATCAGCAGCACAGAGAGGCAGGAAATCTTTCTCAATATACGGTGCTTAAACACTGGGACAAAACTGGGGAAAACACTTGAGGCAAGGGAAAAGTAAATTTGTCATTTTGCCTTTCCAGATTAACAGTGCATTTCAAATGCCAAAGGAGTGTTCAAACCTTTGACTCAGTAATGCCATTCCTGGAAATTTATCCTTGATGGAAAAAAACGTTTTTAAGAAAAAGTATTGTGTTGTTCATCAAGAATTATGAACTGTATGATTTATATTATCTGTAAAATGGGGGGAGAAAAGAAAAAACAGAAATAATGCAAGTGTCCAACACTGGAAGAGTTAATGGACTCTATGTAGATTTTAAAGACGGTAGCTATGAAAACAAGATAACAACCTGAAAAACCTGAACTGCCAAATGCAAGGCAGAGTAAAAATGCTTATTTATATTGTAAGTTGAAGGTATATAAAAAAAAAAAAAAATAAGTTGAAGGTATATAAACATTGCACATGCCAGACTGAAAGGGCCTATGGGAAATTTAAAAGGTGACAATTTGTGGTGACCCTGGCAAACCATTTGGTGGTGGGGTGGCAATTTGGGCAACTTGTTTATTTCTACCAGTGTTGCAAAACACAACAAATATGTAAATAAATTTAATAATTTAAGGAATAATCAAAAATCACTTGTGCGGCGCCTGGCTGGCTCAGTCAGTGGAGCACGAAACTCCTGATCTTGGGGTTGCAAGTTTAAGCCCCATGCTGGGCACAGAGATTACTTATTAAAAAAAAAAAAAAAATCACCTTTAAAAAGCAGTGTTCTTGCAGTGATACTCTACGGCTCTAGGACAACTAATCAAGGTACTTCTCAATGACAAAAAAAATTTTTCTGGGGCACCTGGGTGGCTCAGTCGGTTAAGCATCTGCCTTTGGCTCAGGTCAGGATCCCAGGGTCCTGGGATCAAGCCCCACGCCTAGCTCCCTGCTCAGCAGGGAGTCTGCCCCTCCCCCCTTGCTCATGCTCTTGCTCTCCCGAAGGAATAAATTAAAAAAAATTTTTTTAAATTTTTCTCAGTGTAAGACAGTTTAAAATAATATCTTGAATTAGCAAAAAACTAGTAATTATTAAAGATGAATGATGAGTACACAGGGATTCATTATTCATTATACTTTCTCCCTTCTTCTATAGGTTTGAAATGTTCCATAATAATTTTTTTAATAACATCTTGACCAAACATTCTCAAGAGGAAAAAAAAAAAATCCCACCTAATATAGGTTTAATCTGGCCTTTCAACCTACTACCACATGCCTAGAGTTTTTTAAAGGAAAAAGCCACTCCACCAGTAACTCCGAATGCCTTATATTGAAACAATATAATCTGCCTCAGAGGCGGTTCTTTTTATAGCATTTCCATTAACAATTATTTTCAAGTGGAATATGCCAAGGGATTCAAATCAGAAGGGAACCCTCAAACAGCAAAAGCATTATTCTTTCCCATCAAACATTACAGCCTCACTCTAGGCAGAAAGTCCCGCAGAGAAATTAGACATGGCAGACACAAAGGGCCATTCTCTCCGAGTTGTCCATTGTCAGGTTCAGGGGTACAGACAGAAGGAGTGGCGAGCAGGGAGAGCCCCAGAGAAAAGCAAAGGAAAGGGGGCCAGATGTACCCAGTCCCAGTGGCCTGAGAAGGTGCGACCACACCTAATAATCCCGTATCATTGCTCCGCAGGTTCCAAAGGGCTTTCACAGCACGTCTGGCCACCCACTCAAATGTAGAATCCCCCAGGAGTCGGCTCAGAATCCCAAATTCCACCAGGAGGGAACCAGCACCTGCTGTGCATGTCTCATTATTGCTGTCAGGAGGAACGCCTGTCTTTAGATTCACCTGGGGACAGGAAGAGACAAAAGATTTGTGGCAAGACTTGTGAGGAACCCTGGGGGCTAGAAGGCCAGGTCACAGCCACTAGACTCAACTACTGAACCAAACTTAACTGCCGTGTGACTCAGCTCACCGCCTCCCATGTCACACCTGAGATAGATATGGGAGTTAAGCTTAAACAACATAAAGAAGACAATAAGAACACCACACCTTGTTTTAATAAGAGCAAGTCTTAGGGGGATGGTTACAATGCTGTGCTCTAATCCACCTCTTTCCAGCACTAGGCTTTGGCATTAGAAACAAAGGCCAGCTGTGGAATGCCTTATCAGTTTTAAGTGAGCTGCTAGGAATTCACCCCTGCTCAGCGAACATAAACAAATCACAGACAAGGGAGACACAGGAAGAGTGTGACAGCCTGTTTCATCACTGAGGCTCTGTGGGCTGGCAATTCTCTGCTGGTTACCTAAAAGGCTGACTCAATTCCCAAGGGAGTTCTGAGCTCAGCAAATCGGGTGCCACAAAGACAGAATCGCATTCCAGATCTTGCAGTTAAATCAGCAGCTCACTGGCTGGGCTGGGCAGGCTTTTATTTGAAAGATCCACGTGAAGCACTCCCAAGAACAGTCGCCAGGATCCTACAGTACACACATGAGGGTCTTTGGGGGAATGTACTCGAGTCAGAAATAAAGACAAATTCCCCATGCTATTTGGTAGCAGGGGATACAAATCTCACATGCAGAAGAACTTCAGGATACTGAGCACAGGAACCTAGTAAGTTCCTTAAGGGGAAGAATCAAATGTGTCAACCGTATGCCTGGCACACAGTAGGTGCTTGGTAAATGCTGAATGAATTAAAAAAACATCCTGCATCACATTTTGGGACAAATTCTCTCAAGGACACAGCTTTCCTCTTTCACATCACCTCCCCACTTGCCCCAAATAAATGAATCAAAAAAGAGTTTTAATTCAGGAAGATGCTGACATGTCCAACTAGTCTACCTACCCGAGGATAGGGGATCCCTGTCTTGGTGTTTTCAAAGGCCGGCAGGAGCCGCACAGCCAGGTCGTGGGCCATGTGCAACAATTCGTTATCATAATCCTTAATTGTCATGTCACCAAAGGGCTGCTTGGAGTCAGTTATTATTCTGTGGGCAGAGAGGAGACTTCCTAGGACCCTAAAAGACAGGATGACAAGAAGAACACACAAAAACAATACAATCATGTTGCTTGTCAATGCATACAATCCGGTTCAGACTGAAAGAAGCAGCCTCAAATCTCTTGAACTCAGAGCTGCCTGGAATCAGAGGGACTGAGCTTAATGGCTTCTCGAAGTTCCTTCCAGCCCTGATAAATGACTGATTCTTTATTAACCACATCACTGAAGAGTGGGGAAGAGAACCATTCACCTGAGGCCACCAAGAATAATCTCACTTAAAGTAGTTAACTAATGGCCGGCAGTCTCAATCATCTCATCAGAAGGGAGGGTACTAGCCAGTCTCAGAATAAACATTACCTTTCAGTATTAATAAATGACTCTTGCTTTATCTCACATGGGGAAAACACTTAACCATATCAGAAACAGGAAAGGGCAAGACAACAAACACTAAGTAGCTTTCCTAGTCTGGGCTGCCAAACAGCTGAGAAATTCTCCACGTTCTGGTGAGGAGGCAAGGTGAGGATGAGGAGAAGGTGAGGAGGAGGAAAAGACCTGCTCAGAGGCAGAAGGCCACGAGCTCAGATCTACGAACCTACTGAGCCAGGAATCATGCACCACTCCAATGACCTCAAGCTGATTGCGATGTTTGTCGGCACAAATGTTTTCATAGCTTTAATTTTAAATAAATAAATGATACATCTGGAATGGTATGCAGTAACAGTTTTCAAAAAGTTTAAATAGTAAAATAGTCACAACATATCAACTAGAGAGGCAAGATACAAAACTGTGTATGGAACATACACCCAATACCTTGGTGGGGGGAGGCGGGGAGGGGGGCATCAGGCACTGGTGGAGGGTGGGGAGAGAAGAGAGAGTCACACATGAGGGGGAAATAGACCCAAATGGTAAGCAGTCGGTGGTAGGTAAGATGAGAAACTTTCATTTCCTTCAGAAATGTGTAGGGGTTTTTCTTAGGACACAGTGAAGGAAGGAAATGAGACCAGACACCAAGTGACAGTGAAAATCTGCATTAAAAGGACACCCATCTCCAACCTTCATTAAAGCTCAAGTGAGTCTTTTCAGCAATGTAATTACTCTGAAATGTCAATTGTTCCACTGTTGATAAAGCCCAAAAGGGAGAGGAAAAATGGACACAGCGCCCATTAGGTCCCCCACAGACTCTCTATCTGGATCTTGCAGCTGGGAGAGCCTCACAGGAATTTTGCTGCTCACACACACAAAAGAAGCCTTCAATCCATTTCATGTACTATTTTACCTTATTGTGGCCTCAAAGACTTGGACGGTGGAATCTTTGTCAAATGAAACTGTGTCGATCACTAACTTGACTGCTTTCTGGAACTCAGATGAATTTCCCATTATCTTTAAAAAGAGGAACACAAACCATTACAACAGCTTGAAATGACGCTGAGGGACCACTTAATCTAAATGTCTGTATGAGGTTTTGCCACCCATGGGAGGAGCGGAAACACAAAAGGTAGAAAAGCACAGTTATCTCTTAGAATATATTCCAGGACAGATGGCAAGCCCATCTCCCTCAACTCAAGAATCCTATCTCCAAATAGTCAAACTGTGAAATAATTCCTCATGAATCATTAGTACCCCTCACCTTCCCACTAGACTCTCCCTCAAACTTCAGTCTGATCTGATTTAGCATGCAAGGCACTAGAGTTCCTAAAATTCTTGAAATGAGTAAAAATAAATCCAAAACCAAAGAAACAAAAATATAACTTCCCCTATGCTCCTCAAATAAATCGACAGCTTGGGTGCTTGGCTCCCAGGAGACCAAAACATCTGGAAAACGGACTTGCTGCTGGTTATCCAGATGTCTAAACACTTTGAGAAATAGTAGCATTTTCTTTTGGAGCACAGCATAAAACCAGTGGCATTCAAATCAAACAAGACATACAAATAATCAGCTCCGTGTCCTTTTTTAAAGAGTGATCTAAAATTATAATTCCTATTTTGGGTGCATGAATATGATCTCATACTAAGCTGCTCTCTCCTATAAGAAGTGCAAATTGGGAATAAAATTTTACAGATTAACCGAACCAAAATGCTTTCATTCTGTTCAAAAATTTAGGACAATCCTGGGACTTTAAGGACATCATAATGATACACACACAAAGGAAAAACAAATAATTTCATCCAGACACTATTTCTTTCAAGTGTGCCTTATTTCCTAGCATTTATTGGTCTAGCGCATCTTTTTATTCCCCTCTTCGTTGTTACTATTCCTAAGTACAGACGTTTCTTTCCTGGCCTTTAGTTCTTTGTTTTTAAAAGATTACGCAATAATGCTACAAGTTGCAGCCAATGGTCAGGGGACTGCTATCTTCTCAGTTTCCACAGCACATCTGTTAGAGCCTGTTTAAAATGTTAGCAAGAGAACAAGAAAACCTCAACTGAAATAACACCTGAAAAATAAGCCTGAAGTGCTAGCACACCGAAGACCGGATATTCTACAATGAAAACCACAGAAGTGGCTTTGTTTCCTTACAGATGCTCACCAGCAACAATATCTGTTAGCAGCTGCAGAGGCTGATATAATCTCAGATCAAGTGGAGGATGGTGAAGGAAGCTAGCAACTTTCAATTACATATTCTAATTTACCATTTTAGTCACACAGCTACAGCCAGAGTAAGCAGGCTATAAATCATTCACTCAGGCTTAAGAAAACCTGGACTGAACAAAAGAGTTAAATTGGTTTCTTTACTGCAGGACTTCTCAGAGTCAGGGTACGTTGTAGCTCTCCAATAATGGGACGGGCATGCAGAATTTCTCAAGGTTCACTTGGGAACAGAATTCTTTTGGGGAATATACCCTTGGAAACGGTGCTGGGAAATGCGGAATTTGGAGAAATTCATTTTTTGAACACATATTTGCACTCCTACTATGTGTGAGACACCATTAGGTGGAGAGTGCAATGAGTAATAGAAATGAGGTCTCTGTACTTACTGAGCATGGGGGAGGGATAAAAAGATACAATGAAGGCCAAAAAAAAGAGGTCAGGTGCGAGAGAGGTGCTCCTTCATAATGTATATGAGTCTGGGGAGACTCTTTAATCAACACCTATAAGGCTGAGTCAGCCTCCGGTATCTTCAACAAGCTAACTCTAATTAGGCTGAGCAGACTTGTCCAGGTACATTGTGATCGCCCATGATGGATGACTGAAGTGGAGCAGCAAGAACCCCAGAAGGAGAAATTGGGCCACTAAAATGCTGTGCAGCCACAGGCTGGCAGAATGAAAGCCCGGGGCCCCTGCAGACCCTGGGCCCAGGAGGGCACAGAGAGATGAGAGAGAGGGCACACAGAGTCCTAGTGAGTCTTCGGCCAGTGGGCTCCTGGGCAGCTGCAATACTAACTTAGCTAGCATTACCCACTTCCAACCCCTGACAGTTTTAAACTCTTCTCAGCGAAGTTAAAACAGACCAGAGGACATTATTAAATGCAGGATCTGGGCTCGACTACAGGAAGAATTCTCTAATGGTAAAGGCATGCTGGATAATGAAGCAGAGCAAAGAGGTTGTGCAATCACCTTCACGAAGGAGGATCTAACGTGCTATGCTGAAATACAGTGCCTTGGAAGCCAAGTGCCGAGAGGCAGACTGTGCGCATGGCGCACACGGCGTGATGGTAAGTACCACACCACAGTGGCGTCCTGCTTGCAGTGTGCTTCTTCATACCCGTTCAGAGGTCTCCAGCTCCCAGACTCCACGAGGGAAACCACGGGGCGCTGGGGGAAAAAGGCAGCACCCAAGTTGGCAGCCCCAGTGGGGACAAAACATGGAGTGGCACGCAGAAAGGAGTGAAGAGAAGCTCTTCTCTTCTAGAAAAGAGCTTGCGCGATGGCCCGGGACCAGGGCTCAGGACACACTTTGGGGAGCACGTAGCCAGATGCTATTTCAGGAGCTTGTCTTTTACTTCTCAGATCTTAACTACAGTAACTGTCAACTTGAATGGAATGCTCCACTGATTCCTTTATCGAATAAAATAGTGGGAAACTGAGAGAAAAATAGGTTTCCCCCAAAACAATCATACTTTCTTCTCCATTTTATTTAGGGGAATCACATTTCCACTCCTTTCACCTTGAATGCTTTTCTCGCCCTCAGCATTAAGGTCATTAAAATAAACAATGGCTATCAAAGCTATGAATACATTTTGAGTATCAGTTTTCCTGGAACTCCCATCCCTGGTGGAAACTAGGGATAATCAACCCCAAAATATCTTAATTAATGAAAAAAATAATAAGGCTAAACACTTACTGCAAGTGTATCCAACGCGTCAACAAGAGTCAATGAGTAATTCCCGAGCACATCATTGATGTTCAGATTTGAACTGAAAAAGAAACAAAATTAAAATTAAAGAAAGGTACTTTATTTTAAAAGAGAAAAGGACAATAAAACTAAACACCCATCAGAAATTAAAACTGTTGGCAACTCTTATTGATTCAGGGATGATTATAGGTGGGTCAGTATGGCAGTGGTCTTTCTATCTCCTAAGTGACCATTTCTAAAGTGTCTGCAAGTGGACTCAAGTCACCCAACATCAGAGACACACTGATGACGCTATTGTGGGAAGAACATGCAACAGGAAGTCTGGAGATGGTGAACCAGAGTTGTGCGCCCTCCCTGAGGTACAGTTTTATCACCACAAATCACCTCTCTGGTCAGCTTCAAAGAGCTCTGATTTCAAAATCATTAGGAATGGAAAAAAGAAAGACCCTGTCATGTGACCTGCCCATGACCCTTTATTTTATTTTTTTTTAAGATTTTATTTATTTGTTTGAGAGAGAGAGATAAAGAGTGCATGCACAAGCAGGGGGGAGGGCCAGAGGGAGCTGGAGAAGCAGACTCCCCGCTAAGCAGGACTCCATCCCAGGACCCTGAGACCATGACCTGAGCCCACGGCAGATGCTTAACTGACTGCACCACCCAGGCGCGCTGCACCACCCCCATCACCATGACCCTTTAATACAGAAATCAGCTGCTCCAGCAGGTTACACACAACAAAAAGCAAATACCTTCTGTGACGGCCTGATTACCACTCACTTGTGCTTTGGTTGGGGGAATAAATTAACCTCTTGATCTCATTTTCTCATTCACATCTCAATCAAAGAATGCCCATCCCCTCCACCAACTCTGAGGAGCTGAGCCAGGGCAGGACTGTTCTGCACTGGACCTGCACCCTCGTTTCTGCCCACTGTCCCCACAGTCAACACGGATTTCCCTTCCTGAAGCAACCTTAAGACACCGACTTCAGGCCTGCAATGAGGAGAAAGCTCCCCAGTCACTGGGACAGCTCCTTACAACACGAAAACCGATGCCGAGGACAAGGAATAGGTCCGGGAAGGGCAGGGATGAAGCAATTGTGCAGCTTGCCAAACGGCGGGGACTTCAGTTATTCTCCGGTCTCATTCCCACAAGCCCAGAAAGGAAAGGGCAAAAACCTGAAAAGACGGAAGTAAGGAGAGAAATAGGACACCTGTTTACTTTTATTAAAGACCAAAGTGAGAAGCCCTAACTTTATCTTCGACAGCAGATTCGCTGAAATGATGGCACCTTTCAGCACATCCGCAGACCACTGTAGCCAGTCCTTGAGTCACCCAAATGGGGCCTCGTCTTGCTTCCCCTGTTCTGGATGGCCCGCTCTGCTCTCTGAAAGCGTACCCTCCAATGTGCCTCGGTCGGGTGAACAGCCTTACATGACGCAGGCACACACAGCTTCAACACATCACAGCTGATCCTGCGCGAGCCTTCCTGTTGCTCTGTTGTGTGCTGTGTTACCCCCACTAAATCTAGGACAAAGAATTTAGAGCTAACTTTGAGATACATTGCCTCAAACAAGCTATATAGAAGGGGTTATCTAGGAACCAGGGTTATCTCGCCCCTCACAAGCCATGAGGCCAGCACACTGCATGGCTGAAAACTGCACCTGCTTCTTCTATTTGTAGATTCTTTCTAAATAAAGTTATATAATTGCAGAAGGTCCTCTAAAGATGAGAGCCATGGGTTAAAATAAGCACTTCAAGGGCAGTGCCAGCCAGAAAGAATACAGGAAATGCCGGAAGTTGGAGGAGAAGGTCAGAGTAGACAGGGAGATCCTCGTACTCAGTTCTGCCAACTCCAGAATATTCTGTTGGGTTTAAATATTTAACTGCATTGCTCTGTGGCTCAGAAACAAAGAGTGGGTTCCCACATCCCACCTCATTAGAAAATGGCTCCCTTGCCACTTAGCATCCAAGCTGGATGATGGATAAAACACCCCAACTGCCCTCTCCTGAGCTGTACCCTCACCTTCTCCACCTGCACAGGCCTGTGGAAGGTAGTACGAATTCTGACCACTACACTCCTTCACCTGTTTTATAGTACTTTCCTGTTAGGCTATAACTAAAAAGGACCCAATTTTACACTACCTCTCAATACAGTGCCCAAGCAGTCACTCAGAATGAACAGTTATAAGAAATGCCACAGTAGGGGCACCTGCGTGGCTCAGTCAGTTAAGCAGCTGCCTTCAGCTCAGGTCATGATCCCAGGGTCCTGGGATCGAGTCCCACATCGGGCTCCCTGCTCAGCGGGAAGCCTGCTTCTCCCTCTGCCTGCTGCTCCCCCTGCTTGTGTTCCCACTCTCGCTGTGTCTCTGTCAAATAAATAAATAAAATCTTAAAAAAAAAAAAAAAAGAAAAAAGAAATGCCACAGTAAAAAAATAAAAATTTGGAATAACTGGGTGGGTTCCTTCTCTCTACTCAGACAAATCCCCTGAAAAATCTAAAGTGTGCATTAAAACACTTTTAATTATTTTCTACCAAGTAACTGCTACACACTCTTTCAATATGTGCCATAATAGAAAGAAAAGAAAGAAGGGTATGAAGGGAAATGTAGATTCCATAAAACCCTCCTGGCCTAACAGCACCATATTACTGTGATTCCATTTATGCCAGCCCACGATGTAGGTATAAGACTGTGGCCTTGTTCTTTGCAGATTGATCAATGGCCAGCCTGACTTACCTGCTAAGTGCCTCAAGCCAAAAGAACTCAATCTCCCAGTACAGGGCTAGGCCCACAAGTACACATCTTTCCACATCACCAGCTGGCTGAACCACGATGACCCAGAATTAAACCCTCCACTTAATTTACCACGTGTGCCTGTCCATGACATTCGCTCCAGTGTGAATTTATAAGGTTCTTATCACCCCAAAACACAGTTGAAAAAACTACAACCTTTGGCAGGCAATTTTTGATTACATAACTAACAAAATCAAACACATGGTTTAAAAAAAAAAAAATCTCCCACATATACTTAACCTGTACCAGCTGTTCAGAAATCTACCCGGTGCTGGGTAGGCACAGAGGTAATACAAGAAACAGTCTCTGTGTCAAGGGACGGATAATCCGGGGAGACACGACAAAGGGAAAGGAAGGTGAACACACAACAGTACTCAATTCTGAAGTGATGTGGAACAGCAGTCCAAAGAAAGGAACTGAAAGGAGAACCAAGTAAAGCAAGGAAAATCGTCTTCAAATAGAAAAAGACTTAGGGGGGTGCCTGGGTGGCTCAGTGGTTAAGCGTCTGCCTTCAGCTCAGGTCAGGATCCCAGGGTCCTGGGATCGAGCCCCGCATCGGGCTCCCTGCTCAGCAGGAAGCCTGCTTCTCCCTCTCCCACTCCCCCTGCTTGTGTTCCCTCTCTCACTGTCTCTCTCTCTGTCAAATAAATAAAATCTTTAAAAAAAAAAAAAAGAAACAGACTTAGCTCTGACTCTGAAGTGGGACAGGAGGTTAGAAAGAAAGAAGAATGCACAGGAGGCCATCTTAGGCTAGGGGTGCCTAGGACTGGGTCGGTTTGGTGGCCAATATCGGTTGGGGTTGTTCATAGATTTGCTTTTTTACTTGAACAGCAAAATGGCTGGGGAGGAAGCAAAGAAGGATCATGTGCCCAAGGCCTGAACTACTGTTATCATTCACAAGATTACAAAAAATATAATATCCAAATTTATTTGAAGAAACTTTTGAATTCGGGGTGCCTGGGTGGCTCAGTTGGTTAAGCGACTGCCTTTGGCTCAGATCATGATCCCGGAGTCCCAGGATCGAGTCCCACGTCAGGCTCCCTGCTCAGCAGGGAGTCTGCTTCTCCCTCTGACCCTACCCCCTCCTGGGCGCTCTGTCTCAAATAAATAAATAAAATCTTTAAAAAAAAAAAAAAAAGGGAAAGAAAAGAAACTTTTGAATTCGGATCCTCCAATCCAAATTGAGGATATTATTATTAATATTAATATTAATCTGTAGCTAGGCCAAAAGATTTGCTACTATCAAGTATTCAGGTTTCATTTACTTCATGTTAACTCCTCACCCTACCTACAGTCAAACAACACAGGCAAGACAAGCCTCAAGTAAATGTGGCTAAAAAGAAAAGATACACAGGTTGAGTGCCCATATTTTGTTTCTGTACTTCCTACATAATATTCTAATGGTTTTGTCCTCTATATTTTAAATGCATCATTAGAATACACTTCACAACTATCATTAGAATACATTTGATTTTTTAAAATCTGAAAAATTTGGGGGTCCTGGGTGGCTCCGTCAGTTAAGCATCTGCCTTCAGCTCAGGTCAGGATCTCAGGGTCGTGGAATGGACCCCACGTCAGGCTGCTCAGCTCCCTCTCCCTCTGTGTTCTCTCACTCTCACTCTTGCTCTCTCTCAAGTAAATAAATAAAATCTTTACCCCCAAAAAAAGATATTAAAAAAATAAAATCTGAGAAGTTTTTATTGCAGGTTATCTATTTTGGGGATGTAAACATATCCTATTGTTTCACAGCCAGAATGACAAAGCTCTGGTTCTAAACTATTCCTTGAAAATACTAGTCTGAAAGGAGTTAAGTTAAAGAAAGGAGAGTAAAAAAAAAATTAACCTTTCCACTCTTTGGAAGCAGCCAGTGTGAGGGTCTACTCAAGGCTATCATAACCCCAGAGTTCTTTCACCTCCTCAAAGACACCAAAGGTTTATCAACCGAAAGGTTTATTAACCTCTGGGCACAACCCTTCCCAAATGCCATCCCCCCAATATTTCAAACTCCATCTTTCCAACAGCAATACATCTGTCTCAAAGCAACCTGACCTCAGTTTACCCACACCGCCACTGTACAATCAAACCAAGACACTCATCAGCAGACCTCGTCCTGAAACAAAAGCCTATGGCACCAGGAACTACCACAGGGACCAGCAAGTTAACCAAGTGCCACGTCACCTTGCTGGAGAGGGGCTCCAACTCACCAAAGGGTTCCTAAGGTTCATTAAGAAAAGCATCAAAATGTCATCAACTCACTCTCCTGATTATCATATTCCCAATTGAAAGCGTTATCACAAGTCCTCATTAAACTGTTTTCCTTAGATCCACACCATAAAAGGAAATCTGAGGAAAAAGTCTGTGACAGAGAATAGGGCACTTAACTCAAAGTATTCTCTCCCTCTTTATAATACCATGAGCATTAGTGAGAAAATACAAGTAAGATCCAAAATATGTACACACACTTTGGTTTCAACAATGTAAAATATGTGTAGGCATATGGGCGGGAGCTGGCAGGAAAAATAAATTAAAAATAACTGTCTGGGGGCGCCTGGGTGGCTCAGTCGTTAAGCGTCTGCTTCGGCTCAGGTCATGATTCCAGGGTCCTGGGATCGAGCCCCGCATCGGGCTCCCTGCTCGGCGGGAAGCCTGCTTCTCCCTCTCCCACTCCCCCTGCTTCCCCCTCTCCCACTTCCCTCTCTCGCTGTCTCTCTCTCTGTCAGATAAATAAATAAAATCTTCAAAAAAAAAAAAAAACTGGTGGGGTTTAGGCTTTTTTATTTTTTTTCAAATTTTAATCTTTTTTCCTCCAATAACAAACAACAAAAAATGAGATCCAAAGAAAATACATAGGTATAAAGTCTATACAGTTAAGGACTAACAATTAACTCATTAATTTCCTAATATCTGGAAAGGCCACAGTAATTTGTAATCAAAACTTAATAAAAATTTTTCTCAAAAAAAAAAAGTGAGATAGAAAATATTTATATGCATAAAGCCTGACATAATGAAGCAAGAAAAATAACTCATCAGTTTCCTATAATTTTTTTTTAAGATTTATTTATTTATTTGAGAGAGCGAGAATGAGAGAGAGAGAGAGTACATGAGAGGGGGGAGGGTTAGAGGGAGAAGCAGGCTCCTCGCTGAGCAGGGAGCCGGATGCGGGACTCGATCCCGCGACTCCAGGATCATGACCTGAGCCGAAGGCAGTCGCTTAACCAACTGAGCCACCCAGGCGCCCCCAGTTTCCTATAATTTTAAAAAGGCCCAGTCCTTTGAAACTAGCTTGGACTGTGCCCCTCGCTTCACTAAAACTCATGCTCCTCAAATTGTCATTTAAGAAAAGACTTGGTAGATAACCAAACCATTTTTTTAAATTCTTCAAGCCCCTTTGATATAGGGGCTTCCTTTTCATAAGTTAAGGACTGGACTCTTCCTTTTACCAGATGAAGGACGATACATCCCCCAAAAGTCCAAAAGCACCCATAGAATGTGGGGCCAAGGCAATGGGCAGCCCATCTCCTCCACTCCCACCACCCAGAGGAAGGTAGTCACCTACCCGGTCCAACAGGGTCCGTGGCAAAACACACCCATTCCCTCCAGCTAGAAGGTCTTTAGCTGGGTGTGCTGTCCTCTTGGACTCTGATGTCAACAGCAGTGACCCTGGAAGCTTGGCCTCCACAGACAAGGCTGGTGGAAGGGGAGGACGGGCTGACCTTACTGGACAGTCCTGCCACCAGAGTGGAGGAATTTATGGGACAGATAAAGGTGACAGTCAATTCAGCGGCCAAGGAATCAAACCCTGAGTATCAAGACCCCAAATCAGAGCCAGATATAGTCTGTGTGTGTGTGTCTCTCTCTCCTGTAAGTTTCCTCAGCCTAAAAAGCAGCCCCTGTAAATGAAGGAGAAATGCAGCCCCGCTCTGCCTCATGATCACGGGCTGGCTTTGGAGAAGTCCTTACCCGGAATCAACTCCTGAATTTTTATATGGGGCTGTGGGGCGCGGGGATGAGGGCTTCTTTTGAAGCTGCGTTTACAAGGGATTTCATTTTGATTATATATATATACATATATATACATATATATATATATATTCATCTGGAGAAGGGGTTGTTGGAGATGAGGCTAAAGCCCCGGAAGCTACCCTTTGGTACTGCTACCGTCCCTTCCTGTCTCTGAGCCTCAGTTTCCCCATCTGTAAAGAGACTGCGCTGGACAGCTGTCGTGTAACTCAGAGATATCGGAAGAATCAAGAAAGAGAACAGCCATAGGCCTATCTACACACCCCGCAAGCCCAGGGGGACCGCCAGGGGGTAGGGCCAAGGCACTGCGCGGGAGGGTGTGGCCCCAGACCCCTAAACGCCGTGGCATCCCTTGGGGGACCCGGAGGTCAGAAGGCTGCAACCTGACCGGGAGGACGGAAGGAAGCGCGTGGGGCGCGCCGGCTACTCACGGGTCCCCGCGGTCAGGCCCTCGGCCGCGGCAGTGGATGGGGTTGAGCTCGTCCTGGGGAAAGGCGTGCGCCATGTAGTTGTCGTAGCCGAAGACGAACATGCCCCGCGCTAGGTCGCGCATCTGGGCGCGCAGCTGCGGCGGGAAGGCGCCGCTGTAGCGCTTCTCGTACTCGTCCGGGCCGCGGCCCCGGCCGCCCAGCACGTAGCCCCAGTGGGCCGGGCCGCACACGCCCGGCTCCGGCCGCCGCTGAGCTCGCCGCCGTCCAGCTGCCGCCGCCCCGGGGCCCGGAGGCTGCAGCCACGACGGCCCCGACGGCCCCCCGGGCGTCCCGGGCCGGCCCGCGGGCCCCGAAGCAGGAGATTCGGGGCCGTCGGGGGCCCTCAGGCGCTGGAAGCCGAAGCTGAGCGGAAAACGCTGGTAGAAGCCCATGCTGGGCCCCAGCCCGAAGACGAGCCACAGCACTCCATGGAGGCCAAGCCGGAGGAGCACCAGCCCCAGGACGAGCGCTCGCCATTGCATGGTCGCGCGGGCGCCGCGGGCATTATTTTAAAGCGCGGGGGACCTCCCCCGCGGACCACCGCACCCCACACCCGCCCCGTAGCCCCGCTCACTTCCCCTTTAAGGAACTCCCCCGTGACGCACCAGGAACCGGCCCATTGTCCCCCACCCCCAGTCCCTCGGGCCGGCCGGCCCGGCCCCGCGTTCGCCCGCCCAGTCGCCCGGGATTGGCCCGGCCCGGCCCGGCCTCGTGGGGCGCGGCCGGGGACTCCCTCCCGCGCCATAGGCCGTCCGGACTTCCGCAGCGCCGCGAGGCCCGCCCCATCCCCCGCCCCGCCCTCGGGGCCCCGCCCCATCCTCTCGCCCCGCCCCCTGGGCGGTCGGAGTCCAGATGGGCTGGCGTGGCGAGTAGGGGCCGCTCGGGCTACTTGCGGAGGAAACTTCCAGCCAATGGGAGCGCAGCACGGGAGCACCAGTTGGACGCCGGACAGAGTCGTGGCCCCCAACCCGCCCGGCTTTGGGTAGAGCCTGTCTCCAGCCTAGCTTGGACCGCCACTCCAGATCTAGGTTAGGGATGGTGCCAGTTAAAAAACGTAAGGAAGAGGGAAACGGGCATTTCCTTACAAAAAGAGCTACTTTTGCATTGCAGGGGCAGGATTTTTAACAAGATCGTTGTTTACGGTGGGGGGTGGGATACTACCTCGTAGCTCCAGACGGCACAAAAAAAGGTATCCTGAATTCTACTTTTTATCAGAACACCATAATTTTAAGAATCGCTTACTGCGATTGTAAAACATATTCCCGTATCTTGTACTAGACCTAGCAAATGCCAGTGGAGGGTCCTGGGAATGTGTGTATAACAAGTGCTCCTGGGCGATTCTTTAGCATCTGGCAATTTCAGAAATGCTGAATTAGGTTATATTGGCTTTGTCTCGGAAATAAGAGCTTTAAAAAAAAAGAGAGGGGAAGAGTTAAGGTGGCTGCTACCACCGAATTATTTTTGCCAAATCTATTTAACCAGGTCCCCTCCCGCCTCTGCTACTCCCACCATATCTTCTGTGCACCACAGTAGTGACCTAACCTTTGGGTTGTAGGACAGATTCCTGGTCAAAGCACTTTATCCATTCTGTATCTACTTTCTATAATTAAGAAGGTTGCAAATACCAGCACTAAAGGGCTATGGCTCTCATGTAACAATTCAACAGTTTAGAGGTTTTGTTTTCTTTTGTTTGCTACATTTGTAGATGTCTGTTAAGGTGTTCCTCAAAGTTAGACCATGTGCTTGTTACACTAAGGTTTCTGAAAAGCGTGGGAAGCAAAGCCTGATGGATGGCCCAAATCAGAGATTGGCTGACTGACCAAAGGAGTGATTAAGAGGATGATAAATTTGTCATGTGGCACAATCATCACATTTTCAGAGTCAGGGGACTTTTTTTTTTTTAAGAGTTTATTTATTTGACAGAGAGAAACAGTGAGAGAGGGAACACAAGCAGGGGGAGTGGGAGAGGGAGAAGCAGGCTTCCCGCTAAGCAGGGAGCCCGATGCGGGGCTAGATCCCAGGACCTTCAGAAGCCTTTTTGCAACACAGAGGAGGTGTATGTAATGGGGACGCAGGAGCCCAAAGAAACATTTTATTACAACTCAAGGTAACTGGCACCTGGTAAGACCCCCCTTTTTTTTGGCAGAGTCTTATTCCTCCCCCCAAAATCCTGAGAGAGAGGCCTGCCCAAGCATCAGAGTATAAAGAGAGCTTGAACCAAGGTCTTTTGCCTACTTTGTTTACTCCTCTGTGAAAGGCAGCTGGGAACCCTGCTAGAAATCCAATCTTAGGGCTTGATCCTGGACTTTCGGGTCTGCCTTCCAAGGACTTGAAAACTGAATGTGAACATTAAGGTATGTGTTGTTCCCTTCGTAATCTATTTTATTGCAAATTTTAAAAGTTTTAAATTTGATCTTGCACCATGGTCAAGTGCAGTCCACATTAATGACAGCTCCTGTCCTCACATTTGGAGACAAGCTCTAATAAAAACAAAAACAAATTTCTTCTCATAACCAGAGAAAACCAACTTCTGAGAGATGCTTTTCCTGGTAAAACTGACAGTAGCTGCCAGTCGTGTAAGTCCTACGGTTTTTAAAATGTGTTCTTGTGGGGCACCTGGGTGGCTCAGTTGGTTAAACCTCTGCCTTCGGCTCGGGTCATGATCTCAGGGTCCGGGATTGAGCCCCACATCGGGCTCCCTACTCGGCGGGAAGCCTGCTTCTCCCTCTCCTGCTCCCCCTGCTCGTGTTCCCTCTCTCGCTCTCTGCCAAATAAATTAAAAATAAAATAAAATGTGTTCTTGTTTAATCTTCACAGAAAGCACTGTTAGGCCTATTCCACAAGCCCTAAGGGAAGAAATCAGGTTGGAAGGTTCAAGTTCTCTGAGCTACTTACTGTAGGCAGAAAAAGGGCTACCACCCAGGTCTCCTGAACTTTAGCGGAATTTACCAAAACTAGCTGGCCCTCAAAGCAACTGGTTTTTCTACTCTTCCCAAGCCACCCCACAGGCAACATTGTTGACATTAGCGCCCTGCAAGCACAGCCAAAGATTTGGGGGCCAGGTTCAGAAAGTGTTTTGTCTTGAATTAAACTGAACCAAAAGAACACAGAATATCTTGTGCTAGCCTTTTGGATTAGCCTAGGACTCCCCTCAAGGTAAATGCAGCTGTTAAGATTGGGACAACACCCCTATCCATTCAGAAAACCTCAACCTTAAAAATCAACTTTATGAAACTGTTTTCTGATAGGCTTTTCTGCACAGTCTCGCAAGAGCATCAGGGGACTGATAAAAAAAAGAATGAAATGTACTATGGTAAAAATGGCTTCACTCTGGGGGACGCCAGAGAGATGACAGCTAAGAACCCAGACTCAGAAGCTGATTGCCAGATGTTCAAATCATAGCTCTGGCCTCTGAGTGACCTTGGGAAGTTACTTAACTTTTCTGGACCTGGTTTTCCCATCTGTAAAATGAGGGTAATAAGAACAGTACTTAGAGCATATGGCAGTTGTGAGAACTAAATTATTGAATGTACTACCTGCAACAGTGTTCCATAGTAAGCCCTTTTACTACTCATGAACTATGTGAACTGACCAGCATTTAGTAAAAGTACCTGGTTCATATGACCTGAGGTCTGTTGGATGAATTAAACAAGTAAGCCGCCTATTTTCAAAGCACTATTTTAGGAGAAAAATGTGTCTAAGGAAACCAAGTATGAGACTGGACAAGGACTAAAACTCACCCAGTCCAAGATCAGCTGAAAGAGCTTTGAATCCTCACGTCTAATTCCAGTTCTACCTAACCTGTTCTAGCTTCTATACCTCATGGTCCTAAATCTCTGTGATTTGAAATTATATCCCACAAGGTGATCCAAATTCAATCTCCCTCTTAGATAGCTGGAAGAAGTGACCTAGGAGGTGTATTTTGGTGTTTAAAGATATCCGCCATTGTAAATAAATAGGTGGACATTCCAGTTTTCAGAATCAATCTTGTGAGTCTGAGTGAATCAGTGCACTAAGTTCCTAAAACTGCAAAGCCAGAAAATAGCTCTGGCCCTATAATGACCGCAAAGGGTATAAGGATACTTCCAGAGATTCCTATGTTAAATATCAGGGTTAAAATAGTCTCTTAAAAGGAGGATCTTTCTGCTCTAAGGAATTAAAAGGGATTTATTATCCAAAGCAACAATGTAAAACAAAACAAGTGACAAAATGATGACATTTAAAACTGAGTACTGCTTCTTTTTGAAGCAATATATACTTACTTTGTAAAAGGTGGGGGGGAGACTTAAGGGGGACAAGGAGGAAATTACCTACAATCACATTAATTTGGGGCACCTGGGTGGCTCAATGGTTAAGCGTCTGCCTTCGGCTCAGGTCATGATCCCAGGGTCCTGGGATTGAGCCCCGCATCGGGCTCCCTGCTCCGCAGGAAGCCTGCTTCTCCCTCTCCCACTCCCCCTGCTTGTGTTCCCTCTCTCACTGTGTTGCTGTCAAATAAATCTTTAAAAAAAAAAAAATCACATTAATTTGGTGGAAATCCAACTCCAGAATTAAGGTAATACTGTCTCTTCAGCAGGGTAAGAAAAGCTAAATTTCACGTTTAAAATTGTATGTAATTATCATTCCCACTTATTTGATGGGCAGATATCCAGAAGTTTGTCAACACACTCTGCTGACAAGACATGGGGGACAGGAACTGGTAGAAATAAAAACTGGCATATCCTCTGTGAAGGGAAGTTTGGCAACTCCTAGCCGAAGTACAAACCCATTTACCCTTTGACACAGATATGCTTCTGTGAATTGCTGCATACATACATGATTCACTGCAGTACTGGTCACAAAAGCAAAAGGTTATAAACAACCCAAATATCTATCAAAAGGAGACCAGTTAGGTAAACTATGGAATCTGGACCAGTGAAAACCACATACATAATGAAATGGGAACCATGCTGCTATGAAGGAGAATGAGGAACTCTCTATATATTGATATGGAAAGATTGCTAAGACAGAGTAATTGGATAAAGTCATGTTCAAATCAGTATACTACTTTCTGTGTAAGAAAGTGATTAAAAATATATATATTTCTATTGGCTTTTTGTATTTTGTATAAGGAAAACACTAGGAAAAAAAATAAGAAAGTGATGTAAGGATTACCTGTAAGACCAGAGTGGTGGTGGAAGGAAGGGTGGTTACTCAGTCATGGGTCAGACCGACTGGCATGTTTCTTTGGGTATTTTCAATTTTTGAATCATGTGACTTACCTATTAAAAATCATTCAAAAAATAAATGGAACCTAGAAAAAAAAAAGTGGTAAGTTTCCTTTCCCCACCTGGTCTACTAAACCACTAAATCAAATGCGGTGATTATCCATCAAGAATTGATATTCACCATTCATATGCCACGCCCACCCTTTAGGTTATTGATGTTTCCAGAGAAAGTAGGTATCATAAAAATTCTTAACCTTCTTTGAAGGGTGAGGAGAGCTTGTGCTTTCATAAATCAATTAGCGATATGATAAATATTAACAATTTCTTTTTCCTTAGAAAATGATACAAATAGAAAAAGGAGTTATTTAATTCAAATATTGGGTAACTGGTAGATAGAAATGGTGGACTTTTAATATGTAGAAACAAGATAGCACATTATGTGATACAGACTGTACAAAAGAGTAGGCCAAAGCTGTATATAAAAGCTGGTTGGAGGAGATACCATAATTGGCAATCTATTGATGTTCTATATTCCATGTTCAAAAGGGATTACATTGATTTTGTTGGGGTTTTTTTTCCCCTCTCATTACTTTGAAAAGAAGTATTTTCTAACTGCTCCAGTTTTCTCCAAGCTCCAAATAAATTCTAGCAGGACCCAGTAACACAGCAGTTTATTATATAAAGTGTTAAACATTAGCTCTAAAATAGTTTGCCTCCAAATTGGTAGTAGGTAAGTCTTTTTCCACACTGTATACCAGAATAAACATTTTTCTGCAGTCTGGGAGAGATACTCTAAATTTTTTAAATGGCTTTCAAATTATAGGCCTGTGTGTTTTATAGCATTTCCCTCAAACAAAATGTAAGTTATTGTATTATTCTGTAAAATGTCTGTGACCTCCAGCTTTTAACTGTGTTAAAGTGATAAAATGTAAATGTGCTTTTGGATTATTTCCAAGATGAAAAACATGCAAAGTTAACATAGTCACCAGGCCAAGTGGGCCTTGTCTCTGCTGCTAGAACAGTAGTCTGTTAGGAGAAATTATATTAGAAATCCTCTACTCTTCATTTTACAGATAGGGAAACTACAGAGCCAGAGGGAATTCAGCAACTCACCAATCAGTTAATAACAAAGAAAGGAACCCATTTTCTCAAATGTCAATCCAGCACTCAACAGAGCCAAACTACATTAGCATTTTAAACGGACAAATTATCTTCCTACATGGAGTGCCTGGGTGGCTCAGTTGTTAAGCGTCTGCCTTCGGCTCGGGTCGTGACCCCTGGGTCTTCAGATCGAGCCCCGCATCGGGCTCCCTGCTCGGCGGCGGGAAGCTTGCTACTCCCTCTCCCACTCCCCCTGCTTGTGTTCCCTCTCTCACCGTGTCTCTGTCAAATAAATAAAATCTTTAAAAATATATACATATATATTTTCCTACCACATCCCTTTTATAAATGCAAGACCTGCAAACCCCAATAAAATGAAGTTAAAGGATCTTTTCCCCTCTGATTCCTGCTAGGAAATCTGCATTAACTAAGTTACCAGCTGCCTTGCAGTTTTTTTGTTTTTTTTAAAAGATTTTATTTATTTATCTGACAGAGAGAGACACAAGCAGGGGGAGGGGAGAGGGAGAAGCAGGCTTCCCTCAGAGCAGGGAGCCCGATGTGGGGCTCGATCCCAGGACCCTGAGATCATGACCTAAGCCGAAGGCAGACGCTTAACGACTGACCCACCCAGGCGCCCTGCCTTGCAGTTTTAAAATAGGAATTACCTTACTGAAGAGAGGGCTTGTTAATGAAATGGAATAATGAATGACTACTGCTATTGCTTAGATTAAGAAACTTCCCACTGCAATCTATCTAGCATGTCAATGACTTGCTTCTGTTTCCCTAAGAACAGTCAAGCAGCAGCAATTACAAAACCACCCATTTTTATTAATAGCTGCGTTTTAAACAGTAATTGCATGGAGGCTATTTACTAATCAACAGGAAACACCTGCAGCGAGCCACACGTTGTAGAACTGCAAGCTTAAGGGAAGTTGGCAAGGCTAGTGTTTGCTTTACTGTTTTCCTTTTCAAGCATCTTCACAAGCATATACGTTATTGAGGGCACAGTTAAAGTTTGTAAGGGAATAAAATATTTCAAACACTCAACATGATGGTTTCCCCGCGATGGCATTTTTTAAAGTATCTGGCCAAGTGGATGTTACATTATAATGCTGGCTACAGTAAATTCAGACTTCCACTCCAGTTCTCAATCTACCAGACAATGAGGCTGAAATTACCAAATCAACAGGATTTCAGTGTAACTGGATCCTGTATGGATAGAATTACACAAGGCAATTAGATCTTCAGTTAAAACAATGAGGACTAAAGTAGCCACAGTCCAACATATCCAATTTACTTGACAGAATCAAAGGAACCAATTTCAGAAGTCTCAATTTTTGAAAGCAAAGCAGTTATAAGTTTAAAATCAAGGATACAGTAAACTAACCTTATATCCTCCCCACCCCTTCCCCAGACATCACATTCCTCCTTCAAAAATCACTTTGGTAGGAGGGTGATAAGAAGACCAAGTTAACTGCTTGACTAAATGTCTCCACCAATTCCATACAAGAAATGAAACTGGATATCCTAGGGACTTCTGTCCTAGAAATGCTAAATCACACATCCAATTGGCCAACACGGTTTGGCTGTACAGAATAACCATACCGATATAGAGGAAAAGCCAAGTTGAACTTTTCTTGAGTAAAACTACATAAAGATCATTTCTGCAATAGCTTTGATGAGATAAATGTTCACTTTTATAATGCAAAATTTAACACACTAGCGAAGTAGGCCAAATGGCTTTACTTTAAAAATATGCTTCTTGGGGCACCTGGGTGGCTCAGTCTGTTAAGCATCTGCCTTCGGCTCAGGTCATGATCCCAGGGTCCTGGGATCAAGCCCCACACATTGGGCTCCCTGCTCTGCAGGAAGCCTGCTTCTCCCTCTCCCCCTGCTTGTGTTCCCTCTCTTGCTGTGTCTCTGTCAAATAAAATCTTTAAAAAAATAAATAAAAATTAAAAATGTGCTTCTTAGGGAAAACCTAAGTATCAAACCATGTTTGATACTTAAAATCTTTTCATTCTGGAACTGAAGTAAGTAGGCCTGCCTTGCAATTTCAGTTTAATTTAGTACATTTGTTATAATTTTTAAAACAAATAGATTATAAAATGCCTAACCAACTAGCTCTTGCCACTTACAAAAGTCCTAAATTTGGTATATCAGCACAGTTTACAAGTCATACCATCTCCTCCACCCTATCCCCCCAAAAAAATCGCAGCATCAATCCTGTGGATATTTTAAAAGTTTATTTCTATTTTAACTAGCCCGCAGACCCAATTCTTTAAGAAGTGAGCTGATTTCTTTCTAGCACATTGTCTATGGACCTTGCTCATGGTAACTTTCCTCCCATCCCCTTCCAAAAAAGTCAGCACCTTCCATCATGATGCACATTTTAAGTTAAAATTGTCAATACAACCCTCAAAATGCAAGTTTATTGAATAAAGCTGAGAAGAGCAGTAAACAGACAAAAAAATGCATCACCTAAATAAAAAAATTCACGTATTTACAAAGTTCAGTAACTGTTTTCACATGCAGAAGTTAATGCACAGGAAAATGTTGGTAGTAGAGTTTGGATGTCTTGAAATGCTGAAAGCAATGAACAGACACACAAACACATTAAGTTTTAGCTATAGGTCAATTAACGAACCAACGCAGTCCCCACACAGTCACACACTTTAGTTCCAATTCCTTTTAGGCACAAGCAAATTGCCACACTCTTTGTAATGGTTCACAGTAACCATTAATGGTGTTGAGCTACAGTAGCAAGTTTAAATATCCCTTCATTTACAGAACCATCCATCCCACCAGGGAAGTATGCAACATGCTTCAAAGAATAAGAACAG
>NC_138369.1:40243150-40273384 GCF_054177405.1 Leptonychotes weddellii | reverse complement strand
AACCAACGCAGTCCCCACACAGTCACACACTTTAGTTCCAATTCCTTTTAGGCACAAGCAAATTGCCACACTCTTTGTAATGGTTCACAGTAACCATTAATGGTGTTGAGCTACAGTAGCAAGTTTAAATATCCCTTCATTTACAGAACCATCCATCCCACCAGGGAAGTATGCAACATGCTTCAAAGAATAAGAACAGAATTTTAAAAGCTGAGATTCTACTCATAAAAATGTGAATGGAGGAAAACAAGTAGTATCTGTGCAACACAGTGCAGTATTTTGTACAGAATATTGTTAAGGCCATGGCAGTCTATAAATTAAAACTGGTATTCATTAAAACAACTGTTGACTGCACTTTTGAGTGCTCAACATGTATGGAAACGCACTGTCTACATGAGTGCTGCTTAACAAAAGAAACAAAATCACACACAGTGTGAGGCAACACATAAGCAGGTGTAGCATAAAGTTTTATCTACTACAGTGGTTTATGTGAATAACAATTTACAAGTGAACCAGTATTAATGTGTCCCTTTATGTATATGGACATCACTAAACTACAAAACATGTTTGTTTTAAGTTTTTATACATCTCCGTATCGTAGAAGCAAACAATACACAGCATCAGTTCCTCAGTTCTCTGTGTGATTATTAAACAACCTGTAGACGTTGCGCATGATTACACTAGACAGAGCAGGCAGGTCTAGAGTTGTCACAATAATCAAGATGTCTAATGGCACCAGACAAAAGAGTGCCAAACCTTACATCAGTAAGAGAGAAAAATAAGAATTTGTATTTGTTTCTAAGTATCTATTGTGCTGAACGTCTATGACTGGATATAAAAAGTCAAGAGTTAGAGTGTCATGCAGCAGCACTGATTTAATGACTAGAGATAGAAAGAACAAACAGGTGTTTGAACAAAGTCTGACATTCTTAACACATTTTATTATATTGGCTGGAATGCTCTAAATTCATGAAAGCCTTTGAGAAAATCTTCAATTCCCAACCCTTTAAAAAAGTGTGTTGAACCCCACCCTCTCCAAAAAAGAGAAAAAGAAAAAGAAAAAATAGAGAAGTAATGATCTGGACAGATACACAACAGCATGCCTTAGTTCCTCCCATATCCCCAACTGCTATCTGGTGATGAAGAATTCTTAGAAAGCAGTATTTTTAGAATTCATATACAATCTCACCAGTATAAAGAACCAATAACAACACTGATCTGGTGCCTCTGCTCACTCTTTGCAGACCATTTTTTAAATTCCTAAGGTGTAATTATACATTTCACATGCATTTGTGAGATATGTAAACATTATGTTTATATCCCACATGAGTCAGGCTAAAGGTTTTCTAAATACTGTGTGTGGCACTAGAAACTTCATGCTGTATCAAGTCAGTATCAGTATTAAGCTAATGGACTCTATAAGGAAATATCTAGACATTTACTGAAAACCAATATAAAAATCTGGCCCAGAAAGACTAGAACAGAAATATGCAATTTTCTTGATTTAAGATGGTCAAGTGTGTGTTTAAAAAAAAAAAGCTCTACACACTGTTTAAGACAAGTATGTATAAGAAGCTTTTTTTGTGTGTGCTGACTTTATCATGACAACTCTAGCTGATTCTTTATGAAGGATTAGGGATACACATCTTCAGCAGTGCACAAGAGAAATAAACTCTGAAAAAGGCAATTTCTCGGGTTTAGGAAGGACCGTATTCTGGGAAGTACTTCAGAGGAACGGACAATAATTCTAGGATTATAGCCAGGAAGGACTGGGAGACTTCAGGAGATGCTTCAGCTTCTTCTAGATTTTGAATGTTGAATAAGCCACTGAAGTGTGATATCTAAAGATGGAGGGAAAAAAATTGAAGGCATTAAGATATCAAAGTTAAGACACTAAACATGAGAGACAGCATTTAAAATGCAGCTAATTCAAAATACATGCTGTGCCTGCCCTCTTCTGCTTTTTGCATCTATATTATTCTCCATTACCTAAACTTCAAGAGGACATTCTAAGGAATTATGAAAGACTCAGCAGTCTCTGATTTAAAAGTTAAATTATGCTCAGGACAGCCTGTGCCATCTTTTATTTAAAAAAAAAAAAAAAAAATTTACTGGCTGCCTGTTAAGATAAGTACTGTATGTGAAGTGCCAGGAATGCAAAGATATGGGAGAACCCCTCTCTCCCCTCAAGGAGCTTTTAGTATCAAACTTGGAAAACATAGAAGAACTCATTTCGGACTAGGAGGAGGGCTGCCCCATAGAATTCCAGGCAAAGGAGTATGGGGATTAACATAAGAATAAAAAAAAAAAAAGAATTTCAACTAGTCAATAAAAGTCACTGAGATGTTTGGTTAACCAAAAAAAAAAAAAGAATTCTAGGCAAAGGAAACAACAAAAGCAAAAGAATAAACAAAGGCATGAACAGTGTGGAGATCTGGATGGATTATATGTGGTAAATTGTGGATGAAGCACAGGAATGGGGGAAGGTGCTGCCACTCATCGCTAAGGCTACAGCAGGGGTTCTCAACTTCACCTTTCTGACCTTTTGAACTGGGTAAATCTTTGCTGGGACAGGACGAAGGCCTTTCCTGTGCATGGCAGACTATTTTGCGGCATCCATGACCTCTACCCTAGATGCCATTATCACTTCCCCTACACACCCACAGTTGTGACAATAATGTCTCCAGGCATTGCCAAATGTCCCCTGGGGAGCAAAAATGTCCTCAAGTGAGAACCACAGGCTAGAAGGAGCCAGATAACCTTGTATACCACTCTAAGATGCTCCTAAGTTTGGGGTTTATTCTCAAGTCAACTGGAAATTACTGGAGAATTTTAAGCAAGGAAATTATATTAGCTTATTTTAGGATGATCAATGGCAACAGAAGAGGACAACTTGGAGTTGTCAGTACAGACAGTGACTATCACAGCAGGAATAGGAAATGTGAAGGCACAAAGCAAACAAGTGCTGTAGGGATGGAAGAAGGAAAATGTGGAGTTGACCAAGATACGAACAGAGAAAGAATCTTCTGGCCTCTCAGTGAGTTGTGTTTGTCATGGAGCTGTTGACACAGTGGTTAAAGTAAGAACAGACTTGAGGAAAAAAAAAAAAAAAGATAAAGAATTTAGTTATAGAGCACATCAGATTTGAGGTGCAGAAGGTAACAGGCATGGAGATGTCCAGCAGATAGCTTTAGCTATACTGATCTCAGAAAGGGATGGGAACTGGTAAGATGTCACCACAGAGGTGGCAGCTGAAGCTATCACAGCTGAGATTAGCCCAAAAAAAGCACTTAGACTGACAAGAGATGGCAGCTAAGTCAAAACAGTGAATTACTGTCCTTGAGTTCTTTAAAAATGTGTCATCCATATGAAGAGTGTGTGAGCATCTATTAGAAGCAGCACTCAATTCTCCAAACCTGAAGATGAGTGCAAATTCAATTTCCAAGCTAATATGCGTTACAGAAACTGTAAGCCACACATGTAAAGAATAGCCTAGAGCTGAGATGGAACCTGTTCAGAGTTGTGGAAAAAATGATTTAACCTGATTGTTGAACCAGATCATGTGCACTTTAAAAGGAGGACAGCAGTATGTAGTAAGAGCAAAGCCACATTCATTAGAATTGAATGGGGAGAAAGGTAAATCTGAGTGTGAAATGCCCAGGTTTAAATATTTAAGAAATTCACTTAAAAAAAACAAAGCTTGTAGACAGTGGACAGATGTTATATCCCAAAGACAAATGAATCCTTAAGACTAGATAAAAAAGCAGAAAAGAAATAAGATACTCAGATGGAGTCATCTTCCATGACAAAAAGGGCCACAAGTATGAGTCATCTTTGCAAAGATCATGTTCACAGAAGTAATCTGTTCTATGTGTGATTTGAGGACACATTACTAAAATATTTCATATACCACACTGGGAAGGTGGAAGGAGAATATACAACCCATGTGCACTGAGATACTTTTGGAACAATTTAGTAAATTCATAAATTTGGTTCTAAAATATGTTGTAAAAGGTGAAATTAGGGAGGATGTTCTGATTTGACTACCCAAGAAGTCTAATCTACTTGGCCCTTAGTTGTATTTCTTGCTCCAAATAAACAGGCATTCTCATTTACAAACTACTTGTTTTGAATCTAGTTAGAGTGGATCCATTTCCTTGGGCTTGATACTACTAAGTGAAGCAGGAGTTCTACAATCACAACTGTGACTATGGAACTCTATGACAGACTATGAGGTCAGCCTCAAATAACAAAAGAAGTTCTCACCAACTCTCCCGCATTTACTTCTTAAATGAGCTCACAAGATTTTTTTCCAGGAAAGTATCCAGCTGGTTTGTCAAGGTAGTAAAACAAAGGATTTTTTTTTCTCCTTTCAGTAACTTTTTTCCCCTATTTTATGAAATACTAGAGAGAATATAAGGGAGTAAAATGGATTTACAGAATAGCACAATGCCCTACAATTATGGTTAATGTATGCAGAACAGGGTTTTTCAACCTCACCACTACTGATACTTTAGGATGGACAATTCTTAGCTGTGGGGACTGTACCATGTTTAGAACATCCCTGGTCTTTACCCACTAAATGCCAGCAGCACACTCTTTGTTATGACAACATTTGGCAGTGTCTCCAAATATTGCCAAATGTATCCTGGGGGAAGATCCTTCAATGAGAACCAGTGGTGTATAAGTAAATGCTCTCTTGGGAACACAAGAATTCCTCCTAACATGGGGGTGGGGGGGATTTTTTTTTTTTTAATGAACTCTAAGTAACCCTCAGTGCTTGAAGAGTCTGTTCTCAAATTAACTAAATGCTCACAATATAGCAAGTCACTTAGTCTACCCCTTTAATAGAGGACAGTTTGTGTCCACCAGCAAACTATTAGGCTCAGATTGCTTTTGGGTGCTCTTTAAAGGAAGCCCAGGAGTGCCTAACTGGTTCAGTGGGCAGAGCACGTGACTCCTGATCTCAGGGTTGTTAAGTTCAAGCCCCACATTGGGTGTAGTGTTACTTAAAAATAAAATAATAAAAATGAAAAATAAATAAAGGAAGCCCAGAATTAGCCAGAAAACTATCAACACTTTGAGCTCATCAGAGCATGTTTGAGGAGGGGTGAGGAAAGAGTTGATAGACTAGAACTGACTTGGGAAAAAAGTTAACCACGATGAGAACCAATACATATTGAATGAAAGCTAAAGGAAAAAAGATAACAGAATACCTTTTAAACACACTGTGTTGACACTATGTATTACATTCTACTCCAATACAAGTTTTTGGTCTGTTTGTTTCTTTTTAATTGGAGGTGTGACTATGGGAGAATGGTCAGAGATACCATGTTTTTGGCTTTGAAGATGGAGGAAGGAGCCATGCGCCAAGAATGCAGGTAGTATCTAAAAGCTGGAAAAGATAAGGAAATGGAGTCTCTCCTAGAGTCTCCAAAAAGAGTACAACCTGTCATTTTAGTCCTTGATTTCTAGCTCAGTGAGAACTATGACAGGCTTCTAACTGACAGTAGCAATAGAAAACTAATACACCCACATGACATCCTGCAATGCATTTTCACATTCCCTCTCACAAGAGAATTTCTAAATTGCTGCCATTATCACCATTTTATAGATGAGTAAAAAGTGGAGATTAGGGAGGTTACATGCTTTGTGCAAGGCCAGTCAGAAAATAAATTAGGACCAAGTGTTCTGGCCTGAGGCTGCCTGACTCCAAAGCCCATGCTGTTTGCAGCCCATTATGCGGCAATGATAGACAGCCTCATTTTTCTGTAGTGGCCCACAGAGTGATTTTTTTTCACCAGTGACCACCAAACTGGAAGAGGTGAAGGTGCTATGAAAATCTCTAGGCTCCTACCCAGCTGCTTCAAGGTACATGCATTAAACTCTCCTCTCACGCTTTGGTTGAACCTGTCATGCCAGACAAGAACTGTGTGACTTAGCCTGAGTAGCTTTTTGTCATCAAGGTATACTTTACCAGTGAGTATGTTTTATTGCACTGTTAAAGGTCTTTTCACTCAAACAGCTAATAGGTTGAATAGCCTTTCATCTTGTCAAACGTTTCTATTCATCTTTCCTTTTTACCTTTTGATCCTTTTTACCCATTCCAATCCACTTTTATTAAATAACCTCTCACAAATTAGTTAAACTAAAGTTCAGCCAGATATACTTAAATTCTTTAAGGACACTGTGTTGGACTAACAGTGTCCCCCTAAAAATTCACACCTACCTAAAACCTCATAATTTATTCAAAAATTGTCTTTACAGATATGAGGTCATACTGAATGAAGGTAGGCCCTAATCCAATGATATGTATCTTTATAAGAGAAAATACACACAGAGACACACACACAGGAGAAGGCTATGTGAAGCCAGAGGCAAAAACCGGAGTAAGCATCGATATGTCAAAGAATGCCAAAGGCAGCCGGCAACCACAAGCTAAGAAAAGGCAAGGAAGGATATTCCCCAACAGCTTTCATGGCCCTGCTGACACCTTGTTTTTGGACGCCTAGCCTCCTGAACTTGAGAAATAAATTTCTGCTGTTTTAAACCACCCAGTTTGTGGTACTTTGCTATGGCAGTTCTAGGAAATTAATACAGACACTGAATAGATAAAGAATACTTTTGGCTTATATTTCCAATAGAGTACTAACATTACAGTAATATACTGGTTCAATAAATGAACAATTGTTTCAGTGCCTATAGACCAATTTTTGTAAAGTCTTATTTCAAAAACATTTGTTATAAAGCACAGCTGGATACTAGCTCTGCCAAAATTAATACAATAAATTGATATCACATCATGTTTTAACTTCATGTCTATTTCATTTACTTCTTTAAAGAGCATAGAGCACATTCAGGATGTTGTATTTGCTGTCAAAAGATATAATGTCTATTCTTTTTCCTGAGGCAAAAATAACAGTCCTCTCTAAAGGAAGTCACTTAAACAGAAATGGAGATAATAAAGAATAAGATGCATTAAGACATCCCTTCCAGTGATACCCATTTCTTCCACAGTCATTTCTTACCTATATTATCCTTTTCTTTGCAAGAAATTGAATAGCAGCAAATTTCTCTATCCTGAATAGCAGACAGGTTCCTATAAGAAGCAGAATTAAGCCAATTAAGTCTGTGCTTAAAATAACTATCATACCTATCACTCTCTGTTCAATTTTCTTATCTTTTTATACTGAAGAAATTATTTTACTACTACTAAAATTTTAGAAATTCACTTCTCTGATAGGCCAAATTTACCATGTTTACCTAAAAACATGGCTATAATCATTACTAAATAACAGGAGGGCCAGGCTGGCTCAGTCGGAAGAGCATATGACTCTTGATCTCAGGGTTTTAAGTTCAAGCCCCACGCTGGGTGTAGAGATTAGTTAAAATCTTTAAAAAATAATAATATAATGATGCTAAACAAAGCAGTGGGCAAAACAGTATAATTTAGGGGTGCCTGGGTGGCTCAGTCGTTAAGCGTCTGCCTTCGGCTCAGGTCATAATCCCAGGGTCCTGGGACTGAGCTCCACATCGGGCTCCCTGCTCTGCGGGAAGCCTGCTTCTCTGTCTCCCTCTGCCCCTACTTGTGTTCCCTCTCTCGCTGTCTCTCTGTCAAATAAATAAATAAAATATTAAAAAAAAAAAAAAACAGTATAATTTAGAACTAATTTCTTTTAAACACCATCATTCATTCTTAAGACATACATTTTTTCAATTAGCTGTTTCTCATCCAAGGCATTAGGAAGATCTCTCTTGTTTCCAAGTACAAGCACCTTTAAAAAAGAAAAGATATTAACAATAAACTTTTATGTAAGAAAAGGTCACAGAAGCATATGATAGTCATATCTGTAGACATTAAAATTGGAATGCTACCACATGCCATAATATTGAGGCGTATTTGTATAACTGGTGGCCTATCTCATTTATTTAGTAATTCAAATTAGCATTCATTTCAACTTCTACCGCATAGATGCCCCTAATTCAATATGTGGCTGCCAATTTCTACTACAATGTTCTTAAGTCTATGGTATGTATTCTGCAATTTCTAAATAAATCTCTACCATATGTGAATATGATCTTAATACAACCAAGGGGGGGAGGGGAACAATTTTTTAACCACTTTTTATGTTAGCCATTAATCATATGAACACATAAATTTGCTTTTAAAATTCCTGATCCATCCTACAGAATATCATGTATAAATATTCTAAGACAATGGTTAAGTCTGGAAATCAGGATAAATATAGCAGTCATAAGCTCTATGAATAAACGGTATCATCTGGTTGCTAGATGTGCTTTGAAAAGGAAGAAGAGACAGGCTTTTCAATCACCACTCTATCTTTTCTCAGATAATATCGTTCTTTCTGCCTTAGAGAAAGCAAAGAATATGAGTACATATAACAAAATTTGAGAATATCCATACTCTCAATCAGTGTTCTCTAAGAACATGTAATCTTTGACCCATCTCAACAAAGTACATGCCATGTCTACCTTGCCATACCTATTTTCTTTCACTTAATACACCCCTACCCCCACCCTACTCCATACACTTTGACCACTTATACTCATAGGACCTAGATTCTTACTTTGCACAAAGGACAAAGAGACAAGGACAGAGGCACAGAAGAGTCAGGGATACTGGGAGCTCACAGGACAATGTTAAACCAAAGCCTATCTCCCGTTCCCCAACTTTCACCCCTCTCCATATTCTTATTTAAGTCATACTAGGTTCCGAAGCTGGACCTGCCTGATTTTCTAAAAATAGTATCATAGCTGGCCGGTTAGCTCAGTTGGTTAGAGCGTGGTGCTAAAAATAGTATCATGGCCATTTGTGATCAGCTGTCACGTTTGGGGGTTGCCTGGCATTTTAGTCCTCTTACTACATTTAAGAACTCTCCTCCTACCTTATGAACCTGCCTCCCAATAAGCTACTTGCTTCTATGGATAATTTTTTCCCCAGCTTTCCTTTCTGCTAGAGCATGGACATTTAATCTAGGATGAACCAAACCTTTCAATGCAGAGGCAATGATGCAAGAAAGCGGGAGAGAGAACCCATTCTGATAGGGAAAGGGAATCAGCTAAATGACTTTCCAATCAGAACAATTGTGTCTAGTGTTCAGAAACTGCATGTGGTCACCAGACTTACTCTGTGGTGTGAGTCTGGATGTGATCCTGGCAGCTGCTTAGCTTCCTTGTTCCAGCCTATTTCCTGAGCCTACTTATGTGCAGCCTTCTTCGGAGACTCTGTGAGCTACCCAATATCCTTTCATTGAATTCCTTTCTACTTATGTCAGCTTTCTATTGCTTGCAACTAAGAAGACTTATGGTGACCTTAAGGTAAGACTGATTTTTACCTATGGCAGGTATACAGAACTAAGTTTTAACACAGGAGACAAAGAATAGGCTTTGAAGACATGGATTCGAAACCTGGTTGCACAACAGGTAATGTTACCATGTAACCCTGAAGAACAACTCTTATATAAAGGAGGGATAACCACAAACCTCATTATGTTGTAAGGATTACCTGAGATAATATACCTCAAGTATGACATTCATGAACTTGTGACGAGGCTAAAGCATGGTCCTTTTCCAACATTTGTCAGCTCAACAAATGGTACCCCTTCCACCTAACTTCATGAACCAGGAACTAGGAATTATATTCTTTACATCTCCTCTTCCAACCCATTACCAAGTCTGGTTGACAGCATTCCTAAATATCACTAAAATCGGTTTCCTTCTCACCATCTTGTCTACTACCACCCTAATCCAAGGTACTGTAATTTGCCAAGACAATTTCAAGAGCTTCCTAAAACTGCCCTCCTTATTTAAGGATTAAATTTAATCTTGCCAATTTAATCCATTGTCAAATTGAAATCAGAATAACTTAAATAATAAATCTGACACTTAAAACACTACAACAGTCAGTGCGTGGGTGGCTCAGTCAATTGAGCATCTGATTCTTGATTTTTGGCTCAGGTCATGGGGTCGTGCCCCACCCCCCCACCCAGCGTGGATCTCTGCACTCAGGGTAGTCTGCTTCTGCCCCCTCTCCCCCCACCCCCACATACTCGCTCTAATAAATTAAATCTTTAAAAAAAAAAAAAAAAGGAAAGGAAAGAAAAAAGAAACACTTCAGAAATAAAGTTTTAAAACACTAGCAACAGCTTCCCACACAGTCCAGCCCAGCCTCCTCTAGTGTCCTAGCCGCCGCATGGCTCACCACTCTCCCCACCCTCTCACTTTGCTTTTGCTCTAGGGAGACTGGCCTCCTCTTAGTGCCTTGCTTCCTCCTACCAAAAGGCCTTTGTCTACAACTCTCTTTTCCTCCAATCATCCCATCCCTCACATGTCTACATATCCCTCATAATTCAGCTCAAGCATCACTTCCTCAGGGAATCCTCCTTTCTTCCCTCAAACTAGATCAAATCTCCCCTCTAATTTATAACTCTCATGGCCCCTGGTACCTCTCCTTCATAGCACTTATCGGAGCTGTATTATTCCAGTGATTTCATGGCATCTACCTTTCCTACTAAACCATAAGCTCCATGATGGCAGCATACTTCTATTCACTTTGTATCTCTAGGACTGAGCACTGCCCCTATTGTATATAGTTTAATAAATAGCTGGTTAAGAAATGAATAAATAGCACAGTGCCCAGTATATGGCTAGTATTCAGTAAAGATAAGCCTTTGAGGATTTTAAGACATTTAACTGATTTCAAACATAATAAATCATATAATTATAATTTTAATAATATAATTATAAATCTTATAATCATATAATATAAAATAACAAGAACTCCATACTTACCGGAATTCCTTGTAACTGTGGTTTATCTAGAAGATTATGTAGTTCATTTCGAGAGGCTTCTATCTTTTCACGATCGGCAGCATCTATCATGTAACTTAAAAAAAAGGGATTTCAGTATCTCGTCTCCAAATTCTCTGACAGTCACAATTAGGGATAAAGATTTTTAATTTTCAGATTTGCACTACTAAGGGGCACCTGGTTGGCTCAGTGGGAAGAGCATGCGACTCTTGATGTTGGGGTCGTGAGTTTGGGCCCCACACTGGGTGTAGAGATTACTTAAATAAATAAATAAGCAAATAAATAAACTAAAAAAGATTCACATCACTGAAATTGTTAATCAAAATAAAGACCTAAAGAAAAGCTCAGTACCCAAAAATACTTTTAAGTAGACTATTTAGATGCTAACATATGATAGTAAAACATTTATATCCCTTAGCTCTTAGCTGCTTAATAAAAAAAAATAAATAACTAATCTCTCATTTATGATTAAATTTGTTAAAGTTTCATATTAATGGGATTACACTAATAAAGACCGTTACTGGCGAAATAAAAATTGAGCCTTTGGAAGTATTAAAAACAACTTTTTTCCTGGAAACCTAAACTGACTTTTTTTAAGCAGCGCTTACACAATGGCATTGACTCCTCTGCAGTACCGCTCCCACATGCTCCGGAACCGGGGTTGTCCTCCTATGTCCCAAATCTTTAAATCAAGACAGACAATTCTTAATGAAGGTATTTTAAGTAATATATTGAAAGAAAAAGTAGAAAAAGGAGAGGAAGACCAGGCAGATATGCCCATTTCCACAATGTTAGAGCAAAATTACTTCTGAAAAACTTGAGCTGAAACAAGTTCTTAATCTAGAAGCTCTTGGGTCCACTTCTAAACTTGAAATTCATATTTAATATGTTTACACTGTATCTAGTCAGTTCTACTAAAGAAAATTTTGTGCAATACTTTCTTTGCTTGTTAACCAATAAACTTCCGTACTGAAAATGTATCTTTAAGAGAAGTTTCAGCATGTACTGAATCACGCATCATCCAGATCTGAATGCCAAAAGAGAAAGAAACAGAAAAATTTGTATCTGTATATGCTAACAATTTAAATCAAGTATGGTAAAAAGATCACGTAAAAGATCACGTACCTTTATTGTGACGTTACCTTTAGTTACTTTCCTCATGTTGAAGCCCACCGTGGGTATCATATCTTCACTGAATTGACCTGACTGAACAAAAGAAAACATCTGAAGTTAGAATAATCAATATTTATTAAGACATATAACACGGCATAAACTTCAGGCATCAACAATGCTTTTATAACCATTTTAGTGTATTATATAACTAATTTTTTAGTGGCGGTAACAACCTATCTTAAGAAAACATTCTTTATAGGTGCGCCTGGGTGGCTCAGTCAGTTAAGCGTCCACTCTTGATTTTGGCTCAGGTCATGATCTCAGGGTTGTGAGATCAAGCCCCTCTGCACTGGGCGTGGAGCCTGCTTAAGATTCTCTCTCCCTCTCCCCTTGCTCCTACCCACCCTCCTTTAAATAAAAAAAAAAAAGAAAACATTCCTTTTAGCCACAGTTCTTGAAGAGATACATTATTTCCTTCATCCAAACACGTTCCGTTTTTTAAAAAAAGGATACTTTTAATAAGATTATAACTTTTTACATATTTCCTCCCTCTCCCTTTGCTGATCCCCCTGCTTGTGCTCTCTCACTCTGTCAAACACATAAAGTCTTAAAAATAGATTAAAAAGAAATATTATATATTACAACTATAAATGAAAATTTATTAATTTCCCCACCTATACATAAATGTTCAAAGTAGGAAATCAGAAGTAAAACTTCAAAGTTTTCCCATTTTAGCATTTAAATTATTTTGACAATTTCAACTCACTGCTAAACAGCTTTTCCAAGTTTGTCTTTTAACAAGACTTATATTTTGTCATTGTACAGGTTTTCCTTTTATGTAATCAATTCTGTTCTTTTTTAGCTTATGACCTTCTCATAAGACTAAAATATTTTCTAATAATATTTGAATGCCCTTCAAAATTTAAAATGTTCATCCATCTGGAATTTGATTTTACAGTGCAAGAAAGTTCCTTTTCTCAATCATCTCACTCCTCATTTAAAAATCTACACATTCCTAACTAATTTGAAGTGATATGCCAAATGCCATAAGAGACACTTCTATATCTGAGCCAATACTTTTCCATTAGTCTGTTTATTCCTAAATTAGGATTAAATGAATTACTGCAGCTTGTACAATTTCTTATTCTATACAGAAGATCAAGAATTTGGAATGTTTTCAAAACTGTCTTAGTTCATCACTCACATTCCAAATAAACTTTAGAAATTCATATTTCAGTTAAAAATTGACTGGAATTATATTAACTGTATTAATTTGAGAAGGATTGTCCTATATCAATTCTTTATATTTAACCACGATCAAGTTTCTCCATCCAGGCACATGGTTTGTTCATTTAAACATTCAAATCTTTTATATCCTTCACTAAAGTATCATAATTCTCAGAAGCCTGGGTGGCTCAGTCATTAAGCGTCAGCCTTCGGCTCAGGTCATGATCCCAGAATCCTGGGATTGAGCCCCGCATCAGTCTCCCTGCTCAGCGGGAAGCCTGCTTCTCCCTCCCCCACTCCCCCTGCTTGTGTTCCTCCTCTCACTGTCCTCGTCTCTCTCTCTCTGTCAAATAAATAAATCTTAAAAAAAACAAAGTATCATAATTCTCATAATAGCTCTCACATTTCTTATCATATTCTTTATTTTTTTTTTAAGATTTTATTTATTTGAGAGAGAGCACAAGCAGGGGGCGTGGGAGAGGGGTGTGGGAGGTAGAGAGAGAACCTCAAGCAGACTCCACGCTGAGCACAGAATCTAGTGCAGGGCTCAATCACATGACCCTGAGATCATGATGTGAGCAGAAACCAAGAGTTGGACACCCAACCGACTGAGCCACCCAGGTGCCCCTAATATTCTTAATTCTGACTACAATTACAAAGTACATCTAATGAGTCACAGCTAATACTGACTTTATATATTTACATATTTATAAATTTTATTTACCAAATATTAATTTCTCAGGTGACCTGACTCTTATTTTTAGGTAAACAGCCCAGGATTATGAAATCTCTCAACAAAGGAATGGTTAAACAAATAGGACTATGTTCAAGGCCCTAAGACTGGCTGATTGTTTGCTGTGACCTTAGGCTAGCCACACATGATTCTAAAACTGTCTACAAGTCCTGAGCACAATGAATTCCAATTTTACAAATTAATTTCCTCTACGCAACTCCAAAGTTCTCTGTTCCCCCCCACCCTGCCCCACATTCAGTGGTGTTCAGGCTGATTTCAGAAAAAAGATGCTAACCACAATCACTACTTTCATTTATATTAAACATTATAATTCTCAGAACTTTCACATATGATTTATATGTGGAAATCTAGTCATGACATCAAAACTGTATGTATCAAAACTAGTAATGATACAACAACAAAAATATAACCTAATTAGAAGGGGAGAAAAGGCAACAACAAAGGCAATATCCATAAAGCAACAATAAGGTGGGCTTCATTAAAATTAAAAACTGCCATGTGAACAAGATTTAGAAGAGTTACAGAGTTAGAAAAGAGGCAGAGTAAGAGAAAATATTTGTAAAAAGATACATCTAATAAAGGACTATTAGACTAAATATACAAAAAACTCTTAAAACATCAATATGAAAAAAAAAAACCCAATTAAAAAATGAGCCACAGACCTCAACCAATACTTCACCAAAGAAGATACACAGATGGCAAATAAGCATATGAAAAGATACTGCACATCATATGTCATCAGGAAAACGCAAATTAAAATGAGATACCACTGGGATGCCTGGGTGGCTCAGTCGTTAAGCATCTGCCTTCGGCTCAGGTCATGATCCCAGGGTCCTGGGATCGAGTCCCACATCGGGCTCCCTGCTCTGCGGGAAGCCTGCTTCTCCCTCTCCCACTCCCCCTGCTTGTGTTCCTGCTCTCGCTATGTCACTCTCTGTCAAATAAATAAATAAAATCTTTAAAAAAAAAATGAGATACCACTGGTACACTTATTAGAGTGGCCAAAATCTGGTACACCGATAATACCAAATGCTGATAAGGAGGTGGGACAACAACAATTCTCACTCATTACTGGTGGGAATGCAAAATGGTACAGCCACTTTCGAAGACAGTGGCGAGGTTTCTTACAAAACCAAATACACTCTTACCGTTTGTTCAATCCAGCAATCATGCTCCTTCATATTTATCCAAAGATGTTGAACTTAAGTCCACACAAAAACCTGCACATTAATGCTTACAGCATCTTTATGCATAACTGGTAAAACTTGGAAGCAACCAAAGTGTCCTTCAGTAAGTAAATGTATAAAAAGACTGTGTCATATCCAGGAAATGGATTATTATGCAATATTAAAAAGAAATGAGCTACCAAGCCACAAAAAGACACGAAGGAATCTTAAAAACATATCTAAATGAAAGACTCAATCTGGGGGCGCCTGAGTGGCTCAGATGGTTAAGCGTCTGCCTTCGGCTCAGGTCATGATCCCAGGGTCCTGGGATCAAGCCCCACATCAGGCTCCCTGCTCCTTGGGAGCCTGCTTCTCCCTCTGCCTCTCTCTCTCTCATGAATAAATTAAAAAAAAATTAAAAAAAAAAAAGACTCAATCTGAAAGAATTACTTAACTCTGATTCCAACAAAATGAAAACATGACTCTAGCAATATTCTGAAAAAGGCAAAACTATGGAAACAGTAAGAAGATCAGTGGTTGATAGGAATTGAAGGGGTGGGGGAGGAAATGAATAGGCAGAGCAGAGGATTTTTAGGCAATAAAAAACTGTATGATACTATAATGATGGATATATGTCATTATACATTTGTCCAAACTTATAGAATGTACAACACATAGAGTGAAAAAATAATGTAAACTATGGACTTTGGGTGATTATTATGTGTCAGTGTAAGTGCATCAATTGTAACAAATGTACCACTCTTCTGTGGGATGTTGATAATGGGGAAAGCTGTGAGTGTAGGGGCAGGAGGTATATGGATAACTCTACCTTCCCCTCCTCGATTATACTGTGAACCTAAAACTGCTCTTAAAAAAAAATTGTTTTCTTTTTTTTTTTTTTAAAGAGAGAGAAGCAGGCTGCCCGATGAGAGGGAGCCCGATGCAGGGCTCGATCCCAGGACCCTGGGATCATGACCTGAGCCGAAGGCAGACGCTTAACGACTGAGCCACCCAGGCATCCCAACAATAACTTTTTTTTAAATGGGCAAAGGACTTGAAGAGACATTTCTCCAAAGGAAATATACAAATAGCTAATAAGAACATGAAAAGATGCTCAACATCACTAATCATTAGGGAAATGCAAATCAAAACCACAAAAGATACCACCTTCATACCCATTAAGATGGCTATTATCAAAAAAAAAAGAAAAACAACAACAAAAAACAAAATAACAAGTTACAGCAAGGATATGGAGAAATTGCAACCCTGGTGCACTGCTGCAGGAATGTAAAGTGGTACAGCTGCTAAGAAAAACAGTATAGAAGTTCCTGAAAAGGTTAAAAATAGAATTACCACATGATCCAGCAATTCTACTTCCAATTATAAACCCAAAAGCATTGAAAGCAGGGACTCAAAGAGATTTATCTGTATACCCATGTTCACAGCAGCATTATCCATAACAGCCAAAAGGTGGAAGAAACCCAAAGACAACTGACAGATGAATGGGTAAACAAAATGTGGTTTATTCCTACAATGTAATATGATCCAGCCTTAAAAAAACTTACTCATGCTAAAACACAGATGAACCTTTTGAAGACATTATTACTATAATAATATAAATAAGCCAGATACAAAAAGACAATACTATATAATTCTACTCACATGAGAAACCTAAAATGGTTAAATTCATAAAGACAGAAAGTAGAATGGTGTTTGCCAAAGGCAAGGGAGAAGGGGGAAATAGGGAGTAACTGCTTAGTGGGTATGGAATTTGTTTGAAATGATTAAAAAGTTCTAGGGGTGCCTGGGTGGCTGGCAGTTAAGCCTTCAACTCTTGGTTTCGGCTCAGGTCATGATCTCAGGGTCGTGGGATGTAGCTCTGTGTCGGGCTCTGGGCTCTGCTTGGCGTGGAGTCTGCTTGAGATTCTCTCCCTCTCCCTCTGCCCATCCTCCTGCTCTCTCGTGCTCTCTCTAAATGAATGAATAAAATCTTAAAAAAAAAAAAGTTCTACAGATGTATGGTGGTGATGAACTAATTGTACACTTAAGAATAGTTAATATGTGGAATACTACTCAGCCATCAAAAAAAACCCAAAATCTTGCCATCTGCAATGAAGTGGATGGAACTAGAGGTTGCTATGCTAAGCAAAGTAAGTCCATCAGAGAAAGACAATTATCATATGATCTCGCTGTGGAATTTAAGAAACAAGAGAGGATCATGGGGGAAGAGAGGAAAAAATAAAACAAGACAAAATCAGAGAGGGGACAAACCATCAGAGACTCTTAAGCATAGGAAACCAACTGAGGGTTGCTGGAGGGGAGGGGGGAGGGGGATGGGGTAACTGGGTGATGGCCATTAAAGAGGGCACGTGATATACTGAGCACTGGGTATTATATAAGACTGATAAATCACTGACCTCTACCTCTGAAACCAATATTATATATGTTATTATTTAAATTAAATTAAAATTTAGAAAATAAGAATAGTTAAGATGGTGGGGTACCTGGGTGGTGCAATCAATTAAGTGAACGACTCTTGATTTCAGCTGGGGTCATGATCTCAGTGTTGTGAGACTGAGCTCTGCACTGTGCTCCACACTCAGCGGAATCTGCTTAAGACTCAGCTTCAGTAGTGGCTGATTCTGTTTTTCTTAAAGATCTCCACTGTAATTATATGTATTACAGTAAGTTTTAATTGATGTCTGAGGTGAGGTCCATGTAAGATAATGCTTCATTTGTTTGTTTTCATTAGGAAATAGGTGTTTTACATAAGGAAGCAGCCAGAAATGGTAGCTAAACTGTTTAAAGGCCAAAACTTTTAAACTAGCTTGCACAGGAAGCTTTCTAAAATAAAATGCATTCCATATTTAGGGCGCCTGGGGGGCTCGCTCTCTCTCAAATAAATAAAATCATTAAAAAAATTAAAAAATAATAAAATGCAATAACATACTTAGCTAACTTCTCACACATAATTTATGGAACATGATTCAATGTGTTCTTGGTATTTCAAGGTTACTTTATCAATTGTAAAATAAGAAAACGAAGATAACCCTTAAGGGCCCTTCTGGCAATAAAACTTAACGATTGTGAACATCAATTATAGTGCCATTCCATGACAAAATGATGTAGGGGTCTGCAGTATACTGGGGTACTGACCCTAAACTTTTAGATGTTCCTTTATCTCCTTTATCAATACTTCTTACTGGTGGCAGAAACTATAATTTTCTCTAATTTCAGTTGCTAGTGCTAATCTGCAATGGCTTAAAATTAGGTAATGAAGTCCTTGGGTTTTTAGTTTTTATTTTTTTTATTTTTTTTAAAGATTTTTTATTTATTTATTTGACAGAGAGAGACACAGTGAGAGAGGGAACACAAGCAGGGGGAGTGGGAGGAGAAGCAGGCTTCCTGCCAAGCAAGGAGCCCGATGCGGGGCTCGATCCCAGGACCCTGGGATCATGACCTGAGCCGAAGGCAGACGCTTAACGACTGAGCCACCCAGGCGCCCCGTCCTTGGGTTTTTAATCCAAAAACTTCTTGAGTACAGAAATATGTTTAATAAATATTTAACTGTGCTGCATGGATTTTGTGGTATAACTACTTTATAGACTTGGGAAGCATTTCCACTTCTTTCCTAGTGTCAAATCTTAATCCTCACTTTTCAAAGCTTGTGCTGAATGACTAAACCACTGAGTTGGCAGCTGTTCTCTAGGTAACTGAGAATTTATTTCTATGCTGTCAAAATGCCATTAAACTGAGACAAACAATTTAGGAAGCAAATAGATGCTTGAAAAAATACTACTTGTGTATCATCTTATTTACTTAAACAAATTTAACATTTAAATAATACCAAACATCGTTCTTAGCACTTAATAAATACTCTACAAACAGCACTCACTGATTTTGTGACGATGGATAGAACTGTAGTCATCTACACACACCCTGTAAGCCGAAGTCTCAAAGCAATATTCCTACAATTTGTTTAGCTGGGTAAAATAAATCTGAAGCAAAATAGGTGGTAAAAAGAAGACTAATCCTCCAAGTCTAAGAATCTTATTACCAGTTTTGCTACTTACTAACCACATGCAAATCATTTTACCTTTGGAATGAAGCTACCTTATCTAGAAGAGGGAATTGGAAGAGTATGTCCAAAGTCACTTCCAGCTCTAACATTTATTACGTTTTATTCATATGCCTCTCATTTAAAATATAGTTGAGCAAGAGATAAATGCCTACAACAGAAAAATGTGGCTCTCTTCCCAAAATTCTTTGGTATATGAAAGGCTAAAAGCAAACCTTGTCCCAGAAAGTTTTCCTTTAGTGCTAACTCACATGTACAGCTGGGGAGAACACAGTGAAATACTCCTACAGTTCAGTGCTTTAAAGTAGGAATTCTATTATTATTACTTTTTTTTTAAGATTTTATTCATTTATTAGAGAGAAAGAGAGAGCACGAGCGAGAGGCAGCAGAGGAAGAGGGAGAAGCAGACTCCCCATTGAGCAGGGAGCCCAACATGGGGCTCGATCCCAGGACCCTGAGATCATTACCTCAGCCGAAGGCAGACGCCTAATGACTGAGCCACCCAGGTGCCCCTAAAGTAGGGATTCTAAATGAATTAGGTTAGATTTTACAGTTGCTCTTTTATTTATTTATTTGACAGAGACAGACACAGAGACAGAGGGAACACAAGTAGGGGGAGTGGGAGAGGGCGAAGCAGGCTTCCTGCTGCGCAGGGAGCCTGATGTGGGGCTTGTTCCCAGGACCCAGGGATCATGACCTGAGCCAAAGGCAGACGCTTAAGGACTGCGCCACCTAGGTGCCCCTACAGTTGCTCTTTTAAATGCATAAATATGCAGAGAGCAAGCTATTACCCACATGAGGAAGTAAACTTCTCCAATCCAGTCCTTAATAAACTTGAAAAGACAAATGGAAAAATACCAGCTTTGACAAACGTCTCCAAGTATTCTCTAACAAAACCTTTTTTCCAAAAAAAGGACCTGGTTATCAAGCTACTTTGGAAAGACAGAATGCAGTAAGGAGCATGACAAATACCTCATATAAAATTTCTTCTCTTGGCCAGAAGAGACTACTTTTACATGCTAAACAGAGGAGTCTTTTGTTTTTTTAAAAAAACACACACTATGGGGCTCCTGAGTGGCGTCTGCTTTCTGCTTGGGACATGATTCCAGGGTCCTGGGTTCAAGTCCCGCATCCAGTTCCCTGCTCCACAGGAAGTCTGCTTCTCCCTCTCCCACTCCCCCTGCATCTCTCTCTGTCAAATAAATAAATAAAATCTTAAAATAAAAATTAAAAAAATTTTAAAAAAACACATTTTAAACACACACTATGACTCAATTGTTTAATTGCCAAAATTCACACATTTGCTACGTGAGAATATATGGCCAATAAATATACATGTTAGTCATTTTTCTTTCCAAGAACCTTTAACATAAAATTATTACCAGTACTAATTTTTCTACTTAATAACATCATCACGTCTCTTGTATTTCACTACTAAGTGGAACAGAATACCATGAGAAGGAAACAATATTCCCCATATAGTACTATTTCAGCTGAGAATGCGTAAACTAAATCTAACGTTGAAACATCAGACAAACCCAAAATGAGAAACATTCTATTAAATGGGAGAAGGAATATTTCTGACAAATGTCAATGCTCTAAAAGGCAAAGGAAGGCTGTGAAAATGTTTCAGGCTAGAGAGGGCTAAAGAGACATGACAACTAAAGGCAGTACCTGACCCTACACTGGATCTTGCACTGGTGGGTAAATATGCTATAAACAACATTATTGGGTCAACTGACAAGATAGCAGTGGATAAAATCTGTGAGGTATCATTTTTTAATGTCATAAAGTTGGTAACTAAAGTAGTCATATAAGAGAATATCCCCAATCTTGGAAAATACACTTAGGTACTTGGAAATAACGGGCCATGCTACAAAAAACTTACCTATGTAAAGTGACACTATAAAGCAAATGAAGTAAAATGTTAATAGTCCGATCTCGGTAAAGGGTATATGTATGTTCTTTGCAATGCTTTTTATTCCTACAACTTTTCTGTAAATTTGGAAATTATTTCCAAACAATACATTTTTAATATGACAAAACTCACGAATACACTCAATCATAAGGAATTCCAACAAGTTCAGGAACAAGTCATTGCTAACCCTGTTCTATTCTTTAATATTCTAAAAAGACACTCATTTACAGATGACTTTTAACAGAAAAATCTGTTTCATATCTCATAGTTTTGGTATAATGTAAATTCCTCTGGGCCTTAAAACTGGCATTTTAAAATTGACTCCAATGTTTCAATATTTATTTACAACCTGGGAAATGAATTAAGATAGTGTGTTCTACTTCTAGGCTTCTGCTTCTCTTAGTTTTTGGAACTAAACATATTTTCTTTTCTTTCTAACCACTTAATAATTACCACTGTAAACACAGAAATCATGTCTGAGGCAATCTCCCTTACAACACTTTTTTTTTTTTTTTAAAGATTTTATTTATTTATTTGACAGAGAGAGAGATAGTGAGAGCAGGAACACAAGCAGGGGGAGTGGGAGAAGGAGAAGCAGGCTTCCTGCCGAGCAAGGAGCCCGATGTGGGACTCGATCCCAGGACCCTGGATCATGACCTGAGCCGAAGGCAGACGCTTAACGACTGAGACACCCAGGCGCCCTTCCTTACAACACTCTTTTTAAGGGGCTAGAAAAGATAATCATTCACTTTGGTAGCACTTCAATAATCATTAATATGATGTTCAATTTTCTCCCAATTTTAGAACACTATGGACAATCTCTTTTTTAATAATTTCCCAAAAGACAATAACTTGTTCTCAGTTTTATGTGCAAATCTGGACTTACTTCCAACTACAGACATAATTCATTCCCAAAGAACGTCAGTTTGAAAGCACACATTAAAAAATCTGTTTGCGGGGGCGCCTGGGTGGCTCAGTTGGTTGGGCGACTGCCTTCGGCTCAGGTCATGATCCTGAAGTCCCGGGATCGAGTCCCACATCGGGCTCCCTGCTCGGCAGGGAGTCTGCTTCTCCCTCTGACCCTCCTCCCTCTCATGCTCTCTGTCTCTCATTCTGTCTCAAATAAATAAAATCTTTAAAAAAAAAAAAAATCTGTTTCCGGGGGCCCCTGGGTGGCTCAGTCAGTTGAGCAACTGCCTTCGGCTCAGGTCATGTCATGATCTCCAGGTCCTGGGATCAAGCCCCACATCGGGCTCCCTGCTCAGTGGGGAATGTGCTTCTCTCTCTATCTCTCCTCTTTCTCCTCCCCCCTGCTCGTTCTCTCTCTTCCTTCTCCTCCCCCCCGCTTGTTCTCTCTCTCTCTCTAATAAATAAATAAAATCTTAAAAAATTGTTTGGGCAATTGAATCTTATTAACCAAAGATTAACTTCTCTCAAAATTCCAGTGGGTTTGTTTGTGGGTTTTGTTTGCTTGGGGAGGGAGGGATTCTCTTTAGTACTTAGCATAGAGAATTAAGAACCATCCCAAAATTTTAAATTTCAGGTTCCTCGGGGACATAATCAAGTAAGGCCTCTTTTCTTCAAATGGCCCAAATTCTCAAAATGGGCCACTGCTCTAAATAAACTAAAGAAATTATTTCTCTGAAGCAAATCAAGTAATAGCTTTCTACAAAATCATAAAATTTCAAGATTATCCTTCAAAAAAATGAGGCAACTTGCAACACCGACTCAAAAAAACTTTTACCTCTACAAGAAACACTAGCTAAAGTAGTAACAGCATCTTTAGGCTCTCGCACAGTCAGGCCCCCTGTGTAGACTGTAGTCTGGATGCCAATGTTTTTCCTCTGGTCTGGCAATTCAAATCAACTGGCATGGGTTGTCACCTGGGCTCAGTGAGAATGTGCTCTTCCATCTGTGTTCTTCTCTACACAGATGAGGGGAAAAGTGGTTACAGATAAGGGGAAAAGTGGTTACAGCTCTCGGGCTTGGCATTTATGAACTCTGGCCTAGGGGTTCTGCCGTAGGCAAGCCAATTATAAAAGCCTGTTTCACACATGACCCAATCATCAGCAGCATACACAGACAATGAATGTGTGTTGTACTGATTCACAAACACCTATAACTGTTCACCCTTTCCTCTATGGCCATAAACCCACAGAGCTACTTTGCCTCCACTTTTACTCATTTGTTTATTTATTCACTCATTTTTCAAACAGCAGAGGGAAAAAAAAGAAACTAGGAAACAAATATAAAAATATCACACAATAAACACACACCATTTAAAACATAGGAGATAACATGGGATGATTGGGTATCCAGGAAGACCTCTCTGAAGTAGTGACATTTAAGCATCTAAAGATAATTTAAAATCTACATAGAATAGGCCAGCTTCTGCAGATAACCTACCTGTTGTGCTACTTGAGTATCAGTAAGGAAATCTAAATTTCAGTCCCAGCTATGCCACTTTCAATTGCATATAGATACACACAACTTTTAACAACACTCTTACTCAGAATGCAAAGGTTCTACCTCCTCTCTCCCTAAAGCTGCTTCTCCTAAGTGTCTATAGCTACTTCACTTCCTTCATTTGCTCAAGTGCTTACTACTCCCTTCCCTTTGCTTTTCTTCTTTCCTGAGTCTCAAAAGCTACTGTAGATAGGAGTTTCTGCTGCCAAATAGCAGGCCTTTAATAACAAGGGCATTCCTTTCATCTCTGAGGCAAAAAGACCCACTCCAACCCATAACATGTAATATTTAACTCCTAACTGCTGTCCTGGTCCTCACAAACCACTCAAACATTGCCTCTCTGCCCACACAGGCGCTCTTGATAGATAGACTTCACCAAGGACCACACCTGAACCTAAAGGTCCAGAAAGGCAAGTCTCCAAGTTTTCATGTTAAAATTGCCAGTATCTGGTTTGTTTTGTTTTGTCCTTTATTAATGTTGTTAAATTTATGGCAGTTTGGCAAGCAATTAAGTTTGCCTTGGGAGGACTGGAGGTGAATAGCTTATTTTTCAAGCAAACTATGGGTAGGTTTTTACATTGTTAGGATATATAACATCCCACACAGTAGCAACATGGGATTTTAAAATAACTCTTTTTGGGTGGCAACATTAAAACTGAGTGAAAGACATTATGTTTTCTTTGACATGAGAGGGCATGAAAACTAAATATAACAGACAAAAATTCTCTAAATAAGAACTTTTTAAAGCATAATGGCAAATGGAATTCTCTAACAACTAATTAAATGCCTGTCATTCCAATGCAACTCATTTTAAACTAATTAATCCTCACTTCTTGCTAATACCAAAAGGGCTACTTTGAGGCAACCTCCTTTACAAATATTAACTCTTGAGGATTAAAATGCTCACAAAACCACAATTTCAATTAGGAGCCTGAAAATTCTCATCTTTGCTAACCTCTATTCCTGAAGAAAATTCATTTCAAAAGGTCTCTAATGACTATTTCCTATGTTCTCTACACCTTTCATTAACAGCACTTTAATAATGGTTTTACTAAATCTATATCCAAAGAACTAAAACTCAACTTGTTTGTCTATAAAACAATTTGCTAGTGAGCATCCCTGGTAAACACTCAGAGACCACATCATAATGCATTTTCACAAAGATACTCAGAAATCATGACAACGTAGTAATAATGTGAAGATGGACCCCAAAAGAAATCAGTGCTACAGACCTTTAGCAAATATAGTTTTGCTAACCTGTCAAGTCACTAATATGTCTGGATGTATTTCCCATAAGCATCAAGGGTCCACCATAATATCTTTTAACTAACACCTGTGTCTTTATAATAGAAAGACTACTACTAATCTTCAGACTACTACTAATCTTCACATGTGAGCTAAAGCAGGTTCTAAAGAAGCATGAGAGTGGGAAAAATTAGCATACTCTCACATTTTCAGGCTTTGATGCTATTCTACTGGTTGGTCTCTAGACATTTCAACTACTTTTTTTTTATTTTTACTTTTCTTGCTAACTTAAATACTTTTTTATAAAGAAAGTGATTTTCTATATTTAAAAGTTTCTTTCCCTCTTTCTGGGAAAAACTGGGTATTTAAGAACTAGAATGAGAAGACCTCCTTTCTCGCTGCATGTGCCCTGCCCTGTGTGCCTGGTTAGCTTATTCAAAAAGAAATTACAGAAGTTTCCTTCAAATCCCAAAATAGGCTTCTATTACTAAATTAAAAGGGGGATTCCCAGAACCACCCAAATGCTATAAATCAATAAGTTATATATGTAACAAAAGTCATCATACATAACAAAATTTTAACCTGCAAACTACACTGAATTTCATACTCTTTAAAACGAAATAACAGGCCTACCCTTTATCAAAATCTACTAAAGCCAGAATCAGAAAAAAAATAAAAATTTTAATGTATATATAAGCCCATCCTAGAAAAGTAAAATGGCTGATAATCATTTCAGTTCAATTTAGTAACTGTGGAGTTACTCTAAGAGGCTGTGGAGTTATTGTAAAAGGTCCCGTTCATTTTCTCACATAATGGATGTTAAAACGCAATGAAGTAGAAGTAGTGTTAGTCTGGTGGTTATGACTGAGATTCTGGAGACGGTTATAGTAGGTTATAACTGATCTTACCACTTGCCTAGCTGTATGTCCCCCTTGCACGTTCCTTAATTTTGCAATGCCTCACTTTCCCCAAATATAAAATGGAGATCACCCAACTCTCACAGAGTTGTTTAAAAATTAAATCAATTTTGGGCGCCTGGGTGGCTCAGTTGGTTGAGCGACTGCCTTCGGCTCAGGTCATGATCCTGGAGTCCCTGGATCGAGTCCCGCGTCGGGCTCCCTGCTCAGCGAGGAGCCTGCTTCTCCCTCTAACCCTCCCCCATCTCATGTACTCTCTCTCTCTCTCATTCTCGCTCTCTCAAATAAATAAATAAAATCTTTAAAAAAAAATTAAAAAATTAAATCAATTTTAAAAACTAAATCAATTAAAACACATACAGCATTTACAACAATGCCTGCTTCAGAAACAGGTACAGGGAAAGCATTTAATATTTGCTACCATCATCATTACAGAGTCCATTAAATAAATGTGATGTAATGTTAAAAAGCAATGTACAGCTGGATGACGGACACTGGGGAGGGTATGTACTATGGTGCATGCTGTGAATTGCGTTAAGACTGATGAATCACAGGGCGCCTGGGTGGCTCAGATGGTTAAGCGTCTGCCTTCGGCTCAGGTCATGATCCCAGGGTCCTGGGATCGAGTCCCGCATCAGGCTCTCTGCTCCTTGGGAGCCTGCTTCTCCCTCTGCCTCTCTCTCTCTGTCTCTCATGAATAAATAAATAAAATCTTTAAAAAAAAAAAAAAAGACTGATGAATCACAGACCTGTACCCCTGAAACAAATAATACATTATATGTTAATAAAAAAATTAAAAAACAAAAAAAAACAGTGCACAGGGTTCTGGTTAAGATTAGGTAAGCACACTATCCACTGAATGTAACTAAAAACCCTGGACAGAATGCATGCAGCAGCTGAGGGCTCTGAAAAGTAAGTGGAAGCAGGTAGATTAGAAAAAGAAATCAGAACTCAAAGCACAAGCATCTGGTGCTATTTCCTAGTTGTTGTCTTTCCTCCCAATCTCCCAGGCTGGATCAAAGGCAGCCCAAGTGCCAGAAATGTATACCAGGAATGAACAGAAAAGGCTCCCAAGAGAAGCACCTTCTCTTTGCAGTCTGAGGAGTGTGTGTGTATTGGGGGTGAGGGGGAAGGGGACGATGGCAGGAGGAAGAGAGGACAGGGAGTGGGAAAAGTCCCCTGGGTTTTTTCCCCTCTCTCCTGCCATAGCCTCCAGACAAAACCAAGCCTGAAAGCTATGAGCATCTATGGCAGCTATGGTCAGGCAGGCATTCCTTATAGAGAAAAGGAGACTAACCATAGGAACTCTGATCCAAAAAGTGCCGGGGTGGGTAGCGGGGGCATGGATAGAGAAAGGAATCCCTGTTATTTTTTGTCTATTCTCTTGGCCCCTGAGATAGATTCAGTTGAGGGAAGGACACAGCAAAGGAGGGATAATAAAGTCCCAGGTTTGTAGACAGAGGATCAGGAAAGTGGAGAAAGGGCTGTGAGCGATAGTAGGGGGAAATCTGCAAAGGAAAGATCTAGAGAAATAGACCCCACAAAGTTGTACGTGAACTCCTGGGCTCATCCCTAAACTGTTGACATGTGGATCTGGCCCTAAAGAATACATCAAAGGCCTTGAGAACTAAACTACGAAGTAGACCACTTGCCAGGTTTCTGGTTAGCGCCCTACACAGTATACAGCCAGGAATGATCCAAATAGTACTACTGAGGTTTTGAAAGCTGGACTGACATTAGAAAGAAAGCCCACAGAAGAAGACAGGTTGGATCTTTTGGCCTGAACTTAACAGGGTCAAACACACACTAAAACAAAACAAGTCATTCTCCATAGGATGTAAACAAAACCCAGAAACTCATAATATTCAAAGTGTCCAAAATAACTGAACATATAAAGAATCAAAAAACTCAACAACTACCAAAGGAAAAAGTCACTAAATAGATGCCAACATCAAGATGACCCCAATGTTGGAAATGAGACAGAGACTATCATAACCACGCTCCATGCTCCAAGGATGAAATGAATGTAATAGGAAGTTACAGCAGATAAATAAAAGCTATAAAATAGAACCAAATGAAAATCTTAGAACTAAAAAATACAATAACAAGACAAACTTCACTAGGTGGGCTCAACACAAGAATGGAGATGACAGAGGAAAAAGTCAATGAACTTGGAGATAAAGCAACAAAAATAAACTGAAAAAAAGAAAAAAAAAGATAGGAAAAAGAAAGAGCCAAGCCTCAAGGATCTGTAGGAGAATATTAAAAGGTCTAACATTCATATCATTGAAATCCCAGAATAAGAAAAAGAGAATGAAATCACAAAATACCCAGAAAAGGCAAAGCAATCTTAAGAAGGCCTTACACTCCCTGAATTCAAATTCTAGTACAAACTACAACAGTCAAACCAGTATGGTATTGGCATAAAAAGAGACCCATCGATCAATGAAACAGAATAGTGACCCAGAAATAAACCCATGCATATGTGGTCAATTTATTACAAAGGACCCTAGAATGTACAATGGGGATATGACAGTTTCTCCAATAAATGGTGTTGGGGAAACTGCCACTATCTTACATCACACACAAAATTAACTCAAAATAAATTAAAGACTTGAACTAAGACCCATAACCATAAAACTCCTAGAAGAAAATATATAGGTGGTAAGCTCCTTGATACAGGTCTTGAGAACGCTTTTTTGAATCTTGACACCAAAAGCAAAAATAAAAATCGAGGCTACATCAAACTAAAAAGCCTCTGCACAGCAGAGGAAACCAACATCAAAATGAAAAGACAACTTACTGAATGGAAGAAAATATTTGCAAATCATATATCCAATAAAGGGCTGATATCAAAAATATGAAGAACTTATACAACTAAGTAACAATCTACTTTAAAAAAATGGCAGGGGCGCCTGGGTGGCTCAGTCATTGGGCATCTGCCTTCGGCTCGGGTCATGATCCCAGGGTCCCGGGATCAAGCCCCGCGTTGGGCTCCCTGCTCGGCGGGGAGCCTGCTTCTCCCTGTCCCTCTGCCCCTGCTTGTGTTCCCTCTCTTGCTGTGTCTCTCTCGTCCAAAAAAAAAATTAAAAAAAAAAATGGCAGACCTGAAGATATTTTTCCAAAGAAGATATACAGATGGCCATCAAACACATGAAAAGGAGCTCAACATCACTAATCATCAGAGAAATGTAAAGCAAAACCACGTGCAGATCAAAACCTCACACCTGTTAGAATGGCTATTATCAAAAAGATAAGAAATAATAAGTGTTGGCAAAGATGTGGAGAAAAGGGAACCCTTCCTTGTTGATGGGAATGTAAATTGGTATATTGGCCTCTATGGAAAACAGTATGGAGTTTCCTCAGAATTAAAGACAGAACTACTATCCAGCAATCCACTTCTGGGTATTAACCTGAAGAAACTGAAAATACTAAGGATATATGCACCCCATTTTCATTGCAGCATTATTTACAATAGTCAAGATATAAAAACACCTAAGTGACCAACAATGGATGAATAAAGAAAATGTGATATATATATATATATATGTATTATTCAACCAATAAAAAATAATGAAATTGGGACACCTGGGTGGCTCAGTCGGTTAAGCGCCTGCCTTTGGCTCAGGTCATGATCTGGTCCTGGGATCGAGCCCCTTGTAGGGCTCCTTGCTCAGCAGGGAGCCTGCTTCTCCCTCTGCCTGCCACTCCCCCTCTTCTGTGTGCTCTCTCTCTGACAAATACACAAATAAAATCTTAAAAAAAAAAAAATGAAATCCTGCCATTTGTGACAACATGGATGGACCTCAAGAGCATTACACTAAGTGAAGTCAGACAGAGAGACATATACCATATGATTTCACATGTGAAGTCTAAAAACAAACAAACAAAAACCCAAGCTCACAGATAAATGAAACAGACTAGTGGTTCCCAGAGGCAGGCGACAAAGGGGGTGGGGGGGGGGGAGAGAAATGGGTAAAGGGAGTAAAAAGGTACAAACTTTCAGTTTTAAAATAAGTAAGTCATTGGATATAATGTGTTGCATGGTGACTACAGCTAATAATACTGTACTGCCTATGTGAAAACTGCTAAGGAGTAAACCTCATCACAAGAAAAAAAAACTTTTTTTGTTAACTATGTACTAAGGTGACAGATGTTAACTAGATTTATTGTGGTGATTACTTCATAATGTATGTTAATACCAAATCATTACATTGTACACCTGAAACTAATGTTATATGAGAATTATACCTCAATTTAAAAACAAATAACAAAATATCCAAAATTTGGTGAAAGACAAACTTAGATTCAAGAACAACAACAAACCCAAAGTAGTACAAGTTCAAAGAAATCCACACCTGGGTACATCATAATTAAACTGCTAAACCAAAAACAAAAAAATCTTGAAAGCAGCCAGAAACAACACATAATCTATGAGAATAACAATGAATTTCTCATCAGAAACAATAAAAGCCTTTACAAAAGTGCTGGGGGGAAAAGGACTGTCAACTTAGAATTCT